>NC_046160.1:118953465-119253465 GCF_011064425.1 Rattus rattus | reverse complement strand
CCTGACATTTCTGCTCTGACTTCTTCAATGATGGATGGTAAACTATATCTGAAACCCTTTCTTTCCCAAGTTGCTTCTCACCCTGCTGTTTTCTCACAACAATGGAAGGAAAAATAGGGCAGCATCCCATTGGCCAGAGTAATAGCCCACATGATCTTTAATATGAAGTTGTTTGGGTAGACTTGTCTGTTTTTATACCTATTAACTATGGTGAGACGAGGGGTTCTCTGAGCTATGGCAAACGCTGAGGATTCTGGCAGGTATGTCTGGGAGAGTTGCCTGCAAGTGATGCTGTGTCTACATCTGCTTAGCAAACCCCTCTCTGCTCTGCAGTTTATAGTTACTCTGTGCTAGAAATGTGGTCAGGCTGTTACACCTCGTGTGCACATGAGGATTTTGTATGGTCACCATGTAATGCACTGGGACACCCATGTAGACATTTTTCAGGGACTTGGATAACATGCTTCTGTCTTTTACAGATCACAGACTACCAGAAGTGGATGACCCAGCAGCGTACAAGGAGGTAAGATGATATCATATTGACCTAAAGATCATGCTGTTATCCATCATCCTTAAATCTATAAAATGCAGTTTCCTAGCTACTGGAAAATATTATGGGGAAAATTCTCATAATCCTCAAATTGAGAATACCAAAGAATGTGCATACAACTATATAGATCTAGGTATACAATATTGTCTGTTTTCAGACTGTAAATGAAAAATATAGAGACATGAAAATATGGTGAATTCAAAATAGGAAACTAATATTCCCAGAATTCCCCTCCCATAAGAATATCGCAGGATTATTTTGTAGACCTGCCAGGTCCTGCATGCTTCTTCTGAGGCCCTCTGGCTGAGAAACACAGACCCTTGAGCATCTGGCATTGCCCCAGCTTCCCTGGTGCCTTGTGCAGCCATGCAGTTGCAGGGTACTCCATCACAGAGGTGGTATAGGATTTAAGAAAGGCCTAGGTTTTATGAAAGGGCTTAGTCAGCCAACACCTATATACAGTGTGTCAACAGTACCCAATAGTTTTATTAGATTTGGGGTGTGTTCTTGCTTGAATACTGAGGTCTCTAATGTAAGTTTTAAGGAAGCAGAAATTCTTCCTTAGCAGTGATGCCACTTGGGTCTATAAAGCCTGTTTATGTCATGTTGCTTGCTTGTGGAATGGTACCTAATGAGTGCTAGCAGGGAATACCAGCAAACTGAAGTCACAGCCACACTGGGCCTTCCATCTGAGTGGTGATGGAGAAAGTGGGTCAGGAAACTGTTTCTGCATTTGGGAAGTGGAACAGATGCCACCCAGGGCCCACAGTCTTCAAGGTTGTGGTCTCAGAATTCACTCTGTACCTGAACTTGGTGAAAACATCACAGTCTACTCATGGCCTCCTTGCCTCTACCATGGCCTCCCTGTGCCCTGGTTGAGCTCATCTCTATTTCCTGTGTTGTGCTGACTTCTCTACTGCTTGAGTGCTGGAGTCTCTGAGCTCTATTTAGTGGCACCTTTCCCTCATATAAGATCCCTCCATCTGAGATATCATTATCCCTGTCTTTCAAAAGCCCCTACTGGATAACCAACTGCCTTGTATCATTGTAAATCAAAACTGGAGTAAATGTCTTCATCAAAATATATTGCATTCACATATTCAAAAGGAAAACTCATAAATTCTAGTCAAGTGGGAATGATTTCCCTCACAGCTATTTATTTCTTAAATATACGTATTTGGTGAAGTAAGTTATAAAAGAAATCACACCCCCAGTTCCTGTCTAGTGTGAAATCAGAAATATAATTTCACAGTTAAAACTACTCCACTAGAATGATAAGGGCTTTTGCTTCTGTACACATCATGAGTCACAGCTTGGAGGCCTTGTCCTCATGGAAATATCACTTTTGACAGAAGTTAGATGCTATGTCAAGATCTGGAACTGAGGATCTCCACTGTGATCATTTGATGTCCAGCTACTCTAAGGCCAGGTATATGAAGCAGAGGCTGGAGAGCAGGTGATGATGAAATGAGGCTTGTGTGGGGCAAGCAAGTGCTCGATTCATAACCATGAGTCACAATCCTAGCACCCTCCTGCAGATGCCAGTGTGTGCCCAAGGAACCTGATATGGAGAAAGTGGGGTCAGGCTGGGGAACATCATCTTTACCTGGAACAGAACGTCATTAGAATGAGTGCATGTCACCCCAATGAGCTCAGTCCAAGGTTATCTTCTGCCACAGTTTCCCTGACTGTGAAAAGGGGGTATGGATGGTCACAAACTCCAGGAGTTTATTTAAAGGCTGAATTCACACTTACGAAGCAACTCTTGTTACATCTTTGTATGTGGGAGCGCTCAGCTGAGGCAAACAATGACTAAGATTTGTGGCAGTTGTTAGGTGTTCATTGCTCCTAGAGGGGTCTTGACACCACGTGGATCACCTTTAAAACTAGAGATGCTGACAGTGTACATCACATACAAAATCAGATTCTCCAGGAAAGTGTGTGAGGGAGGGTGGAGGGGTAGGAGAGAGCGCCGTGAAGTGACTTCTCTGACACCTTGGCTGGTGTCTCCTCTAGATATAGTTCTGCACAGACACTGCCCTCCGTTCTTGCATATTACCCTTCAGGGAAGCCTTCTGTCCTTCTGCCATGTGACTCTACTTCTAACCTGTGTCTTGGCAGTCCCTTCTTATATGTCATATTGTGGATCTTTCTTCTCTTCTTTGTTAGGTCAGCCGTTTGAGTTTCAAGCTTGGGGACCTCTTGAAGGACCATGAGTCTCCTCTATTACCTGAAGCTCCCCTTCTGGAAAAGTCCTCCAGAGCAGAGATGAAGAAGTCAGAGCAGCCTGAGGAGGTCTTGTCTTCGGAAGAGGAGACCGCCGGGGTGGAGCACGTGAAGAGCCGGACTTACTCCAAAGACCTATTGGAAAGGAAGCCGAACTCAGAGCCCCAACCCCGGAGGCTTGAGGACCAATTCCAAAATCGAGCTCCAGAGGTGTGGGAGGATGAACAAAGCCTCAAGTTGGCAGCACAGGGACCCCCTAGTGGAGGCCTTCAGCTGGAAGTGCAGCCTTCAGAGGAGGAACAACAGGGATACATCCTCACAGGAAACAAGTGAGTGGCAGCTCTGTCTTCTATTCCCTGGAACCCCGAGACCCTGGAGGGTGGCAGTGCCTCATTGAAAAGTGGAGATGGGTCCGGGTGTGTCCAGGTGGCTAACCAGCCAGGAGTGCCTTCCTTGGTTTTTGAGCTTAGCATCAGCCTTAGGGCCATGTTTTGAAGCCAGGAACCATGCCAAGCTATATGACTCTTGTCTGCTTTCTTGACTACCCTGTATCCTGGTGGTCAGAAGCATCTGCAGAGGACAGCCATGGGTAGGGTAAGATTGTCCCAGGTTACTGTCTCCAAGGAATACCCACACTCAGGGACAATTGACAGCAAGTACAGAGCAAGACTTGATGTCCTTAAAACTCAGCTCTCTACTGGCCCCTTACTTATTGAAACAAAAAATGTTACTTATTTCCCAACAAATAGTCCAAGTAGACCAATAAGAAGGAAAATATTCCTCATGGCTACAGGATATTCTCTGTGCTTTCACTTTGATCTGATTTGAACAAGAGAAAGAAATCAAATACCAGTACCATAGAGTCAACAGTGGTTGGACCCTCTTGCTAAATGAGCCTGATGTTGATGTCATGGTTCATGAGAACGTGGTATTTCTTCATGTCATGGAAGCAGTGTTTCAAAGAGAAAAGAGCATAGGACTGTGTAAGTTTGTATGCACATGTGTCTGAGCACACACGCATGTAGATATAGAGACACAAATATGAGTGCTCATCTGGACACGTAGTCTGGGTATAGGCCTTTGTGTGTGTGTGTGTGTGTGTGTGTGTGTGTGTGTGTGCAAATGTGTGTGCACAGGTAGGAAATCTCAGGTGTTCTTTTCACCATGGAATCTGTCACTGTTACTTCCTCCTGCCCTAGGGTAAGACTAGAAGTAGACACTAATTCCCCTGTGGTGTTGCACAGCATGCTGCTGTGTGATTTTTTACTGTCCGTGCATTGTGGCTGAAAGCATCAACTTTTATTAGTGAGAGTCAACTGCTAGTTGACAGTAAAGGGACTATTTTAAGCTCAAAACAGACTGTTACTAAAACCAAATTAAGACCCAAGACTATTTTCAGCCGTTGCCAAGTCTTCCCTTCTTACGATTTTGAATGAGTCATGGCAGCTGCAACTTCATTCTCACCCTGCCCCACGTCCCCTGCACTTCTCTGCTCTTCCTCTCTGTAGAGCAGTTCTTCCATTCCCCACCCTTGCTCAGACATCGGCCATGCTGACTTGTCTGTCTCTCACTCTGTGATGTCTGCTAGAGAATCTATCTCCTACCATAAAGAGAATACAGAAGGTGCTTAGAACATACCCTGTAGGGAATGTGGGACACAGCTCTACATTATGTCAGCCCCTATAGCTTACCAAACACACAAACTATTCAGCAACCAATCACTCATAAACTCAGTCACCTCATATAGAGGTGTTCACTTCCCTGGGAACCACTGCCCTGTGTGTGTGTGTGTGTGTGTGTGTGTGTGTGTGTGTGTGTGTGTGTGTAGGGTTTATGTGTTATGTGGGTGTTATGTATTATATGCTAGATTGTATATATATCATGTTCAGCATATGTATAGTATGTTCTGTGATTTGTGTATATTAAGTATGATATATATTGTGATATGTGTGATATATCATGAGTTATATGGTCTATGTGTATAATGTGTGGCCTCATGCTTTACATGTCTTCTACCCCATGTGTTGTGCACTATGTGTATGTGTGTGCATTCATCATGGCTTGGGATCTCCCCTTACTTCAGAACATCAGTATCCTAAGTGCTGTATAGTCTGATACCGGTAGTATGTCCCATGTATGAGGATAAAAGGCCCTGCAGCCACCACTCTGGCCTGGGCCATGTCTTCGGTTGCACTGTAGGTGACAGACATACACCTTCATGAAAACATTGTCATTTTAGGCTCTTACATATGGCAATCAGTGGTGACGCCCTCTGACCCCGATAAAGAAACACAGGATCCCTTCAGTGGTCTCTTCACCTTTTGGATGACATGTTCTACTGATGTCCTAAATCAAAGCCATCCTCAAAATGAAGAGTTGGGCTATAAGGGACTTAGTTTCCATGAAGCCTTGGCACCTCTGACCAGCAAGGATCTGTCAGAACAGGCCATTTACTCTGCTGGTGGCCTTTGTACAGGGGAAAGTGCAGTATTACTATGCTGAGATTTTATGTTGGAATCTTCCTTGTCTTCACTTGGCCATGCCTTTGGGGCTAGTCAGAACAGTTGTCCATTATATGCAGGAGCCACAGAAAGACCATCATGCCCCTGGCTGACTCTCTGTCCTGCCTTTCATTTGATGGGTTCTGCTGTTGGCAAGGGTCCTGTAGTCCTACTGGGTGTCTCTGCTGTTGCCATCACTGGCCCTGGAAACAGTGCGTGCCTTACTACCACTACTATAATCTTGCCCCTGTGTTATATTAACTAGTCAGTTGACATTCTCTGGAGCAGGGTTTCAGCAAACTCTCAGACGACCTGTGAAATCTCAACAATTTTACAGTGTTCTTTTAAAAGCAGGGACATTTGTAAATCTGCATGTCCTATCTAAAGAAGGGAGTGAATTCTGACTCCTCACCTCGTCACTGCCACAGTAGAGAAAAAGTCTCCCAGCTCTGATGGACAGCACAGTCCTTTGTCATGTTTTTATCACTTTTACAAATCTGTTGCATGGGATCTAAAGGTGTGGCAGCATCTGCAGTCCCAGGGGTATGAACATGGGGCAGCATCTGTAATACCTCAGGATGGTGCCAGGTCAAATAGTGTTGGGCTACAGGAAGGAATGGCTGATGAGAACAAGAGTGGGGCTGAGGAGGGAGTTACTTCCCTAGGAAGAAGAAACCACCTGCCATCTAAATTTGGCAAATGTGTATAGGTGTCTCTCTTGCCCTATAGACACATTCAACTGGAAAAATATTGTGGAGCCAGTATATTACTTTGGAAGGAAAACTCATGGTTAGGAGAATAGGAGAGCTGGGAGGAGAGAAGGTGAACCACACATTTTGTGCACACTGATTTGTACTGGAGAACCTTCTGGGCCCAGGAGACAGAGCAGCTTCAGCAGACTGGATGGTGACATATGGCCATGGCAATAAGAGGAGCAGATAGAAGAACCACTCCCCCACTTCCCATGGAGTTTCTGGGGACAAGCCATGAGCACAGGCTCTCACTTCACCTCTGCCTTGAGATAGCTCTCTTCTGACTGGCTGCTTTGCCAATGGACTGTAGGCAACCTTTATCAAGAAGTACCTTCGTGAAGCCTTGCTTCATTCCACTGGTGTGAAGAGATAAGTTACCCAGAGCATGCATGGTGTCCAGAGCAGGACAGTCTCATAGTGGCTACATTGAGGGATGGTTCCTTCCAAAAAGGCCCAAACTCATTCACTCACCTGGGACTGATTTGACCAAACTCTGTATTTGATTCACTGAGGTCATGCCCTGTGAACAGAAAAAAAATGCAAAGTCAAATGGTCAGATGGGCAGAGCTTTTAGTCCAAATGTACAAAGAGAAGGACTCAGTCACTTGTCTGTACACTGATACAGTACCCCACAAGGCACAGTACAGTTGGGCTTTCCATGGTCTCTGGCAGCCGTGTGAGCCCTGCTTTTCTGAACCAACCCCTCAAGAGCTCAGTATCCTTTTTTCTCCTTAAAGTGTCTGTACACAGCTCTAAAGTTGCTTGTCTTAGTTAGGGTTTTACTGCTGTGAACAGATACCATGACCAATGCAAGTCTTATAAAGGACAACATTTAATTTGGGCTGGCTTATAAGTTTAGAGGTTCAGTCTATTATCATCAAGGTGGGAACATGGCAGCATCTAGGCAGGCATGGTGCAGGAGGAGCTGAGAGTTCTTCATCTGGAGGCTGCTGGTGGAAGATTGACTTCCAGGCAGCTAAGGTGAGTTTCAAGCCCATGCCCACAGTAACATACCTACTCCAACAAGGCCACACCTCCCAATAGTGCCACTCCTTGGGCCAAGTATATTCAAAACATCACATTGTTGCTCCTCTTACAGGTATGCTTTGGGCTTACTGCCACATAAACTCAGTGGCACCTCTTTGTCCCACATTCACCTCAGCCACTGTTATGGCAGTTGTTTTATTCTGAGATGTCATTAACTAGCACTCAGAGTTTTAGTGAGGTAATAAGTAAAGGCAGGGCCACCTGCACTGTTCCCATGGTAGAATAAGAGCATGCTGAGGTAGAGAGAAGCAGGAGAGAGCATAGCTGTCTCACAGGAGTCTCCAGAGATGTTGATGAGGTCTCTCTACACGGTCAGTCTGTAGAAGGGGGACTGTGCATATTAACAAAATATAGTTTTAGTAGACATGAGGAGCATGTCACATATGCTTTAGTATGTGTTATTCATGTGCACTGTTGTGTGTTCTCATGTGTTCATGGTTATACACATGTATGTCATGTGTATGCCTTTGGGTTTATGTATGATGTTTGTCTATGCACATGTGCATGTAAATCCAATAAAGGATCAAAAGGCCTCAGTTATAGAGCTACATGAAATGGAACCCTCTACTCAAATGCATTTTGAGACAGCTATATGCGGAGTTTCTGGGCTTAGTAAAACAGAGGAAGCAAGTTAAACATCATCGACATGGCTCCCTCTGCTTCTCAACTGTGGTGACTAGCTGCCACCATGATGGCCTATGTTTTCCAACTATGGGTCTGAGCACACTCCTCCTTGCTTTCATTGGTTTTGTTGGATATTTTGTCACTGTGGGGAGAAAAATTGCCACCCTTTGGGTTCCTAGGTTTTGGTGAATTTTCAAGTAATGAGATGTCTATGGTCAGAAGTACTAAAGCCTATCCCTAATGCCAGAAATGATATCTGGTGCAGCATGCCTCCACATGACTTCACCAGGAGTGGAAGTAGAAAACCATAACATGTGAGAAACTGCAAATGCTGAATCTCCCAGTGTGTGGTGTCAAAGTGTACATAGAAGGCAGCGGGCCCATAGCTAGTTGTGCTCCTTAAAGCTACCTGCAATGCCAGCTTCCTGAACCTTCCATGGATGGCTTCTCAGTCAGCTTTTGGTCAGTTTGCTGGTGTAATGATCTTTGATGAGGAATTTAATGCCTTTAGCCTTTGTTTCCATTTCATTAAAACAGGTTAGACTGAGTGTGGGCCATGTCTTTAATCCCAGCACTTAAGAGGCAGAGGTGGCTTCTCTTAGTCTGAGGACAACTTAGTCTGTCTAGAGAGTTCTATATTAGCCAGGACTACATAGTGAGACCCTGACTCAAAAATAAAATAAAACAAGGTTGAGCACCTGGGCATGGTGGTGCTTACTTATAGTCCCAGCTCTTTGGGAGACCGAGGAAGGTGGTTGCTTGAGGCTAGGATCAGGGACAGAGGTGACAGCATAGCAAAAATTCACCTCAAAATAAAATAAAATTAGAAACTAAACCAGTTGGTAACACTGCTGTGAATGCATGCTGTGAAGAGATGTGCATGATGTCTGAGCTCAGCTGCAGCACAGAGAGCCTTCCAGAAGTTTCTGCTGCTCTTAACATTTTTTATCCAGAAGTTACCTTTGTCTTTCTCTGTTTTTAAGAAAGGTTTACGAGTGTGTGGGTGTTTTGCCTACATGTATGTAAGTGTGTGTTGTGCACACCTGGTGCCCCTAGGGGTCAGAAGAGAGCATGGGATTCCCTAGACCTGGAATTAAGAAGGTTGTAAGCTACAATATGGGTTCTGGGAACTGAACCCTAGTCCTCTGCAAGAGCAGCAAGTGCTCTTAACTATCAAGACATCTTTCCAGGCTGCTATTCTCTAGTTTAACAGTGTGACACGTTGGCCCCTTTGGTCACATACCGTTCTCATTCATGCTTACTGTTCATCCAGATTCTTATTTGGGGTGTTGTGAAGCAATGTGGGAATCTATGAGCTGTATTTATATGTTATCCCACAAGTTTCATTTGTGAGTGAATCTACATTCAATGCTGAATTGGAGAATTCTTGTGGGATTTGCACAATAGCCCATATTCTGTGTTACAGGTGATGGACTTTGTGTGCTGTGTTGCATGGATGTCTGTGCTGACTTGGATAGGACTCTTTAAGCTGTGCTTGTGTGAAAGTCCATGAACCATGCTGTGTGTGTTTACTGCCACTGCGAAGGCCTTGCCTGTGGAATCATGGTCATGAACACTCTGGATTCTTCCCGTTTTGCTCATCCAGTAGATACCAAGAAGTAGTCTCTCTTAGAATGGTTAAACAGTAACATTAAAAGATTTTAAAGCATACTGCTCTTATTCAGACCAGAAGCATGTTAGAGTTAGATCTCATGTTTATCTCTGAAATCCTTACTGCTTAATGTGTGTGTGTGTGTGTGTGTGTGTGTGTGTGTGTGTGTGTGTGTGTGTGTGTGTGTGTGTGTGTGTTGTGGGTGGTTTCCCATCTGCAAGCTCAGCTAACAGCAAGTGTCAGTGTCTGCCCTCATCCAGGAGATCAGGGTGGCAGCTGACATACATAGACAGCCTGAATTGCTCTGCCGAATCCTCCCATTGATTTTCCAGATTAGCTCCAGCAGCTTCCTAAGGAAGTTCTGACCATGAAACGACAGTTGATGGCTGGGTATTTTAAAATATAGTAGAGATAACTTTGTACTCATTTCAGCATAATCTGCCCAAGAGTATTGGGATCCTGCCTGCAGATCATGAAAGGATCAGCTTGCCCTGCCTTGTAGTTAGTATGACTGGGGATGTCTGACTATGGAGACAAAAGATTTGGTCTAGTGAACTTCATCTTCCAAGTGCTACTAACTAGCTCTGCTGTAAATGATAATGGCCATTTTTCCTTTATAGGGCCAACAAAGTCATGAGGTATATGGGGTTGGGGCCCATCCTTACTCTTTGATGGAAAAAAATCTAGAAATAAAATTAGTGTAAGTAGGTCAACACAAACTGAAAAGTCAAATCAAGTCATCATGGAAACACTGAAGCTAAAATTTAAAAGAAAATGTCCATTACTTTCTACATTTTTGAGATCTGAGCTGACATACAGACCTAAGAGATCATTGGAGTGATCATCCAAAGGGTTTTCATCAAGGTCCATGATGAGTTTTAGGTAAATGAGAGATGTCAAGGCCAGGTGGCTGTGATCAGTAGATAAATGATGGGTGGCAGTTATAGGCAAAGAGGACCCGAAGAGGTGTGCCAGAGACATTGTGCTAGTTTGTTTTATATCATCTTGACACAAGCTAGAGTCATTGGGAAGCAGGAACATCAATTAAGAAAATTTCTCTACCATGTGGCCTGTGGGCAAGCCAGTAGAACATTTTCTTGATTAATGACTTATGTGTGAAGGCCCAGGTCATTGTGAGTGGTACCATCCCTGGGCTGGTAGTCTGTGTGTTATAAAAATAAGTATGAGGAAGCCATTTTCTTCCTTGGTTTCTGCAACAGCTTCCGCCTTCAGATTCATGCCTGACTTCCCCTAATGATGGACTGGTATATGGAAGTATAAGAGAAATATACCCTTTCCTCCACAAGTTGACTCTAGTTATAGGATCTTATCATAGCAATAGAAAGCTCCAACTAAGATAGAAATTGGTACCAGGAATGGGGTATTGATGTGTCAGACCTGACCTCAATGTTTTGGAGAGAATTGTGAAAGTACTTTACAACTTTGAGCTGGAAAAGTCATTGAGTGATCATCATTTAATGGACACTTGGAAAACAGGAATACTAAAAGAGATACAGACAATGGAATCCTAGTTTATGAAGTTTCAGAGGGAAACCATGTCTCTATTAGAGCCTGTGTGTGATATTTAAGAATTTTGGCTTCCTGTCAACTAGATGTGAACAACTAGCTGTGATTAATAAGAGACTAAACCACTAAAGTGAAACCATTACTTTCCTGGGACAATTTATACTGGTCAGCTGGGACTGAAGAATCAGCTGTCATTTAGAAGAGACAAGCTTCCTTCTCTAGTAGTCCTATATGGCTACAGGAGGTGCCCACTTCAGTCTGCATATCCCCAGATGTTAGGAGTCTTGCCTAAGGACTCCAAGAAGCTTCTCCAATCCCAAGTCTTTGGCTCCTCCAAGAGATGTGCCCCCACTGATTTTCCTTCTCTCTCAGAGCCCTTTCCTGACTCCTTTCCCGCACCTGATCTCCAGTCCTTTTCCCCTCCTTACCCCTCTTTCACTCAGTTCCACCCCTCCATCTACCTCCAGTGTCTATTTTATATCCCTTCTGAGTAAGATTCACTCATCCTCCCTTGTGCCCACCCTGTTATTTAGTTTCTTTGAGCCTATTATAGCATGAACACCCACTTACGAGTACATACCATACATATCCTTCTGGGTCTGGGTTACTTCATTCAGGATGATCTTTTCTAGTTCCATCCATTTGCCTGCAAATTTCATGATGTCCATGTTTTCAATAGGTGAGTAAAATTCCGTTTTATAATTGTACCACATTTTCTTCTTCCACTTTTTAGTTGAGGTACATCTGGGTTGTTTCTGGTTTCTGGCTATTACAAATAAAGCTGCTTGAACATAGCTGAGCAGGTGTCCTTGTGGTGTGGTGGAGCATCTTTTGGGTATATGCCCAGAAGTGATATAGCTGGACCTTGAGGAAGAACTTGTTCCAAGTTTCTGAGAAACTGCCAAATTAATTCCAAAGTACAAGTTTGCACTCCTCTAGCAAAGGAGGAGTGTTCCCTTTGCTCCACAACCTTGCCAGCATGTGCTGTTACTTGAATCTTGGAATCTCAGAGTCATTTCGACTTGCATTTTCCTGATGACTAAGGACACTGAACATTTCTTTAAGTGCTTCTCTACCAATAGAGGGAGCAGGACACCAACTCACCCACAAAACCTTCAACCCTAAATCTGTTCTGCCTATGAGATGTGCAGGGATAAAGATTGATCAGAGATTGAGGGAATGGCCAACCAATAACTGCCCCAACTTGAGATTAAAACAATGGGAGAGAGCCAACCCTAACTCTATTAATGATACTCTATGTGCTTGCAGTCAGGATCCTAGCACAACTGTCTTATGAGAGGCTTCATTCATCAGCTGATGAAAACAAATGCAGAGACCCATAGCCAAATATTGGGTTGAGCTCAGGGAGACTTATGAAAGAGTGGGGAAAGGCTTGAGGGAGCTGGATGTGTCAAGGACTCTAAAAACAAAACAGAACAAAACACCCTACAAAGTCAACTAATCTGAGCCCAAATGCGAGTTCACAGGACTAACCCACCAATGAAGAGCATATATGGACTGGACCTAGGCCCTCTACATATTTGTAGCAGATGTGCAGCTTGATCTTTATGTGGGTCCCCTAACAATTGGAGCAGGGGATGTCTGTGACTCTGTTGCCTGTCTTGGATCCCTTTTCCCTAGCTGGGCTTCCCTTTTTTGGTCTCAGTAGGAGAGGATGTGCTTAATTCTGCTGGGACCCGATGTGACAGGATGGAGTGGTACCTATGATTGGCTTCTCCTTCTCTGAGGAGAAGTGAAGGGGGTAATGAGGGTAAAGGTATGTGAGGGTGAGACTGGGAGGAGAGGAGGGGGCACTGCAGTCAGGCTGTAAAGTGGATAATTTTAAAAAAGAAAAGGAAGGGACCAATATCTATCCCTGAGATGAGGAAACTGTGGTCTTTAGGGAGCCAAGGTTATACCTCATGCTGACAGAAGAACTTAGTAGTATAAGAGTCATTCAATTGGTGTTCATTTTGAAGGTATGAAGGGATCAAGGAGAGCAGTTGGACTTGACACTTGTATAGCATGAACTATTAAAGAGAGGCTGAGAGGCCACTGGCAAAAGTGTAACTTAAGTTTCAGTAGAAGGCCTAGGATTGAAATGGTCTTGGAGAGAGGTTGAGGCTTGGCATGTGACAAGAATTCCTGAAGATAGCTCCCAGAAGGCTATTGGCGAAGTGTAGCCCAGATGCAGAGATCCTAAGCATCTGGAAGATGCAGTAGCATGTGCTGACTACCAAGGACAGCAGAAGCTGTGTAGTGAAGTGAGCTTGAGCCTAGGAGACAAGCTGCATGTATTATGGCAAGCCATTAGTAGCCTAGAAGATTATGGGTACTGTAAATATGACACTGAGAGTTCACTGTTAGACTCCGGATGTGCTTGACTCTGAATAACTGTGAGGTGATTCTTACCTCCTGGAGTAAGAAGGAAAGAATCTAACTTATTTTGATCTTACAGAAGTCTACAGTTGAAAGACTTTGAACTTTTAAAGAGACTTTGGATATTTTAGAGAAATGTGATTTTAGAGAGACATTGGGTTTTTTAAGTGAAATTTTTTTAAACGATGGGACTTTTAAAACTTGGAAAGCTTTATTTTGTGATATTGACATTATTGCGAGACCTTGAGGATGAACAAGAAAGTAAAGTTGTGGTTTCACGTTGGTGTGTCTATGTGTCAGGTTGACAAGGGATCAATTGTGATGGCTGTTTTTCTGTCAGTTTGACACAAACTATAGTCATTTGGGAAGTGGCAACCTCAATTGAGACCTCCCTGGCCATACTGGCTGGTATACAAGACTGCTGCATCTTTTGATAGGTAATTGATGTGGGAGGGCCCAGATCACTGTGAGTGCTGTCAGCCCTGGGTTGGTAGTCCTGTGGGCTTAAGAGTACATCAGTAAGCAGTACTCCTCCATGCCCTTTGAATCAACCCCTGCCCCCAAGTTCCTGTCTTGTTTGAGTTCCTACTTTGACCTCCCTCAGGGAGGACTATTACTTGAAAGTATAAACAAAATAAAACCCCTTCCTCCACAAGTTTCTTTTGATCATGGTGTTTTATCACAACAATACAAATTCTAACCATGACAGAGATGGCCAGATGCCTATGGACAGAGGGGGAAGCTGGTCCACTAGATGTGAGGCATCCTTGGGGAGAGGTCATTAGGGGTTGGGGAAGCACCCCTTGTGGGTCCCAGCATAGATATTATGGTCATGGTTCCTATTGGCCTGAGGGTGCTGCCTCTTCTTGGTATGCATGATAGTAGAAGTGCACTTGAGTCTGGTGTCCATTATAGAGGTGAACATTTGTGTAAATGGTCCACTCTCCCTTGAAGCATGAGCCCAGGAGCATGTCCAGCTTGATATGGATTTATAGAGACTGTGTTCATGCTTGAGAAGTATCTTGATCTATGGGACTGTGCATGGAAGGTGTGTATTTAAACCAAGGACTGTCTACCCATGGCCAAGTTCCTTGAAATATTGACACTGAAAGATTGAATTATATATAAATAAATGCTTAGGCCAACAGCTTGGGCCCATTTCCCAACTAGTTCATAGCTCAATTATCCACTTGTTCCATTTATGAGCGCCACATGGTTTGTTACCTCTCCCTAGAGTTCATTCATGTGATCTCTTCCTCAGAGCTCCAGGCAAATCTACCCCGTGCCTCCAAATCTATCCCAGAAGTTCTTTCTCTATACCAGAAATTCTACCTCATGAGTAAAGAACTGCCTAAGCTCATAGGTAAAGAGCCTTTTATTGACAGATGAAGCTTCTATATATTGCACAAAAGATTCCCTTTACATTTTTCTGTGTAGTATATTAATATGTGAGGAGGGGTGGGCATGGTTCCTGGGACATGCGTTGGTGTATGAAGAGAGATCTCATACAATGGCATACCTGGAAGAATATGTGGTCTAGGCTCAGCTCTTCCTGGGTCCTCACATTGATCATGGTCATGAGTATGGCTGAGTTGAATGTTGGAGTGTTCCGTGACCCTTCAGCACCCACTCAACAATCTTAGTCTTCTATTTGCAAACTTACAGGTCCAGCAAATTACTACCTGCCACACCTTCCTCTGCTCATCTATAACTAATCTCCCCCTACTACTAACCTTCCAAGGATCCAGGTCCCCTATGGACTGATGTGGTCTGAACATTGGGTTTGGTAGTCTCATAGACTATTTAGTGGATAGGTAGTAGCTGGCTTTCCAGCTCCAGCATGTCTTTCCCAAAACAAGTTGTCCCTGTCTCTCATGAAATTGTCAACCTGCCCCTCTGCATCTCAGTACAGTAATTCTGGCAGCAAGCAGAGTATTCTCAGCTTAAATATACCCACCCCCTAACCAGACAGAACTTCTGATCTCTTTTCTGTTCTCCCTTCCTCTCTTCATAGTACAGACTCCAGTCAGACTTCCTGTATCAAAGGTCCACTTACTTCAACTCATCAACGACCTCATGGATGCTCCCACTCTCATCTTTGACACATGACTCACTCTTGTCTCTGTGGCTGCTTGTTTTTTTTTCTCCTGCTGCTTCCTTAAACTCTAGAGACCTGAGCTCTGCAGCTTCAACAACCCTCCCTCAGCCTATTTTTAGTGGCTACCTGGTTACCAGTCTCCGGATTCATAGAAACTATCTACTCAGCACATGGGTTGATGTTCCTGTGGCTTCTCTACTTCCATATTCTTGGTTAACCATCAGATTACTCAACATAACCTTGAAATCCTGCAAACCCATATCCTCACCTCTTGGGTTGTCATCATTACCTGTATGGCCTCTGCATCTCAGGTTTCATTCTGTCCTTGAAGAAGTCCACATGATACCTATCTCATCTGTGTTTATCCTGGCAGGGTCATGCTTGGCCCCTAATGCCCTGACTTACCTTCCTTGTCACCTGACCTCTGACCTGTCTTTCTCACTATCCAATGCCATGTGGCTATGCTGTGGCCTTTGGAAAGAGGGTTTATCTAACTCCTTCCAAAATAGTTCCTCTGTCCCTCCTCAACCCAACTTCACATCTCCCTGAATCTTCTTCCATAACAAAATACCACAGACTATAGGATTAAATGACAGGCATTCTTCCTCTCATGGTGCTGGAAACTGGAAATCCAAAGTGAAGTGGCAAACAGGTCCTCTTTCCTCCTAGGCTGAGTGAGGATTGGTCCTCAGGCTGATATCTAGCTGCTGGTACTCTTGGATGCATCTTGACTATAGCAGCTTTCTCTCTAAGTCTTCATATTGTTCTCCAACCTCTGTCATTTCCCCCTCGCTAAATGACACCAGTGACTCATCTTAACAAATTAAATACACAGGACTGTTTCCCGACAGTCACATGACACGGGGGTTAGGTCATCAATGATTAGGTGTGGTGATGGCAGCATCACACTTGTAGTGGTATGACTTGCTTTCTGGCTGTCTTGGTTATATATCGATGCATGAGAACACAAGTCCCAGGAAGCAGAGATTGTCATCCCATCCCTTCTGTGTCTGCTGGGTGAAAGGCCAGCAGAGGCTCCTCTGGCCAAAATGCCTTTTTCTACTCTACCAATATGAATTAAGGCTTCACTGAAGTGGTACTAAGAGGATTTCACAGGCAGTTGTGATCTGTGAGGCAGAATTCTGGAGCTCAGGGTTGGTTCTGAGAACTCCCAGGCCCACCACTAGGTTCATGCTTCCTACTTTGTAATCAAGCTGTTCTCCCTGTGAAGGCCTGCTGGAGAGCCTGCAGCCCCAGCATCCTCTTGGGGTGGCAACCTTTATTGCATGCACCTACTACTGAAGCCTGCTCACATGGCATGTGTGTAACTGGTTGTGGTGTTTAAATGCCCTTCCCCTGCATTACAATTTACTTTAGAAATGAGTCTGTAACATGGCTGTTTCCTTTGTGCGGTTGACGCCACCCAGCAATCTGATTTTCGGCCTCTGCGCCCTGCTCACTCTCCTCTGTCTCCTTTCCTCCCCGCCCCCCAACCTCTTTATTATATTTTTATTGAAGGCTGAGATGAGCCTGTGGCAGCATCACAGCCCCATTACACTTCCTAACAATTCCATTTGCACCGTATTGTCTGTCTGATTGCTGGAAAATCAGGTGATTCATCACGCCTGAGGAATCACCTGGTCCCTGGAGCAGAAGTCCCAGCATAAGCCATGGAAGAGCACAGCAGGCCCTTAAGCAGGCTTGCATCAGAGAGCACCCCATGCAGAAAGGAGTGTGTGTGTGTGTGTGTGTGTGTGTGTGTGTGTGTGTGTGTGTGTGTGTGTGTGTGTGTGTGTGTGTGTGGTGTGTGGTGTGTGTGTGTTTGTGTGTGTGTGTGTGTGTGTGTGTGTGTGTGTTTTGGGAAGCAGTGTTTCAAAAGTGGGGTGCAAGAAGGAAGGCAGCTTCTCCCCAACAGCTGGTGCTTGTCTGTGGGAAGACTCCCAAGCAGACTGCCTATTGGGAATGGCCTATACTGGACAGCAGTATCACCTCCCCTTGAGAATCAGATGTCTGTCTGGGAGCAACAGCCACTTCAGAGTGGCTTGTGCTTGTGCAATAGATGGGGGCTAGTTACCCCAAAGCAGGGCATATGTCAAAGAGCCAGTGCGGGGCAAGCATCCAGTGATAGCAGCTCCCAAATGGGTCATGGATTGAGAGCCATCCCACAGCTGGAATGCATAGGGAAACAGTGCACAACAGAACATATCCCAGAGCAAGAGGATTGGTCAGAGTAACAGCACCTACCAGGAGGGAGGAACATCTCCCAGAGCAGAGTACTGTTGGGGATCAGTAGTCCCCACCCCAAAGCAGGAAGTACAGCAGGGCCTTGGATCAGGGCACATATTGGGGAACAATCAGTCCCCAAGACTGACCAAGTTTGATAGCAAAAGGTAGCCATGATCTGAGTCTCTCCTTAAGACTTGGTGTTCTGCTTTAGTAATGCTATTCCTTTTCTTCTTCTCCAGCCCTCTAAGTCCAGAGAAGGGGAAGCAGCTGATGGATGAAGTTGCCCATATCCTCCGGGTACCTTCCAGCTTCTTTGCAGATGTCAAGTAAGTACTGGACGTCAGGACTGCTGTCTTGTGCTTGCTTGCCTCACATTGTATCAAGCTCATAAATTGTTTTGTGAGCTGCATGCCTGGGGTTGTTAATTATATCAGAGAAGAGCTGTTTAGAACAGAAATGAAGGGAGAATTCCCCTAGGCTTTGGGAACTTATTTAAATACAGCTGAAATCTACATTTAATTACAAGATGCCTACTCTCCTGGCATGGATGTGGTAGAGTCCAGCTTCCTGGGGCCACTGCAGCTGGCACCACCTTGACTCTGGAGCATCAAGAACAGGTTTCAGGCTCTAAGGAGAGCCCCTAAAGATGCCACATTGGCCTCACTGTCATTGTGGACAAGGGCTTGACACTGTCTTGAAAGCTTGTGCACTGGACTTTCGGCCACAGCAAAACCAAGATTCTTGTCCCATTGGTGAGAGCCAATGTGTGTCCATGCCTTGCAAAGTATATGGATTCTGTGTGTGAATGAACACCAGCTATGCTGATGCTGTTAGTGGGCAGGGTGCTAGGTGCAAGTAAAGCATGCTATTGGCACAGACTGGGATACATAAAATGGGCTATAAGGACTGAAGCAGAGGCTGGCCTGAGTCCCAGTTCACATATGTAATGGAAAGGTGCATCTGTTCATATTACACAAGCCCTGGTTCTTTCAGGCTGTTTCCTACTAGGGATGGATTATAGTGTCTACTGTGACCCAGCCTTGTCCTAGGGGCTAACGACATTGCATGTCTCTACACTGTCCTTGCCTCCGAACAGACTACTCACTGTAGATTGTAATGGACATCTAAAAGGAGGGCTCAAATTACCTGGCACCAGAACATTCCATAAAGACACCCAAACAGAGATTCGCCCTGTACTTTGAGATGCTCATTGCATTGTTGTGTACACACTTACTCAACATAAAACAGTGTCTACAGATGGGCCAGGAGCTTTCAAACTCAGGATCTGCAAGGCAAGAACAGCACAGCAAAGAGAATGGTGGGTTGCCACCATCAGAAGTTGTCATACAATTTGTGGCAGTTAGGAGAGATGGCAAGGAGACCAGGTAGAAGAAGGGAGTAGGAGGTAGAGAACCCAGGACAGACCTGTCATGCTCACAGGCCCAGTGGTGGGCACCAGCACACAGGTTCTGTTCGATCCTGTTTAGCCGAGCTTTTCTCACTGAATCACTGAATTGTGACTATCACAATCTTGGAAATATCCAACTCTTCTCCATGCTCAGGACTTCAGGGGAGCCAGAGAATCCTCAACCTCTGAGGAGGGTGAGGGCCATGTTCTCCTGTAGGGTCACGTTCTCTTGTTCTTCATAACTTTCTCAGCCACTGACTGTCTCTTGACCCCAGGCACACCTTGGATGTGTTTCCAACTGAGTGACTGTTGAGTGGAAGATGCTAATGTCTATGTGACATATGATTCAAAAAGCAATGTAGACCCCATACACACTCCTTACTCCAAACCTGATGGACATGAGGCAAGGACACTTTGCAGCCTAGGGTGTCTCATCAGATTTATCTGCAGCTCTTTTTTGCTGAGGGAGGGTTGCTTTGTGGTTAAACGTGATCATATTGTAGAGAGACTGGGTCAATGGATGTCAAATAGAGCTTATGTTGTTGGAGCACAGTAGGGTGGGCCAACCTCTGTGGGTGGCAATTGTAACTCAGGCACCTCATGCAGATCACCAGGAAAAAGAAATTCACAGTACACAGATTCTCTGCTCCCCCCTCCCAAGGCCCAGCACATAGAGTTTCCTCTTGTACAAAACTTATTCTGGCAGGGAGGGCCTTCACTAAAATTCATCATTCTCTTGGGTAAAAAAGCCCTTCTTGATAGTTGTGTATCAGGTTGTGTTTCCAGGGAATTAGAGTTTTGAAGGGGCTTCCCCTGCTGCTCTTGTTTGCCCCTTTTCCTAGTGATATAATGAGCACCCTGGTGCAGCAGTTCCACAGCCTGCTCCTCTGCCTCTGAGGCCCTGCCTGTGGGATGCAGAACCTGGGAGTAGGCCATGTTATTCTCAAGGTAAGATGGTAGAGGGAAGTATGGATGGAGGGCTCTCTGGATACTACACAAGAATTTCTGAGAGATGGCTCATGCACAGTGCCTCTCAGGTTACACCTATCCACTCCTCTCTTTCCCACCGGTTCTGGCATATCTTAAAATCTTGAGGAGTCAACATCTGCCACAAGAAAGGAACGTGGTCATCAGGATTATGTAGTAGGTAGTAGACACTTTTCCTCACCAGGCCAGGCATCCTGAGCCACCCTAAGAGTTGCAGTGCAGATGTTCTGAATCAGGAAGGGGTCTACTTTTCAGTTTCCGTAGCTCTATTTTGGCAATTAAGGGAAGATGAGAGGTTTTACTTTGAGGGGGGTCAAATGTGGCTGTCCAGGCTGAGGAGCAGTTTTTCCAGACCTAGAAGCCCAATGCCTTCCTCTTTCCATCAACGTCTGACCTCCTTCCTACTCTGTGTTGGATGGGCCAGCCATTATTTGTGTTGTTGCTCCTCAATTAGTCTCTGAGAATGGGTTCTCAGCTGAACTGAGTCTTTCCCTGCTATCCAGGACAACAGATTCATTGTCATTGTCAACCTGAGGGTATTTAGAGTCACCTGGGAGATGTATGTCTGGGCCTGCCTGTGATGGTGTTCTCAGAGAGGTCTTACTGAGATGAGGATATATGTCCTGAATGTTGGCAGCATCATCCCATGTCCCAGGAGCCCATACTGAATTGAGGCGTTAAAAAAAAAATAAAATGAGGTGAGTACCAGCATTTGTCTCATTCTGCTTTCTGATTGCGGGCACAACTAATCGCTTGCCTGGGACTCTTTCTGCCATGCCTTCCCCACCATGATGGACTAAATCCTCAAGCTACAGGACAAGATAAAATCATCTTTTCTCAAGTATTTTATTACAGCAATGAAAGTAGTAGTTAATATACCTGGTAACTTTTGAGGAGAGGGCCTCTATCTGTTGGTCCAGACACAGGGAGGATGTGTTGGGATGAAGCGACTTTGGTTTAAGGAACCAAACACAGCAATGGCCCAGTCTCTACCCCACCCCCATACTCCTACTCCTGGTCCCTATCTAGGCTTCTTTACCTCACTCCTACCTTCTTGTTCACCGTAGACCCTTCCTGCACCGAACACAGGCATGGCTTGGCCTCTCTGAGAGGAAAGCCTGAGCTTCCCCAACTGACTTGTGAGTTTTACTAGCTAGTCCTCCTTCCTGCACAGAAAACATGCATTGCTTCTTTCTAGGAGTGGAACCATCATTCAACCTGCCTTTCAAAGCTATAACACTGGAATTTGGGTTCCCTGTGATCTTTGCTGGCTTCTCCTCCTGTTCTCTGTCTTAATCCCAATTCTAGCTAGACATAGATCCCAGCTGGTTCCAGAGTCTTCTCCAGTCCTGCCCAGCAGTCTGTTTCACACAGTCATTGCATCACTATTTGTGTGCTGCATGTGTGCATGCCAGTGTTCCTAGCTCTTCTCTTTGGAATGCATGAACTGTATTTCAATGCCTTAACCCTCTGTCCCAGCAGCGATGGACACATGTTCATGGAGTGACTTAGACATTGACTAGACCTCAGAAGTGTCCCAGCAGGGTGGGCTTATGGCTAGCATGACCTGGTTATCTAAGACCTCATCCTCAGAGCCATTCATTGTCTCAGAGATGAGAAACACAGGACACGTGGGCTGGCGCTTGCCGATATCATCTGCATTTTTATGGAAGTGCTAGTTATGCTTAATATGTTTTGTTAATGGTTATGTAGCTGTCAAATAAATCCCATTATTTCTTATTACATCATTAGAGACCATTAAAACGACATTAGCATGCTGATGTAATTATGCCAGCAGACATACAGCGACCACAGTTATGATTTTATAACTAATCATGGCTGTCCCGGGCTGGCTGATGAATGCCGCTTTGCCCCACAGCATCTACTCAGGTGGGAAAAATGGGATGAGCGAGGCTGAGAAGAGGTGGCGCTGAGTGCTTGGAGGTTAGCCAGTTCCTGGATGAGCACTGCAGAGCCTTGGGGCTGAGATAGGCTGCATGGGGTCCTGAGTCTGCCCAAGCAGTCTAGGCCACTGAGAGCCTGAGACTGTGATTGGGCTTTATGGACCTCATCTTTCAAGAATCAGTTCTCTTTCTTCACTGGTGTGCTTGTTTGGGACAGTGACCAAGGCGCAGTTGTGGGCGTTGTCACCTGACTGCTCATCAGAGTCTCCTGGGGAGACACCAGCACTTTGTATGGACTTCATACCCCTTCTTCCTGGCCTGTGCCCTGTCATGTCACCCTCTAAGCAAGAGGAAATCTTTAAGTTTGCAGGCTTTTAGAAGTTGTAATTCAGTTTCTTGACTATTTGTCCCCAGCTTTGACCTTATGTCTCAATAGTGTCTCACTTCCCTGGATTGCTTCTGTAGACAAACACCAGGGATTCTGTCTGGAATAGATGGGCACCTCTAAAATAGTGCCTTCAGCAGGAGACCCAGAAACTGGAAGAGTACCTCAGTAAATAGGTAGCATTTGCACCTACAGCCTGCTCACCTGTGCCTGCAGGAATGCAACTTGCCCATGATGCTCAGCCATGTCACCCAAGGAAAATAGAAAAGAAAAAGCTGAGCACTGCAAATCCTTCTTCCCAGGTTGGAGTGCAGGCACTGTCATCGGTGCTCCCTTCAACAATTAGAAGATTGCAAGGGACTGATCTTGGGACCAAATACTCACGTTTCTCTTAAAAGAGCACCAAGAAATCAGGACAGTCACATTGCCATAGTCCTGACTTTTAGGCTAAACAGGCAGTAGGAGGGATAAGCTGTTGTGTGTTTGTAAGTCATTCTGAGAAAGCAGTGGTTCCCTCTCATGAGTGAAGTCTGTGCTTTGGCTGAAGGCATTAGCATTTCTTATGCTGGCTAAGCAACTCACCTATGTGAAATGCTACCAAGACCCCAGAGGTAGAAAATCACTCAGCCCCTCTCTAGCCTCCCAGTGAAGGACAAGGCGAGACCTGGAAACTTTCAAGAGCCTATGTATTTTCCTCGTCTGCTGTCACCTTACAGCCTGTGCAATGAATAGTCCCTGGGTGTCATGTTTGGTCCTGTGACTGCAGATATCACAAGAGATAGTTCACAGAAGACCTGACAGCAGGACCTGCTGGGCGGGCTCGGCATGTGGTGCTGATGCAGTGGTACCCCTAAGTTATCACTATAAGGGAGAGAGGGAGCCCTTCCTTCCTATGGTGGGTTCAGATTAGTAAAACCCACTCATCAACCCAACCACTAGTTCACCCACCCAACCATACATCTGTCTATTCATTTGTCCATCTATCCATCCATCCACATATCATATGGACCTCACACAAAATCAAGCTATCAAACAGATGAAGCACAAGTTGGTCTATCAGACTCAGGGAAATGTGCCATCAAAAAAATTCAATCAACACTCTAATAAGAGTTTTGCTTATTTCTAAACAACTTCTAAGAAAGTTCATTCACTGAATAATGGCCTTTATATTTTCTCAGCTATAAAATGTCAATGTTAGAAAATTAACCTTCAAACTCTGTTGGCTTAGAAGGTCAAGGGAATCTAGGGTCTGAGCTTGTCTTTAAACTGAGTGTGTAGTCTCTATAAAGACAGATACCACTGTGTGTAAGGAAGACCTTAAAATTTGCCTGGCATCCCTCAATCTTGTATTTCATGATATAGAAAAAGAGAGAAAGACTTCTAGGCCCATCAACCTGGGTGGAATTCTCACTAGATATACAGACTTTCACAGTGCATTTGCTTTAGAACTATTTTTAAATAACATGAAAAATAAGCTTTTATCAGGAATTTGCTTGCCAGCTCCCTCCTTGATGGAATAACAGGTCTGAGTGTGGACTAAACTTAGGGTACTCTGGAGCACTGTGGATAGACACATAATCACTTAGAAGAACCATGTGATGGCTTACTCATATTACACAGAATGTTACAAACTAGTTTAATATTATTAATAAGAGACAGAGGTCTAAGTAGTCTTCAGTTGAGCAGTCCTGTCATGCCCAACACTGGTGTTAGTGGCAGGTTGACTGGTTTGTTTTACAACCTTTGAGTGAAAGGAGGAGAATTTTCTGGAAAACAAGTAAAGTGTTACAGTTAAAATCCTACATAGTCTTTCTGGCCTTTGTTAGCATAGTCTGTGATCATGAAGGAGAACGAATGACTGTCAGTATGTGTAAAGTATCCATTAGAGTCAGGCTGAGCTCAGGAGCCACTGGACTATGTCTAAGTAGAGATAAGAGCTGATAAAATGTTGTTGAAACACATCCCGTCTACAAGAGCATGCATGGCTTGTTTAATCTGGCTAGTGGCAGTTGTTAATGAGGGAATTTTGTAAAGTCTCAGGAATTCAGGTTTTCATAGTCTACCCAGCATGTCCTAGGGTATGTCCAAGAGCTGACATACTTGCTTATACTTAAGCAGCCATACAAGAGCATTTTCAAGTGTAATGCCCACTCAGATGTGTTGAAGATCCCTTCTTTCCTAGGCCAGAGTTCGTGAGTTCCTACTTTCGGTGTTTTTTCCTACTGTTCATGATATCACCTCTCCTAGTAAGTGAACTTGTTTGCCACCCAGCTGATGGTCCCTCAGGAGTCATGACCCAGAACAGACAAGTGTGTTCACACACCAAGAGTCTCTTCTTGTGCATGCACTGGTCACTCTCAGGTCAGCCAGTGGCCCTTTTGATGTCTGCCCCATGGTGATTATCAGTAGATGATTTCTGAAGTGCATAGGTCAGGAAAGAGCAGAAATGACCCAAATGATGGTCTCCTTAGTTCATGCCAGACAGAACATCAGGCTTCTGCACAAGGCAAGACCATGCTTGGGCTGTGAGAGACCATGCACGGGATCACCAGCTGGTGTGGGGGCAGGACGTGAAGGAGAGGGACCATCTGACTATGAGCGGTGATCTAGAGGACCAGTTTAGAGAGATGTCCTGTGGTAAATGGGTCTATTCCACCATGCAAAACCACCTGCCAAACTGCCGGACCACCCCAGGTGGTAGTGTACACCTATATTCCTATCTCCTTAGGAGGTAGGAGCATGTTCCTGAGTTTAAGGCTAGCCCATGCCACATAAGAGTGACCACCCCAACCAGTGATCAGGGATCTCTCTGTCTCTGTCTCTGTCTCTGTCTCTGTCTCTGTCTCTCTCTCTCTCTCTCTCTCTCTCTCTCACACACACACACACACACACACCCCACAGAGACATAATTACCTTAATTGTCTCTATATATCTAGATGACCACACAGATAATTACTAGGCAAGGTAATACATACCTATCATGTCAGAACTCAGAAGGATAAAGCAGGAGGATTAAAGATTCCAGGTCCACGTGAATCCCATCATGGGATTTTGCCTTCAAAACAAACAAGGAAAAGCCTAACCAACCAACCAACACTCAAACAACAATAAAACCCTACAACAAAGATTTCCCAAGCCGTTGCATAGTATCCTAGTTTTATTGATTCGCCAGCGTTAGGGCCATATTCACAGGGCAAGAAAGTAGCAGGTGCATAATTTGCCGGTGAGGCTCTGAAGCACCAGTGCATGGACTCTGCAGGTGAACCACGAACATGGCAAGGAGGGTGGCAGTGGGTATGGGGACGTTTCTGCAAGGCAGCAAGAGCAGTGAGTCCTTGTTTGTGCATCTGTATATGTGAGTTTATTTCAGTTCTGTGTCAGGTTCATGGTCATTCCTGGGTACACAGAACAAACACTGGCTGTCAGCGTTCATGTCCTCAGCTGATGGACAGTCTGTTCTTGCTTGATTTTATCTGGTGATTTGCCAGTTTAAAATGGCCTGGGCCTAATGCTGAAGGGCTGCCGAGCTTCCTAGCGCTCATGGAGAAAACTTGGATGTCTTTAGTGTTCCACTCAGGCTGTGAGTTTGACTCTGATCACTCAAGGGTGTAGATTGGATGAGGTGGATTTGAACCCAAACATACACAAAGTCTGCATACCCACTACACTGTGTCTAGAGCTCCAGGAACCTGAACCACTTCCTGGGGAAAGCATCGCTGCCAGTGTTCACCATATCCAGTGACTTCAGAGGATCAATGCTCCCAGGGACAATGAGATTGCTGTGGTGTTCTCAGTAATTATCTGAAGGAAATTAGAAAGTCAAAGGACAAAGTGAGTGCCTTTGTTTCCCAGTTGCCCCTGGGAAACAGTTCCTCTGAATCAGTGCTCAGCTTTCTTCCTGTCTGTTATGGAATCTCCTTAACTACACTGCAGTTCTGAGCTTTCTCTGGTATCTGTGGGGGTGTGCAGTATGTCCTGTTGTGCATACATGACCTGCTATTGAGTAGTAAGTCTTCAACTACAAAACAGCTTAGGTAGGCGTGAACCCCTCCCCCACCCACACTGAACTTTTGACTGGCTTACTCTTCTGTAGGTCTTGTACAGACAACCACGACCACTATAAATTCATGAGTGTGAGGCCCTCATCAGTTTTGCTAACGTATGAGTCTTACAGTCTTTCCTATCCGTCTTCTGCAAAGTGCCCTGAGCTGTTTGGGGAGGAGCATGTTATAGGTGTCTCATTTAGGGCCAAGCCCTCCACAGTTTCCCATGCTCTGTATTTTGATCAGTTCAAGGTCTAGTCATCAGCATCCTCTGAGGAGCCCATAAGCTTAGAAATTGTGACTGATAACTCGAGGACTTGCTTATTCTGTACATGTGGGTGTTAGAATCAACTGACCAATGTCATTGCCCAGGATGCACTTTTGTCTGCCCAAGTGCTGGATTTCCCCTAGGGGATTCTTGGTTACCATAAGGCTCATTTTCAGTGATGCTGGCTCTCATTGATGGATACTTTACACAGGTTCCCTAGAGGCATTAGGAAACCATAGTGCCAGTCCTGGGGACTGCTATGATGGAAAAGTCTATGAGGTCTCAGAATTCAGGGTTGATTCAGCTTTGAACCCAAGTCTCAGACAATCCTCTACGTTAGGTATTCCCAGACATGGTGAAAAAGGGGCCACTTCAGAGGGGAGTAGTCAGCATTTGGAGACTGGGACTGATACCTTCCTCCAGAGTCCTCAGCAAATGGTTCCAATACTTATCTTCCTTCCTCCCTCCCTCCCTCCCTCCCTCCCTTCCTAAAAATCCCTTCTGAAGATACAAAGTCATGAATTCCTTTGAGAGTTGTGTGGATGCAGACAACAGTGCATCCCATTCAGTAGGAGCAGGGGCTGCTGGTGAGGATAATCCTCCAGATGAGATCTGGAGCCTCTGGGAGCCATTCCCAGACAGGATGACTTTACACTCTGACAGCTTTCTCATAGAGCTGGTGACATGAGACTTGTAGGAAGGGGCTCAGGCTACCCAGAGTACCCTAAAGTTCTGAGAAGTTGATTGCTATGGACTCTGGTGTCGCCTCCCAACAGCTCTAGGTTTGTCTGCTGTAGCTGGGCATTTCTCGTGTGAATAGGGACGTTGTCAACATCAGAAGAATTCTATACTCAAGTGTCCTGACTCTATCACAAGTTAATCAGTCATCCATTGTGTGAGTAAAGACCCATAAGAATCAGTCCATTGCTTCCCAGAGCTGATGACCCAGCTGGGAAGCCAAGAATCATCTATGGATGCTTGTGTAGATGACTCGTGTTCCATTTAAGCACTAAACATCAAATGCTTATGGGTGAAGTAGTTTCTAGAAGGTGTTAGGAGAGAGAATTTATCATTGTCGGTGCTTACTGAGGTAGATATGAAAAGAGCTGAGTGATGAGCGGAGATGCAATTGGATGTGACATGGTGAGGAAAGAACATGTCCCTGTGTGTGTGTACCGATGTGAATGAAGCCATTTAGTCTTAAAGACCAGGACGGATGCTGTCTGGGTTCCATCTAAGAGCAGAAAGCAAGAATCCATGGACAAGGGAACATACAGGGATGTTCCATTGGCCCGAGCAAGGTCATGGCAGCTGCCCTGGTCCCCGTATCAGTACCACAGTGGCTTCTGAAGTAATTCTCTAAATCCTCAGTCAGGAAAGCTGAACACAGATATTCCTCAGGTTATGTCATGCAGCGAGACAGATTTGGACTAGATGACAGTACAGAAATATAACGCCAGCATTTCCAGGGATTTTAACAGAACTTGGGCTCTGGATGTTTATGTATAAGAGACAGGAAGGTGGCACTCCTCAGGGAAGGTAACTACTCAGCACACATCTTACTGAGCCCAAAGTGATGCTGGGCTGCTGGAATGGTCATTATCTGCCTTGTTGTAGCAAGACAGCTTCCACCTCCAGTGTGTTGAAGCCCTGGGCTGACAGGAGGATGGCGAAATCCAGAGGCCAAGATGGAGATCCTGTGAGCCCACAGCTAAGCGCGAGGCTAAAAGAAAGGTTCAGAGCCAGCACCTTAGCTGGTGTGACTCAGGCTGAGGGCAAATGGCAGCCAAGTCTATGGTGAGAGGGAGGAAGGAAGGCATGGTTGTAAGCATGTGTTAGTTTCAGTCCTGTGAACGGCTTTATACTTTGACAAGGGTGTGAGGCCAGTGTGCAGAAATTTGGTAGTAAGGCAGCCGCCCGCACCAGGACTTCCTTAGTGCCATCTCCTACCATACGCTCCTGCTTTTCCTATTGCTAATCTATCGGGAATTTGCCTTCAGAAGGCACTTCATTCCATGAAGAGTCTTTGGATCGTTGTGGAGATGGCATTCACCTGCCTTCCAGAGCAGACCCTACACACCCAGCCCCGTGTTTGCTGTACAAGTGTTTTCTATATCAACCACCCAGGTCCTCAAATGATTTCGACTGTAAAGTGATACATTTCTTCAAAATCATGTTCAACTTGGCATTTATAAAGCTTCAGGCGTTTTGATAATTCTTGCCTAGCAACTCTCCGACAGCAGCTTTTGTATTAAGTAGTCCTTAATGATGTGATGGGTCTTCAAGTGGCCCCTGCAGAAAGAAGTTTGAAAACACTTCTCCCCACTCTGCTCTTGACTCTTGTGCTCAAGACTAAGGTCCTTTTCCACAATGATTTCTCCTTTATGCTTTCAGGAATTCCTGTCTGCCATTATCAGGAATGGGTACTTTTCTTTTGATAAGAATCCATCCCTAGTACAACAGTGTGTGTGTGTGTGTGTGTGTGTGTGTGTCTGTGTGTGTGTGTGTCTGTGTGTGTGTGTGTATGGGGGGGTGATGGAGAGAGAGTGTGTGTAGGTATGTGTGTTTATGTGTGTGTACGTATGTGTGTGTGCACGCATGCGCATTTAAAAATAAAGTCAGCAATAGAATGGCTAGATGTGCTAACAGAACCCTAGTTTCTAAGAGAAACTCCACCAGGAATAGCAAAGGGCAGCCTGGGGGCCCCTAACCTGTCAGTGTTCTGGAGCTCACAGACAGGCAGGTCCCCTGTTGATGTGGAAATGACCTTATTCCTTAATGATCTTTTCCAGAGTTTTGGGACCAGCAGTGATCTTCAAAGTGAGTGCCAACATCCAAAACATGACAACGGCAGATGTCACGAAAGCTGCAGGTAAGGTTGTCTCCTCATGTGAAGAGAGGAAGACTCAAATGGCACGACAGTGTTTGGAGTGGCTTGACTGTATGTTTGCACTTTAAGGCTGTTTCTGAGAGGCCAGGCTGGGGGTGCAGGCCCCAACATGGCACAGCACTGGTCTGCTTTAACCTTGTACATCGCTAGATCTGTGAATCGTTTTTCTTGCTGAACTGTAAGTAATTTTAAATGCCAGTGTTTCTACTGACTTAGAGATTGGTATGATTAACTCTCCTCATGGTCGCTTCTTTGTCCTGTCATGACATAGTGTAGAATGTGCCCTATTTCCACCCGTGAGGGGCACATTCTTTACTTCCACTGTGAGTGCTGTTGGACTTACTCACAGGGACCTCCATGTGCTTGGATGCTCTTTGTGTTGTGATGTGAGAATAACACTCTGCTTAAAAAGCAAAGTGCTTAGGCTTCAAGAGTTGGAAGATCTGAGCTTTATAGGGTCATTTTGTTGCCTTGTCGTTAGGTGTGTAGGGCTGGGACATGATGTGGAGGAATCCTGTGGCACTGCTGCTGCAATAACTCAGGAGGTGTTGTTCTGAAGATTCTGCCACCCGAGAAGAAAGGAATTAAGTTTCAATGGCTTTGGGCCCACACAGCCTTTAGTCTACTTCTTTCCTTTGTGAGCATCTGCTTCACATGAGTGACAACTGAACACATTTAAGACCTTCCATTGTCTGGGTTTCACACAGAGATGCTCCTCTGTCATGGACATGTCATTCCAGGACAGGAAGTGAGTTGGCTAGAACTTTAAAGAACTATGAATGGATCAAATGGAATAAAAGTGCATGGAATTCTCGAAGAACTAATGAAATGAGAATAATTCAAAAGATAGTCAAGTCCAGTTTGTGCTGTCATGCCATTGTAAATGTGTGGCTTTCCACTGGACAGAGATCAGTCATAGACAGTCTTCTTTTTTTGAAGAAAAACATCACATTGTCAACACACTCATACACATACTATAGCCATAAATCCCTACTGGCTTTTTAGGGAATACGGTTGATTATCTGTGATCTAATTTCTGACCATTTCAAATGTGTCTATGCATGTTCTAACTTTGAACTGAGGCTAAAATCACATAGAAAAGCGAAGGGTGAAGTCTTGTCTATCAACAGGTCTCATAATGCACTCCACCAACCTGCTAGGTTGTGTGTGGGAAACTGCAAAACAGCCATTGATTTCCAAGCCCCTGTTTTAAGCTGTATGGAGTTGTAAACATGTGTAAATGCTATAAAAATATGTGTTCCTTTCATGTTTTTAACAATACCATGTTCTTATGGATTAAAGTGAGGCTGTATGAGAAAAGGAAGATATCACGCCATGTACAGCAAACACCCACTCCCACCCTCAAAGTGTCCTAGCTCCAGGGAGAGCATGGGTGAGCTCCTGAGGACTAGCTCCAAGTGTGGATAAAGTAGTAGAATTTATCTCAAGATGCCATTCAGTTTTAAAAGGTCGTGTAGAACATTACCAGGGTCATCGAAAGCTTCCTACCTTTTTACTGGGACAGGCACACAGCAGGATGTCCTTGTTGGTGAGGCTATAAACCTAACGGCCTTCTGTAGAAATTCCTGGGTTTAATATGGGCTCTGTGAAAGCCCACTCAGTGTTTACTTTTGGAATCAGAGGAACTGAGCGAAACAGTTGTTGTTAGCAAAGGGAGCTGTAATTCTGGTAACAGAACTTAAACTTATTTTGATAATTTTATAAAAATAGATATAAGAATTAGTGAGTAGGTATACATTTAATACCACATTTATCCCCATCAGATACCAAGTGGTGTTAACCCTGAGTGGCGAGTGCATCCACTTGGTCATTTAGAATCTCTTCCTGCTTCTAGGTGACGACCTTTGGGTAATTCCATTTATTCATTTATTTTAGTTCCTATTTTCTTCTTTGATTAAGTCACACTAATTATACAAATCTAGTGGGCTTCATTGTGGCATTGGCAGACACCTATCTGTGTCCTTTGATCGAATGCATCTCATGACCGTCTTCTTCCCCTTCACCACTGCTGCTCTACTCTAACCAGGACGTTCTATTTGTACCAATTTTCAAAACACAGACTCCACATGTGAGAGAAAGACAAACTTTTGTCCTTCTTTCCTTGCACCCTTCCTAGCTTGCCTCCTTGTGTCCTTCTTTATTTGCCTCCTTCCTTCTTCCCTTTCCTCCTTCATTGCCTCTTTCCTTCTTTCCTTGCCTCCTTCCTTGCCTCTTTCCTTCTTTCCTTGCTTCCTTTCTTCCTTCTTCCTCCTTGTCTCCTTTCTTCTTTCCTTGCTTCCTTTCTTCCTTGCTTGCCTCCTTGCTTCCTTCCTTCCTTTGTCACTCATTACATTTTTTCCAATTTTTTTATTAGTTGAGACTTTATGCTATGCATTTTAATTATATTCACCCTTTCCAACTCCTCTCACACTTACTTTTTCTTATCCACCGAACTTTCTGTTTTTTTAAAACCCATCAAGTCCAGTCTGTGGATATTCTTAGGTGTGGGTCCTACCCTGAAGATGGTCAACAGTGGCTCACACTCCTTCTCCTGACAGCTGTCAGTACCCAGCAGCTCCTAGCCATGAGTGGAGCTTTGTGTACCAACCCCCCTTTCCAAAAAGAAAATCCTTCCTTACTTTCACTTCATTGGGAGTTTTTCTCTTCAAAAACAAAAAGCTTACTCGTTTTGAAGAGGGCAGAGTCTCTGTTTTCCTCCCTCTCTGTGGAGACTCTACTCAGTGAAATTCCATTAAGTTAGCCACAGTCACCAGAATAGCTCATGCTGCCTTGCCTTCATGACCTGAGGGCAGACTCTTCCCCCCAAAGTTCCTTCTTCCACCCCAGGAGGCACCATGACTGTGGTGAGTAATATCCACTGGGTATGTACCAGGCTCATTTACTGATGGCTTACTCAGGAGCTGCCTAGTCCCAACTGGTCTCAGGGGGAAGCAATTCAAAGGCAAGATAAAATTATTTTGAACTATAATCACTAAAGGGTTTTAAAGCATAGTGATACAGTCTGACTTTTAATTGCATTTTTTTTATTCAGGTTGAGATACGTAAGATGCGAAGGGCCAAGTCTACCAGGGGTAAGATGTAGGGGAAGAGAAGATGAAGGGTAAGAGAAGGCAGACGTAGTGCTCGGATGAGGACTAGGCTAGGAGCAAGGGAGGTGACATGGGTGAAGTCAGTAGTGTAGATGGGAGTGGCTCTGTGGATGCAGATGGTCACATGGATGTGGACAGTAATGTGAATGAGGAAAATGACAATGGGGAGAACTGCAGACAGAGGCAGCAAGATGACAGGGGAGTGGTTGGAGGGGAGCATAGGGTAGAGGTCAGAGGTCTCGGTGTATGGCAGCATGCGAGGTGAGGGCAGGTTCAAATCCAACACTCTTCTTCCTGTTTGTACCTAAGTGGGTGTCCATCATCATCAGAACAGGAAGTGTTTAGAGATAAACACACTGAGCACAACAGAAAGTTGATTCTGCCCATGTTGCTATTGGGGATGGATCTGAGAGGAGATACAGAGTGTCCCCCAAAGGCTTTGTGAAGAAGCGTGGTCTTCCTCTTGTGTTCATAGTGGGAGACAGTGGAACCTTCATGAGGTGACCCTAGTGACAGGAAGCTGGGTCATCACAAAGCATCATTGAAAGTGACGTTAGGACTCAGACCCCTTCCTCTTTTTATTTCCTTCCTTGAGGCAAGTAGCCCCCTCTGCCATGTGATCCCATTGTGATGTACTGTACTCCTACCATTGCAGCAGACAAAACCACCTTACAGCAAGCCTTCTGAAACCATGAGCTAAAACAGACTTTTCCTCCTCTTCAGTTGACTGTCTGAAGTGTCACATTACCATCACAGAAAGCTGACTATTGCAGTTACACGTGTAAACAGGGGCTCAGAATGGAAAACCAGGTTCTCCCCTGCAGGCCTGGGCTGATGTGTTTGGCAGGCTCTGCCTGAGGCAGTGTGCTGGCTGGTGTTTAATCAGCTTGACACAGCTAGAATCATCTGGGAAGAGCGACACTCAATTGAGAAAAAACACTCCTACCAGATTGGCCTGTGGGCAAGCCTATGGGATGTCTTCTTGATTAATTATTTGTGTGGGTGGGTCAAGCCCACTGTGAATGGTGCCGCTCTTGGGCAAGTGGAGCTGGATGGTATAAGAAAGCAGGCTGAGCAAGCCAGTAAATAACATCTCTGGATGAATGACTACGGGCTATAAAATGAAATAAACTCCTTTTTTTTTTTAAATTTTAACCAAAGTAGTACAAATTGTCACCAGGATGGGCAGTGACTATAAGAAGTATAGCCTTTAGTGACCAATAGGCCTTGGCTCTACCTGTATTGAAACCTTGCCTAAATTCCTCCCCTGAAAGCTTAGGCTATGCACATATAAACAGTATAGAATTGTGGTGTCAATACCACCAGAATAGGATGGAGGTGGGCAGGTAGAAGCAGGTGCAGTTCTGTGGCTTTTTTCTGTTGGGGTTCAGCACCTTGATGTTGGGTGGATGTTAGCTGACTCTCTTTGAATATCTTTCTTCCTTTTCATCAGCTGTCGATGTCTCCTCTTCATTCCCATGATCTAAAGACCGTGTGTGTGTGTGTGTGTGTGTGTGTGTGTGTGTGTGTGTGGTGTGTGTGGCAGGGGAGCGGGGGAGGAGAGAGAGGAGAGAGAGAAAGAGAGAGAGAGAGAGAGAGAGAGAGAGAGAGAGAGAGAGAGAGAGAGAGAGAGAGCGCACAACTAGACAGTGCCTGGCAATGGCCAATGGCCAGAGCACAGTGACTAGCAGGTGCTCCAGGGGGACTGTGTCTGTGTCTGCAGAAGGGACCCTTACCAGGAACAACAACGTCAAGGAGTTCTTAGCTCACAGAGACTCTCAGCAGAAACCTGCTACTTCTGCACCTCATGTATCTTGAGCAGTGTCAAACCTGTCTTGTAGATTCAAAGTACCCTGCCTCTGTGCCTTCACTGGTTGATCTTCATTCTCTCTCTGTTAATACACAAAGGGTATGTCTGCTTTCTTTTATCCTCTTGGCACAGAGATAGAAGTACCTTTATACCTAGGTAGGAGTAGCTTGTTCCAGAAACAGGGCTGAGCACTGCAGAGTGACTTTGCACATCTCATGTGGCTGCAAGATAAGCTCTGGAGGAGAAAGACAAGAGTGTGAGCCGATACACTAGGTCATCTTCTTGCAGTCTCTCTCAGCTTAGCAGCCTGTCTCTGAGCAGGGGAAAGCAATGTCTGTCAAAAACCTCCTTTTGGGAATTCTACAGATGCCAGTTCCCATGGTAACTAGATGAGGAGAAGGGAGAATAGGGAGCTTGTTCTGAAATCTGACTTCAGCTTCAAGCCCCTCATCACAGGCTCACCCATGGCCCTCAGCAGGGCTTGTGAGCACAGATGTCTGTGGTGGCCTCATCTCCAACTCTCACTGAACCTTTGCCTGAGTCTGCTGCTTCAGTCCAGGATATGTGGGCCCACCTCAGGCTAGAGAGGAGGTAGTTGATTCTGGATAGATGGTTGTTTGGCTCGGAATGGCCCAACTCTGTAGCTTCTTCTCCTTGGTCCACTGATGCATGGCACTATCCCTTCATCTTAGGTATGACTTGGTGGAGGGAGCATGTGCTAAATACATATGTAGCGTGTTAACCCTCAACATTGTGCTCACCCCAGAACAGGTCAGATCAGCACAGCTATGGTTAACAGAAGGCAGGACTTGGGGTTAGGAGGTAGAGATGGCTGAGGAAAGCATCAGAAGTGAGAACAGGTGAGATGGCCAAGGGCTGCTGAGCATGAGGGACAGTATAAGAGCGTTTGGCTCTTGAGGTGAGATGCCCAGATAGGTGAACAATCCTGCCACAAACAGATGTTGAGTTGAGTGTGCTCAAGGCCAGATACACTTTCGGAAGCTTTGTCTGCAAACTACCCCACTGTTTTCTCCCAGGACAGGAATATGTAGTATAATGGCTTGCTCTTGGACGATGGCTGACTTGCACTGTGAGACTGGAATTCCACATAACCCCAGACCAAGGCCCAGGACATTCCAGAGTGTAATGAGGCAGTACAGGCCTGTTGGACCCACTGGCAGGGACAACACTGTAGGTGGTTGCTCTTGGTACAGTGAAGATGTCAGATGCAAACTGGTCAATAGAACAAGAGGTCTACATTGGTGATAGTTCTAGCCCTGCCTGAGAGCTACTCAGATACAACATGGGTGACTGTTAGACTTTAAATACAACAGACCTTCCCAACTTTAGAGCTGGAGGTTTCCCCATGTCCCCTTGCTACAGCCCCTCAGCCCTTTGTGCAACTTTCCTCAGCCTAACTCCATTCCCTCAGCCTGGGCTACCTTCCAGAAACCCCTCAGTCAGAGTCCTATTCCTGTAGCCACCTCAGCTGGGGTCCTTTCCTATCACACCCCTCAGCCCAGCTAGCAAGCTGTCTCTGAGCAGAGGGAAGCAGTGTCTGTGAAAAGCCTTCTTTAGGGAGTTCTGCAGATGCTGGTCTCCATGGCAACTAGATGTGTCTCATGGACCAAGAATGGGGGTGGGGGTGGGGGGAAGCTGGCCTCATTGTTCCCAGCTCTCATTGGTGTCCTCACTGCAGCTCCCTGGCCACTAAGGCTGCTAAGGTGAGGTTGGAGAAGAGATAGGATTTGGAGCCTCCATTCAAAGTCTTCTCAGCCCATGTTTTGGCCACTCCTGTGACCTTTTGAAGCTCAAAGGTGTCTTGTCTTTTCTCTTTGAAACTGGACCAAAACGCACGTTTCACAGGCTGTTTTGGGAAGGAACTGACCTGAGAGCACAATTTAAACTCTAAAGGACTTGGGTGAAACTGTTGGTTGTCATTGGCAGCCAACCTTTGCTTGCCTGGCATCCCACAGGACATCTAGAGACAGAGAATGCAAATCACCATAGAGAGACCAACCGTTCTGTTCTTCCCCCCACAGAAGGGGGGACCACAGTGCAAATGGGATTAGGAGAATTGCTGTGTGTATTCACTAATGGGGGTGGACCAGTTAAATCACACACCAAAGTGAGACCTTTCCCTGGACTTCCCTTGCGGGCTGATCCTGTCGACACGAGAATTTGCATTATGCAAAGTGTAGGGTTGTGGAGATGGCACAAGGAGCATGTCATCACACAGAATTATCATGTTGTCCAGGGGCAGTAAAGAGGGACAGCTCTAATCTGTGCTGTCCACTGGCTCTGATTAAAGGCGGCTGCACAATCACTCCTCTTAGACCTGAAGACAGTTTGCATTTTATCAACACCTTGTCTCATTACACTTGCAAAGGCAGCAAGTTTTCAGTGATGGCCTTTAGAGAAAGCAATCGTGCAGTGCTCGTTCCCAGAACAGGCGGTCCCCATCTTCACTGCTCTTGACTCCTCCCACAGCTGCTCAGGGTGGCTTCAGGCTGCTCCCTGCTTCAAGGAGTCTTCCGTGTTTCTGGTTAGAGTGAAGCGGGTGTTTGTATTTGATCAGTTAACATTTGAGCTTTGATACTAGATGTTTATCCAACTCCTTACTTGGAAGGTGATACTTCTTTTTGCAGAGGTTTCCAGTCTCCCTCTGGTACTAATTACAAATATACCTGTAGGTTGTCCTTGGACCTAAAGAATTAGGCCCCACTGTGGAGGCAGAGCCCAGGCTCTGGAGGCCCTGGAGGTCTCCTAGCCTCATGCAGAGAGGCCTTCTGCTTCACACAGCCATGCATCCGTGTACCCACCCTTCCTGGGCTCTCCATGACCCTCAGGTCTGCTCTTCCCTCTCTGTCTGCTGCTTCTTTCTCCAGCTACCCATCTAATCCAACCCCATAGGAAACTGATATGCAGTTACGAGGGTTTCCCTGACCTCTCAACCTTTGGTGACCTCTGACCCATGTCTTCACCCTATTCTGTCCAGCAAACTGAACAGCAAGCTATGGCCCTTGGGTTCTATTCACAGCTGCTGCTTGGGGTAGGCAGGCTCAACACTCTCGCTGTGCACCTTATCATGTACTGTGCTCTCGGCAGAGCTCTGGGATTTTACAGACTAAAGGGTCCATGAAGCCCAGAATATTTACTTTCTAGCCAGCCTGGTAGACTTCTCAGAGCAAGTACGGAACTCAGCACACCCTAAGTAAAAGAGGCAGGTTAGGGACCTCCCTGCTATAAAATAGTAAGAGGGTAAACCTCTTTGGGGGAAGTGGTTATATTAGATAAGACTACAATACCTGTTCTTGACTACATCTAGAACTGACTAAAACCTAAAAAAAATGCCTCTGCATACCTGGGAGAGATTTTTGCTTAATTTGAAGCAGGAGGATCTACTTCTAGTCTAGATCATGGAGGTGGAAAGACACATCTTAATCCAGATCTTTTGAGGTGGGAATCCCCTCCACCTCTCTCTCTCTCTCTGTCTCTCTCTCTCTCATTCTCTGCTTGCTCTCACCCTTGCTAATGAGTTCACTTCTTCACTGGTGTTGGTGGCTACTTCTTCAGGATTCCAGCATATACTGAAGACCAACAGAGACATCTAGTCTTGTGGACTGAACAATTGCTGAGTTCTTCGACTTCCTTTGTTTTTAACTACTTATTGATTGTGAACTTCACATCATGTACCCCAACCCCACTCATCTTCCCATCCCTTCATTTCTACCCTCTGCCCTTGCAATCTCCCGAACAAAAGAAAAAAAATCCCATTGTGGCAGCTGCAGTTCCTGTATGTCCCACAGTATAGCCTTTTGTCCACACTTCTTCATTTTCAGATTTCATTGCAATGAGTCATTGGTCCGGGTCAAGACTTCTGCTACACTATCAATACTGGATCCTCACTGGGACTTCTCTCAGATATGGTGTTGTTCCCCAGTGTTGTGGAGATCCTACAGCTTGGATCTGTAGGGCAGGCCCTTCATATGCTCCAGCAGTTCATACATGGAGTAGATGTTGGGATTGGCCAACTCAAAGCCCTGGATCTGGGCCTGGGTGGTAGCTGAGCCTGTCAGCCCACCAGCTGCCCTGAACCTACGCTAGCTGAGTGAACTGTCCAGCATTGCTCCAGCTGACTTGCCTAATGCAGGCAGGAGGCAGAGCCAGCTCTCCCACTCTCATACCATTGGAGTGGCGTGGGAACAATGAGTAAACTGAGGCAGCAGAAGAAAAATCTGCATCTATTTAAGGCTAGAAAGCTGCAGCAGGCTACTTTCCTGGGAATCCTTTCAATGAGAGCTCATTCAGCCTTGTCTGAAGGAAAGCCTTTCAAGAGCCAAAGGCCTCCTGGTTTTCTTATTCTAAGACAATGCAAACCAAGACAATGGCATTTCCATGCACGAGGTGATTTCCATTTTTATATGCAATTGCTCTTATTTTAATAGAAGTCAGATTTCTTTTATCTGTAATTAAATCCAGACTATGTTATTTGTTGAAGGTCCTCGTGGATGTTTGACTTTATTATCCCGAGACTGAACGGGTAAAATAGTTCTGAGCCTCCTGTTAGTAATTTGACTTACCATCCACTTTCTGCAAAAACAAATCCCCAAAGGGCAGACAGCTTGATCTGACTCTGAGTCTCCTACAAACCCCAGACCACACTGTCTCAGAGCACCATCAGATTTACCCACTACACACTTCCTTGCCTCTCAGTTTTTCTGTGTCAGAGCTTCAGTGACCTCTTCGGAAATCTGTATCCAGTCTTCTCATTCTGGAGATGACCCAGGCTTCTCACTGATTCCTATGTACTTTCTAAGAGGATACTTTGGTGCCGAGTCCTTGGCTTTTGTAATAGGGAGATACCAGGGGAAGCTCATGGGCACCTATGTATGTGTTCCTCCCATTTTTCCAGTCAAAAGATCTTTAAAAATTCTGCATCTTGGGTGGCTGTAGATAACAATGCAACAATGAGGATGTCCTCCCCCATCAGCTTTCCTCTTGTTCTTGACTGGCAGGAGGCTACTACACAAGCTTGTGCTTACTTGCATAGCCTGTCACATGGGAGAGCATGCTGGTGAGTCACTATAATTTTTTCCTATATTTCCTCTTTTTTCCAACTTGATCCTTTGTTGAGTGTGTGCATCATGGTACACAAACTCCTGGGAAAACCACAGAACCCTTTTTTGAGTAGTGGGTGGAAAAGCTCTGAGCCTCAGCTTTTCCTTAGTGATATACTGACCCTTGGCCACTGTTCTACTGCCATGAAGAGAAATCATGACCAAGGCAACTCTCATGAAAGTAAGCCTTAATTGGAGCTTGTTTACAGTTTCAGAGACTTGCTTCATCATGGCAGGGAGCATTGCGACAGGCAGGCGTGGTACGGGAAAAGTAGCTGAGAACTACAAGCAGAAAGTGAGAAACTAGGCCTGGTGTGAAGTTTTAAAACCTCAAAACCCACTCCTAGTGACACACTTTCCTCAACAAAGCCACATCTCCTAATCCTTCTAATCTTTTCAAATGAACCCTCCCTAAAGCCTTCAAATATATGAGCCTATGGTGGACATTCTTATTCCAACTGCTACATGCTGCATCAGCAGCAGTCATGCACACTCTGTGAAAGTCCTCCCAGAGGGAATGGGAGAGGCAGTTAAACTGGAGCCAGTTCTGTGTTCACAGGACATTGCCCTTTCCTGTTTCCAAACAAGTGTGAAATATCTTCCAGCTGATGAACTTCTGGAAATTACTAAGCCAAAACTTCAGGTCACTCGAAGGAAGAAAGTGACATTGGGCAAAGAAAAAAAAAGGAACATTAGCACCACACATCCTCCAGGGTCTACATACCTATACTTTTAAAGTCCAGTTTGGGCAGAGAGCCACCACAAGAAACACTGCCCAATACAGCACCCATTCAGGCACCAATACCACTGTAGTCTCTTAGCTGGATGCTTTTGGTGTCTCTGGAAACTGGTATGAAGACTGTGGTAGTCTGTTCTCTCTATTTAGAGAGAGCATAAATGGGTCTGTTAAGAAGCCACACAAACTCCTAAGAACTCCCAAAGAATGGATGTATGAACAGCATCAGGGGAAAGATGGTTTCCATTTGAAGCCAGCTTAACCAATGGTTCTGCACTGAGGTTAACCCTGAACAATCCTACCTATGTATCCAATCAAGAATGTCCATTGGGCCAAGCTCCCTATGAATGTGTATTCAGGCATGCTCAATAGTCATTGTGTTAATGTCGTCATGGTTACCACCCAGGATTGTCTACACTCTCTTCTGACCTGCTTCTGGTCCTTTTGAGACACTTCACAGTCATACCCATAGGTCACAGGGTATTAAGGCTGGGAAAGGATCTGTGTCTTTAGCATAGGCAGGAGTCAGACAGGGTAGATTGGACTGTCCCCTCTTATGCACATACATATTTGGGTAATTTGGATGGTTTTACTAAACTTATGTTTCATCACCTAATGTAGGGTCAACTAAGGATCTCTGCTAGCCAAAGGTTTGGTACCTGTAGCCACCACTATAACCACCCCATTTGGCTGGTTCTCTTTGTGGCTCCAAGATGGTTATTACATATGAGCAGGGGTCAAGCCTTCAAGGCCTTTTCAGAGCTCTCAGCCATGGAAACAATGACCGTTCATACTCAGCTCTGCCTTCTCTGAGTGTGTCACAGCGTGGGATGTGCCCTTCTTCTAGCTGGGAACATCTGTCATCTCAGACTGTCACATTTTCACATTCAGTCATTAGCTAGCATTTCTGCTTGTCAAGAAAAGTGGAGTTGGTCACTTCTGCATGGAAACACTCTACGGTTGGCTGGCTCATGCTCTGATAGGCTAACAAACCATTGTATTATATTGTAATGACAGGTTAACAAACTCTCATTGAGACTCAGCTCCAAGCCCTCAGGTATATCCCCTCAGAAGTCAAGTGCATCTATAGTAATAGGTTCTTGGAGTGGGGATGAAGGCTAGATGGCGTGGAAACAGTCCATGAAGAAAGAAGAATAAAACTTGGTTCAACCTGACTTAGGTACCACTGCTGGGCAAAAGCTTCAAGATTCTGACACCAGTTCATTTATTGTAGCAATATTTAAGCACAAGCTGCATGTTTAACTCCTTTTGGCTTCTCTGGTGCTCAAGTGCATGCCCAAGGACTATTTGCCTTCTACATGTTCTGAGATACAAATGCTATCACCAAGGAGACACCACTGCCACCTCAACAGCATGTGGGCCAGGTATGTCAGCTTTCACTTGCCACCTCTGGCTCTGGGCTCCCCTGGATTTACAGAAACAGGTGGAATTCTGGACATCCCTGTGCTCTCTGATCACACTGCAGCCCTGAGCTACAGTGGCACTTGTTCTTCTCCTAGAGAGACCATTGAGCTCGATGAAGGTTGGTATCAGTTCCCTCTCTGCAGAGGTTTTCACTGCTGGGTCCTGTGTCGCACCCCGGGAGGTGCATAGCCACTCGTCCCTAGTAAGTACTCAGTAGGAACCAGAGATAGGCACTGTGAACTATGTGGGGGCACGACCGTGGCTTCATCCTTCCATCCACATCCATTTTCTCTTGTGCTTAAGTGGTTCTTGGGTCAGCTGAGCACATCAGTAATTGCATAGGCAGACAACACGTTCTCCGAGTGGAGCGACTGGGCCAGCTTCCTCCCTCTAATTTGTGATGTGATGCCGTGGGCAACTGTGACCAACTCTGCCCACCCGGCTCATCCACGCTGCGTCAAGGGAGCGGTGAGTGACAGAGAAGCTGTCATCCTGTCCCAGGGTGGGAAGAGTGCTCTCTAGTCAGCATGATGAGACCACTATGATTCATGCTACATTGTGGAAGGTCGGTTTGATTTAGGGAAATGTCAGATTGATAGAGTGTTCAGAAAGAAAAGCAGGTTATAAACACAGAGCTGGGAGTTCAGCCTTCATGCAAGCCTGCTCTGTAAAACGACAATACGCAAAACGTGTTATTCAAGCAAAATGCTTCTAAAGGCCTGTCTTTCCTCCCATGTCAGCCTTTTCTTAACAAGGTTGATCCAACCCCCTTTTCTGCTCTTCTTTGCCTTGAAAATACTATCAGTTCTCATACATAAAAAATATCAAATATAAATGGAAGGAATATGTAGACAGTGCTCTATGATAACAGCCAGTGTTGCCTGTGGGTGAGATATGTCCCTAAGAAGCCATGTCAGGATCCTCACCCCTGAACTATGATCATGACCTCATCTGGAAATACTGGAAGGTATCATCCAGTTAGATTGAGCTCAAAGAGTTGCGTCCTCACCCAATGGGACTGGTGTCCTTACAAGAAGAATATTTCCCATGAAGACCGAGTCACCAAGAAGGCCCTGAGAAACCCTACATGCCTAGCATCTGCGCTGGCATGACGGTGTACACCAGTTGGTCCAGAATGATGATGGTAGCTGTGCCTCCTTCTTGCTTATCCAGCCACAGGCAGCAGCAGGTGACTGGGCCACATGGCAGCAATGCAGGAATAGCCATACTCTGCCACTTCCACTTCTTCTGTAAAGCAAACAAGATGCTGGTTCTCTTGAGCTGTAATGGGGGTGAATAAGTGAGCTGAAAATCATCATGGTTGACATGGCCCTGGAATAAGAATGTGGCCATATGAGAACTGTCCCTTCATCTCATAATTCCCATTTTCTTACAAAGCACTAACCTGCTACCATTCCTCATCACCCATCCAGTATCATGCGTCCCTCATCTGTAGGGTTGTAGGCCTGAGTCTGGGCCACAGGGCATGGCTGCTTGGAGAGGCAGAACTTTGGGAGTTTGACTGCACTTATCCCACGCCTCTCTTCTGAGGAAGGTGTTGGGCTGTACGGAAGCACTGAAACACGGCTCATGGGGAGGGAAAGTGCAGTCTTAGGTGTGGGCATCCCTGGGCCTGTGACAAGTCCAGGGCTGTAGGGTTCTCAGACTCATGGACATCAAGGCACTGCTGGGAATCGCAGACGAGCAGAGAACAGAGTCAGGGGCCTGTGAGCTGGGGAAAGCATCTAGCCTGGGTCCAAGGGGTGGGGCATGAAGGGGGAGCTCCAGTTTGCTCCAGTAGGATGATTGTCCTTAGCTTGATGGTGGCAGGCTTGGTGGCTGAGAGCACAGAGAGGCCTTCTATGGGAATTTAGGCTTTAGGTCTGTAGGTGAAAGCCTCTTTCATGGTTCCCCACAGTGGATCTTGATGAAAAGAGACAGTCCATGGTTCCAAACAGTTTATTGTCATGGTGGAAAAATGGATTTGTAAAATCATACTCCCCTTCTTAGGATGGGCCTGAGATTAAATACCTTTTGCAGGGAGGAATATCTGGGAAAGGAAGCTTATTGGCTAAGCCTCTAGGTACCTCATTAGTATGGAGAACTTTACTTTGAGCCTACATGACCATAGGACACGTTTCTTTTATGTGAGAAGCATGGCTCATGTTCCAAGTCAGTAGTCTGGCAGGGAGCTGGGAGTCACATAAGCCTCAGGTATGTGCCCACCGACTCTCCAGGTCTTGACCTGCTCTATCTTACCAAACTTCCTGGCAGGGTCTTATGTCCTACACACATCCATCCAGTATCATTGGCAAGACACCTAGCTAGTGGCAGATGCTACACAAGTTGCTACAGAAGCAAGTCAGTGTCCCCAGCTCTTCTGGCCACAGGAATACCTGTCCTACCATGTCAGTTAACTGCTTCTTTTCTAACCATGACATATAACTCATTACAAAGTATTCCTTTTCATGATGTGGGTAAGAAAATTCTCCTGTATTGGGAATTTACAATGTAGCAATGTAAATAAGATAGAAAGAAACAATGTAGCCATTTAAATAAGCTAGAAAAAAACATGGGGGAGAGGTCAGCTTCTGTTCCTGGATGGTGTGCAAGAATTTAGTTTAACAGTGACTTTGGAAGGAGCGATCTTTTGGTATTACAGGGTGTGTGTGTGTGTGTGTGTGTGTGTGTGTGTGTGTGTGTGTGAGAGAGAGAGAGAGAGAGAGAGAGAGAGAGAGAGAGAGAGAGAGAGAGAGAGAATTAGCCATGGAAGCGGTTTAGGCAGATTCTATGAAGGCCTTAAGGATTGCAATTTTCAGTTTCAGTGCAGGCTCCCTAGAGACCCATGGCCTCTCACACTGGTGACTCACAAGTCTTTGCAGTGGCTTTGGAAAGGCAGCCCTTGTCACAGTTTCCCTTACTGGAAAATTGTTGTTCTTGGTTGTCCGTGGGAGCCCTGCATTTTCTCAGCCAGTTGCAGAGTTGCAGGTGCCTTGACACCTGTCAGCCACACTGGCTGCCAGGTGATAATTAGAGGTCGGCTTTGTTTCTCTCACACAGACCAAGTATGGATCTGGAGTTGGCTGTTGTGGAGTTGGGAGGCCGTTGTCTTGTGATGCCCTGACTGTTTTAAGTCTCAGATCTGTGGTGATGATAGAGGAAGGAGGTAAACTGCAACGCCCTCCAATGCCTTCCCAGAGGGGCTGAGGGTGCTGGGTTTTCATGAATTTCAAATCTCTGATGCATGGTGAATGCACTGGGGAGGAATGCACAGAGTCTGGAGCTTTGAACAGAACACACGTATAGATCTAGTGGACGCTCTTTTGACACGAGTCCTCTCTACAGTTGCCAGCTCTGTCATATGAGACCAACCACTAATGCCTGAGATAATATGAAAATTCAAGAAGCAGCAACTAGTTCCCAGAGGCAAGGGAATCTGAGGGTAAGTGGTACAGAGCTGAACTCTGAGCAGGTGATGATAGAACTGTAGCAGAGAGTGAAGAGGCATAAACCAGGGAAACCATGATTTCACCTCGGGCCAGCCTGTGGGGTAGTCAGAAGGTGCTTGGGAGATGAAGGATTGGAAAGAGGGATCAGAGAAGGATAGAAGGCAAGAACAACAGGGTCCTGGGCCCCCAAGCTGCCTGTGTGCACTCACACAGGGAGGAAGAGTATGGCCAGGCTGTGTGGGAGGGCATCCTTCCAGCATTTCCTCAGCCCACTGCTGGTCTTGGGATGTGCCCATGAAGCCACAATCCTGGAGGGAGACAAACAGCTGTCCTGTCACACCATGTATTGTCCCACTCTGCACATTGGCCCAGAAACTGAGTATGAGTTTCCACCCAAATGTGTTGAGAAGGATTCCTCTTCGCAGGAACCCAGTGGCTACAGGGCTCCGCCAAATCTCCCACGGCGGGTTTGAACAGTATTTAAACGAAAGGAAGCACATTTGTATGCATCTCTCTGGAACATGCCTATTATGGTTAAATGCTTTTCTTTTACCACATTAAACAACTTTAATCCCTTTAGTGCGTTTCAATAAAACGCACCAGGAAAAGATGTCTTTTCATTTTGTATAATAGCTGTCCCTCCTCAGGATGGCCCACGTTCGATATGAGATGCTCAAGTTGCTCTTAAATTTTTTTTTCTACCTATCAAATACACTGCTCCTGTCTTTTCTATTCTCCGATGAATGGTGAGAGAAGCCATGGCAGCAGCAACCCACCTGGACTCGGCTGTAGGCTCTTCATGTTCTGTCAGTTTCTGGTTCCTGTCCACTCTAGCTGAAAGGGTTTCTGCATAGCTGCCATTGCTTTTTAATCCCATTTTGGTATGCAATGGTGGCCTTTGAATGTCCTTCATGGGTCTCCCCAAACCTCAAAACCATCGCAGCTTAGTTAATGGAACCCACTCATACCGATCCCCCTAGAGATGGAGAAGATAAAGAGTGTTTGTGTGCATAGTGGCCCCCAGACGAGGTTTTAGGAACTGGAGGGATTGGCTGGGGTCCAGGTGGAGAGGAGCCTTCAGCTGTCCCCAGGAGAATGGCACAGGGACGGAGCCCAGCTGAGATGCAGATCTAAGTCTCTTCTGGCAGAAATGTGCACAAAACCGTGTGAGTCATCCTGAATGGAAATAGCCAAGCCCATCACGGCCTCAGGCAAAGTGGAGGGCTCAAAAGGTGGCAAATGATTGCCACTTGTCACCGTGCAAGCCAGCACATGCAAGGGCAGAGTAATGATGGAGCAGGAAACCTCTCCCTCCCCAGGAGGCCGGTGCCGAGGTGGTAGATGTTCAAGTCCCATGAAGTCATCCATGAAGTCACAGCCACTGCTTTCTAAGAAATCCAATTAAAGCCTTCTATTTTTCTTTAACTTTCCCAATCCAATATTCATAGGTGGGTCTTTTGCTCTTTTCTAAAGAGAGTTTGAATGAAGGAAGAATTAAATAGTGTGTCAAAGAAGACCACTCCTGATAATGCCATGCATAATAAACATTAGCGAGCATTTTGAAAAAAAATTTTTTTTCCTCCAGTAGCAGTCTTTGCCATATTAATTTAATCCTGCTGTCTAAGATAATGCAATCGCTTTGAAACAGTCTCGACTCGGGTGCACAGGGACTTTCCAGAGCAGAGGCCAAATTTCCGTCACCTGATGAGCTAATTGGACGTGGCAGCCTCCTGTGCAGATGGCCTCCCTTGTCAATAGCTTCTCGCCGGAGACAAAGAGAGACAAATGTCTATATCCACCATCCCTCGAGCACGAGCCCCCTGCCTCCTACGCCCAATGCCATCAGGTAGTTGCTGTAGGTTTCCATCCAGGCTTTTGTGCGGGTGCTGGATGAGCCTGCAGAGCCATTACAGATGCGCCAGCCAGGCCTGCTTGTTTAAGTACAGTGCGTGTTTTGACGTGTAAATTTACATGAGGCATATTTAATCAGTCACAATGATATGCTAATTGGATTCCAATGTGAACTGAATAAAAAGCGTGCTCGAAGAAAGATGAACTTGCTACCAGCTGGGACACTTTATAATCAGTGCTGTGCGTCACTGAATGCCAGAGGGAGGGGCAGGTATCTGCCAGGAGAGCACAATGGAGGAGATCCTGTTCTGTGGGAATTCAGATGCATGAAGCAGACGGCGACTTTGCCTTCAGTTACTACAGAAAGCCCCCATGTCCTCAGTGCCCCTCACACAAGGTAGACAGTAAGGGACGCCATACATCTCGAGTCACACCCTAATCAGAATAGAGCAGTGACTGGGGAGCAGACTGAGTCTTTCTAATACCCATTCTCACATGGGGGTAGAGTAAAGGAACCACAGGTCTCCAGCAAATTCTCGACCTTGAGCATTGACTGCTAAGCTCAGAGTTGTGGGGCCAAGCAGGGCAGCATTCCCCCCACATCCCTTGTCACACGCCATAGCATTGATGGCCTCTGGTTTCTCTGGCATGATCAGGAGACCTCTGGGCATTGTGTTTGTTGGTCAGAAGGTAATGAGACACAGTATCCAGGCCACCCCACCCTCTGTGATATGTATGCTGGCACTTCATACCAGGTTGAGTTTGTCACACAGTCTTGGGCACATTCTTCCCATGCAGAACGGACATCTGGAAGGACAGTGGGTAGGTGAAGGACTCCAAGTGAGACAGTGGTAAGGACAAGGATCCAGCATAAATCGTACCTGGATGGACTCTGATAGCGCAGATGGCTGCATGAATTCTCATGCTTAAGTGTGTGTGCAGAGTAGGCTAAGGGCATAGTTTCCATTGTGCTCAGGAAACCCTTGACAGGGAACATGTAGGGCGAGCTAGGAAAGGGGATAGAGTGACCTGGGGCTGAACTGAATCTGGCCCTTCTGTAGAGAAAGCAGGTTCTGCTCATCCTGCCACAGAGAAGGGATGGCTGTGAGGACCTGATACCTTGGAAGGTGGGCAGTTCTCAGAATTCTGGAAGCCACCACAGACAAACTGAGTGGGTATGAGTCTTGGAGAGCTTAAAGGAGCGATTCAAGAGGAGTGTCTGACAGCCTCCCTGAAAGGGCTGGCACTCCAACAGTAACCAGAGGAGTTCCCAGAGGGTTCCGGTGGAGATTTTTGCCGTGCAGATCACTACAAATGAAAAGTTGAAGTGAGGCTGTTTTGTTTCTGATGGTAAAGGTGAAGGCCCCCCAAACCAAAGGCACCTTGAAGGAGACAGCTCCCACAAGTATTTGTGATGTGTAACAGGCTACATAGGTTTTGCCCATGTCTGTTTGATTCTTTGACTCTAATATTGTTCTTTTTCTTTTAATTTAAAGAACCGTTGTTTTAAAACATGAAAATCCCGTGAAATCCACTAGCTGCTTCTTCTCTTTCTAAAGTAGCTCTAGCCACAGTATTTAAACAGAGACCCTTAGAAATTATGCGAGCGGAGGCGTCCTTTCAGAGCTATGCCATCTCTGACGATGTGTTTCTATTACTCTTCGTAATTTAAATTTTGTCTCAACAAAACAGGCTCATTAGCAGTGGGGTGTGTTCCTAGATAAGCCTGTTCCTTCTTGAGCTCTTCCTAGCCCTAACGGTGATAACGTCATCCCAATTATCAGCCACCACGCGCCCCTCAGGGCATCCTTTGAGGGCCATCTGTCCACATGGCTGGTGTGGTAGAAAACCATGAAGGTGGAGCTCTGTCTCTCAAGGAATTTAGACTTAAGGACCTAGGAGGGCCTGAGTGAGTCCAGGCTTGAGCCTTCAGCACAGGTGCCTGTGGGATGCTACAATCCCATGAGGTGAGAACAGATACATAGAGTCAGAGAGAGAAAATGTCTTTGAAGTTTCAGACAGATGTCCCAAGGAGCCGGGGCTGAGGTGGCCAGGAAAGTGAGGACAACTGAGAGGCTGGCTCCGTGCTTCAGGCCAGTCTTTTGGGGAGCAACATGGTGACAGGCAAGACTTAGTAGGAGGACTGGGAAGGGAAAAGATGGGAATAGAGGCTCTGGCTCATAAGTCTGGCCATTGTTTTGGAGGTTCATTTAATGCCTTTAAATGTCAGTTGCCATCTCCATGAAAGAATCATGTTAGTGTCTACCTCTGAGTATTGTCCAGGAGACTCAAATGCAGTTCAAGTGATTGAAAAGTAGCTGCCAGACACATGTAGGTAGTCATTATTAATATTTTCAATGAATAGAGTGTGAATCGTTGAATTTTCGATTCATTCTATATCCATAGATGCTTAAGAGTGTTTCCTGAGACACACAGAAGTATCAAGTGATATGTGTTAAATGGAACAAAACTATGTACTGAAATAGAGTGAAACCGACACCCAGGAACTCAGCTCAACAAAGTGAACATAATTGTGATGATGATGATGATGGTGGTGGTGGTGGTGGTGGTGATGGTGGTGGTGGTAGTGGTGGCAGAGGTGGTGGTGGTGGTTGGTGGTAGTGATGATGGTGGTGGCTGGTGATGGTGGTAGTGGTGGTGGTTGTTGGTGGTGATGGTAGTAGTGGTGGTGGTTGTTGATGGTGGTAGTGATGTGGTTGTGGTGGTAGTGGTGGTAGTGATAGTTGGTGGTGGCTGTAGTGGTGATAGTGGTGTGACAGTGATTGCTGTTATTGTTGGTGGTGGTTGGTGGTAGTGGTGGTGGTTGGTGATGGTGGTGATGGTGGTAGTGGTTGTTGTTGGAGGTGATGGTGGTAGTAGTAGTGGTAGTGGTGGTTGGTGATGGTGGTAATTGTTGATTGTCGTTGTTGGTTGTGATAGTGATAGTTGGTGGTGGCTGTAATGGTGATAGTAGTTGTAGTGGTGATGGTGGTGTGGTAGTAGTAGTAGTTGTTGTTGTTGTTGTTGTTGTCGTTGGTGGTGGTGGTGGCGGAAGTGTGGCATTGATACTGGGGATGGTGAACATGATGATGATGCTATGGTGCTGACAGTGATGATGGTGTTGATGAAGAAGATGATGGTGAGAGTGTGATGATGATGGTAACGATGTTGATGGTGATTTTATGGCACTGACAGCAATGATAGTAGCAGTAGTGATGACAGTGATGATGGTGTTGATGAAGAAGATGATGGTGAGAGTGTGGTAATGATGTAGATGGTGATTTTATGGCACTGACAGCAATGATAGTAGCAGTAGTGATGATAGTGATGATGGTGAGGTTGATGGTGGTAGTAACAATAGTGATGGTGGTGAGTATGGTAGGATATGATTATGATGGTAAGGATAAAAGGATACTTATAGCAATAGTGATATTGAAGGTAATGGTGATGGTTAAGGTGTTGCTGCTGATGGTAGGAGTGTGGGTAATGTTGATGGTGAGGAAGATGGCATGGTGGTAATAAAGATAATGTTGGGCCTTACCTTCCTTAAAATGTACCATTCAAGTGTTCACAGATGAGCTATGTTCCCTGTCACTCACAGAAATTAAGTCTAGGGAGATAAGGGTATGTTAGGGCAGTGTAGCTAAATTGGTGTAGCTAAAGGGACCTGATAGCATTTTCCCTTTACATATTTCTATATAGTTTATAAGAGAAATGATGTAGTGCCACAGAATTCATTTCCTGCACTGTTGGGAAGTCTGAGCTGAGGACGGGGCTGCGTCCTAGCACTGGCCATTCATGGTCAGTCATTTATGTCTTTCAGAGAAATAGCATGTAGAACAAGGAATGGGCACTCCACAAATGCTGCTCTGAGCAGGCATTACTAAGGGATGGCAGTGACATAGCACAATGTGGGGTGGGCCTGAGGCACAGAGGGACATGAAGAACTCTATGTTATCAGCCTTCTAGCTAGCTGATCCCAGAGGATTAGGGTCCCGTTAAAGATTAGTTCAGAGGATTATAGAGACTTCTTGACAATTTGTGGGAGCAGAAGGAGCTACAGCAGCCTTATCAGGAGGGGGCAGGTGCTCAGCTCACTCAAGATGAGAAGGATGATGACCAAATTCCTTCTCATGGTCTTCAAAAGTGCAGTTACGATACTCACGCTAGAGGGCGGGAGCAGCAAGAAGGTGTGCTTTTCTTTCTGAGCCTGTCACCTAACACTCAAAGTTCCAAATCCTCTCAGAACTGTCACTTGTTGCTTGTGTCCTGAGACACCAGCTAGTTAGGTTCAGTGTCATTGGAGGTGTGGTATAGAAGAGAGGTCACCCGAAAGAGTTGTGACTAGCCACCCAGGGCAATGTAGAGCAAAGGTGAAGAGAAAATCAAACCTCCAAACCTGGTGATGGTCAGGTGAGTTCCTAAAGACTGTTATCTTTGGAGGTGCAAACGGTTTAGACTTAGTTTTAGAGTCTCCTGCTTAGTCGAAATGAGAACACATTTACTAGAGTGACTCCTGGATTGTACAAGTTTCCAGTAGGGATTAGAGTCTTCAAGCAGAGATGTGGGTCAGCATCTGTAAGTGGTGGGCAGAACACTCACTGTTCCCTCCTGCCACTCCTGGCGCTTTCCCCTTGCCTCATGAACAGTGTACCTAGACACAGCCCTTTGTAATCGCCCCACCCTGTTTCCTGTGCTGCTCAGTCATCTTCTTAACCAAAGTCTGCTTTGGACATTTCCTCAGCTCTTAGCATACGAAGCCATAGAATTCAGATAAAGTTTTTTTAAATTTTCTTATCATAAGCACTTCATGGGGTTGCTTTGAGGGTTAATTAATTTTATGAAAATGTGCGTGCTGTGATGCATCACATAAGCATGAGGTTTCTGTCACTGTGGGTGACCTGCGACCTTGCCATTCATCCTCTGTGTACCCTCCTGAGCTTTTAACGTCGTATGCACAGAGGAGGGATTCAGCAGGTTCCTCTGAGTGAGGAATGGTAAGTTAACTCATCACGGGGTTTCTGAACCAGTGGTGTGGACTTTTGGTTCATTTCATACCTCTCTGTGGCTGTGAAGGTCCTCCCTGACACGGTAGGAGTTCTCAGAAGCCTGCGACTGCAGGGAAGCTTGCTGTTTGCTGCTGTGCTCTGGCCTCAAGACAACCTCGATGAGCAGGGCTTATGAATGTCAACAGCTGTGAAGCAAAACCTACCTCCTGTTGGAAATGAACCTGTTTGTGTAGATCCTGTTCTCAGCCACATCAGCTGCCTGCAGGGTTCTTCCTCCTGTGTGTAGCTTGGATTGGCCAATGGTAGCCATGGTAAGTGCTGCCCTTGAGAAAGTTGGTCACTTTCTAAAGCCAAGCAACCAGGATGCAAGTCTTGCTGGCATCTGACCTCTCTCCTGATCCCACAGCAGAGGATGTTGGCACCCAAGGCACTGCTCTGACTATGTAGTGAGTCCCTTTAACTGCACATTGTCCACCCAGAAGCTACTTAACTGAACTAGACCTCATCCCTCCACATCTCTGCCTCTGCCTGTGAGTGGCCAGGTGACTGGTGCATTGGGATATTCAGTCTTTATATGAGTTTTTCATTTTTTCAGAGAAGTATAGAATTTATAATAGGAAAACTGACAGTGGTCACTTTAAATAAGAACAGTTATTAAGTTAGCCTTTGATTCATAAAAGTTGTTTTCCAGTTACATGAACTGGAAACATCCACAGAAGTACCCTCTTCCTCAACACAACAACAGGTGCTTCATCATCATGGCCCTGGGCATGGGAAAAGGTGAGCCGGAAAGTTTCACCAACTAGTTCCTAGTGAGCACCTACTGTATGCTCCCATAGCAGACAGCAGCCTTCAACACCTTTGTCCTTCAGGAGTTTTCACTGGAGGCACAAGAGTAACAACCACAGAAAGGGGAACGCTGTGGAGAGGAGGAGCCCAGGGGCAACAGAAATAAACAGTGTGTTATATAGTTGGTAACTCTATTCCTGCCCCCACTCCCAGGACTGGGATTGAACCCAGAGCTAGGCGGGCACTCTATCACAGAGATACATTCCCTGCCCTTCTCTTCCATTTTTACTTTGAGACGGAGTCTTTGTTGCCCAGGCTGGGTTTGATATGTAGCCCAAACTGACCTTGAACTTGAGATCCTCCTGCCTCATCCTTGCTGGGATTGCAGGCTAGGCCACCTTACCCATCTTATCCTTTTTTGTAGTTAAAAATTAACATTGGCAGAATATTTCCCCATCTCTCAGCATGCTATAAAGAACGAAGAACTACTCAAGCAATTTGGTAAAGCTGACCTTGAATCTCTGGAATATTCTGTTCTGTCTCATGACTAGACATTTTAATCAGAACTGACCACTGTCAACATTACAGAGTAGTTAGCCTCCTGGTGTGATTGCTGAACCTCTGGTTATTGGGTGCCGCTTGCACTGGCATTTTGGTTTACATTTGGAAATCCATTCAATGCTTCTTTTGGACATAGAGGCTACACACATTTTGATATGCAGCCGTCTCCTGGCTGGGCTCATTCCCAGACAGCTCTTCAGAGCAACTCACAGGCTGTGTGTCCATTCTCAGAATCACATAAACCCTCACCCCCTTTTGTGGACCCAAATCCCACGAAGATGCTTGAGTTTTACCTTCCAAGGCCCTTTGTTTTCTCTTCTATTTGTGTGGGAACTCAAGACATCCTGCCCAGTCAGTTCAGTCAGGAGACTTCTGACGACTAACAGTCATAATTTCCCTCACTTTCTCCTGCCTCAGTGACCCCGACTCTGAGGAAGGAATAAGGAGGTGGAGCCAATACAAGCACAATCAGGCATTGGGGTGAGGGGTGTATGTGAGCAGGACTCTCAGGTCAGCCCAGACCTTCTGTTTTTACCCATCATGCTGGGTTTGACAGTTTCTGATAGTGAGATCAGCCCAGGTAATGACAGCAAGAGACCCCGTGTTTGGTTGAATATGATGATATCATCTCTTGGGGCTTGTGGATGTTGAACCCTATGGTTTGTAAGTCATCTGTAACCTAACAGTGGCTGCATTTAGCACGTTTTCCTACTGCGGTGCATTTTCAGTAGAAACTGGAGTTTTGAATCTGATATTTTTTTCTCCTTTACTGACACTCTCTCTTAGGGCTGAGCATGGTAGGCACAGCACCCTTCAGGCCCTATGGTCCCAAGAACAAGCAACCACTACTGCTCAGGCCACCACTGAGCCATCAACATTACAGTTAGATGCGTCTGTTCAGTTCAGCACAGGACAGTTTCCATCCGTTTGTCTAAGCAAGATCCCATCATGAGCTAAACATTATGTGTTGTTACAGCTGTACTCCTGGGCCTCCCAGAGATCCTGGACTCTTTAGCAGTAAATAGTAGGTTTCCTTTCCTGTGCTTTGAGCTCCAGGTTGCTAAGGGCTCCACAAGCAAGCAGTACCTGGTTAAGAGGGCCATCAGGTCCAGATGATGATGCACATCCCTGGAGGGTACAGCACATTTACTGCAGAAAATTTTGGGGCAAAATTTTGGATGACAAAGGCAGTATGAAAGAAGAAATCACGTATCCTACAGTGGCGGCCGTGTGGGTCATCTTTCCCCATTACACATGGGTGTAGCTTTGACCTGGAAGCTTCCAACTATCGAGAGCTCCCCGAGTACTGATGCAAGGTCTTTAACCTCATTCAGGAGATGGACAGGGGGCCACCATGGGAACATGGTGGATAATACCCATGTGCCAACTATCACTGGGTTGTGTCTGCATCTGTGAGGATAGGTCAGAAGGACCTTAAGACTGGCAGATTCTTCACGATCAAGTTTGAAAAGTACAATAGGGTTCTATGACCTCTGGCTCTGGGTGTCACAGCCATGGTAGGGGTCCTGGTCACATTTGTTCATGATAGAGTTTTGATTCTGTCTCTAATAACCTATCTAACTTTGTGAGAATTGTGGGGAAGAAGGAGTCACCTAGATTGATGCGTGCAAACAATCCAGATAAAGATAAAATGATACTAACCAGCCATAGTCATAGGAGAACCTACTGCCTTTAGACAGAACCAGCCTATCAGACTTAGTTCTGCCGGGCTTCCCCTCAAGTCTCACTGGTATCCAGTCAGGAACTAGGCTCCTGTCTGTCAGCTGATACATCTGGATGCCATCTTACATCGCATACCAGCCTCTCAGAGGAGCCATGCCAAGCAGGGTAGGCTGTCATCTCGCAGATTTCATGGGCACACAGGTTTCATTGTCTCTGGCATTTTACTTATAAATTTATGTCTAGGGAAATAGCTCAGTAGCAGGGAGACCGATTCTGCACTGTTCCCTAAATAGACACTTACACCACATGAAACCATGAAATCTAAGTAATAATAAACACACAGAGCCTGCCGGCCTCCTCCCGCCCTGCAGCCCAGCTTCCGTCGAAATTGCTATCTGCAGCCAAGATGGGTCAGCATGGAGGAGCTTGGCAAATGGAACTGAAAGAAAACTGCCTTGTTCAAATGCGGCATCCTTGAGCCTCCCATTACCTGCCAGTCACAGCTGCTACCTCCATCACAAAGAGAACAGAGCACAAAAATAAGACCCAGACAATGAGACCTGAAGAGAGGGGCAAATCCCACTCAGGCCTGAATGTCTGCTGTGTGAGCTAATCCCATGGCTGATCTGGCCCGCTCCTTCCTGCGGTCAGCTTTTCTGATCCCGTGTCAATTACTACACAAAGCTGCCCTCCACGAGGCGGATCCTTTTAACGGTTTTAGTTTTTGTTCAATATTTTATATCTGCTTCTAACCCTTACTGCCAACAGTTAGCTGATCTACTGAGCAGTGTGTGTGTGTGTGTGTGTGTGTGTGTGTGTGTGTGTGTGTTGAGCTGCTTGAGGCCCCTGGTATTCACCTATGTCTGAGTAGTAGGACTTTATCTTCCTTAAGAAAGGTTAGTTTTTCCACAGACCTCTAGACAAGTAGACCCAGATGAGACACCTGTCAGCCCCATGGTTCCAGGTAGGCTGTGGGGGAGGTGGAGTGTGGGTGGAATCAGATGTATGGCGCCTCTGAGGATAGAAACCATCCAAGCATAGCATGCTGGTGGGCACCTCTAGCTGCATGGTTTTTTTTGTTTTGTTTTGGTTTTTTTTTTTGTTTGGTTTTTTTTTTTGAACAGTGAGGATGGGTTTAGATACTAAATATATCTGGTACCTCAGGGAAGGTGAGAATATGGCTAGTGGTGTTGTCATTCTGCCTGGTTGTCTAAGAACTAGCTACAGAGCTGGCATCTATCTGCCTGTTTGAGAGGTTCCCTCATAAGGGTCCCCAATAATCTAGATAGTCAGCCAGGACCTCCTAAGAGCAGAGTGCATGATTTTTGAATTGTGACTAGGACATGGGAACATGGGCCAAACTTTCTTTGGTACTTATTACCACGACCCTATTTTTGTTGTCCCACTCTGAGAAGGAAACCTGATTCTAAGCAAGGTGAACACTAAGACACTGGCAGAGCCCAGGGGACCTTGTGATCTCCATGTTTCAAAAAAGACTCTTTGGTTTATAAGTTTCAGGTTGCTTTTAAATGCTAAATCTGTAATTTTTTAGGTCATGTTATATGGGGGATGGTATCTTAGGACCAATATCCAAGGTTATCATCTGACCTCCATACATTGCATACACATACATATATACCCCACAGACAGATATGCACCTGCACACACACAAACCTACAAGCATACAAAGAATTCAGATGCATACCCTTCACTGAAAATCTTTAAGCTATAGATCACTTTGGGACGGGGATATCCAGTGGGACACTTTGTGGGGAGGGGTGCCGCTGATCTCTTCACGGATCTTCTCGGAATAAACTGATGGGTGTGGTTTGCCCGTAAGGACCAGTCAGCGGAGATGCCACAGGCTGGAGGAAGTGAACTTTCTCAGTTCCGGCTCCACCCAGCACTTACAGATTTGTCCTCTGAGGTGGAACAGAGGTGAGGAAGCAGCCCGCAGCTGGAGCCAAAGCATGTTCGAACTTGTGGGCACACAGAGGCTCAGTGTTCCTGTCCTAGGGTCCCTTCACCCAGGAGTCAGGGGAGGAGCTGGTGATTTTCGGGTGGCTAGCAACTCAAGGTGGGCAGTGGAAGGCAATACTATCACTGTCTTTGCTTAAGTTGTTTGACAGTTTGCGAATAGCGTCATACATAAACAGCTTCGGTTCTGGTTCGTGGCCCCTGCGGGTAGCCCAGCATGTTTGATGCAACAGACTTCTGTTCTTCAGCCTTGAGACACTAGAACAAAGACCCAGAGTGATTTTTCACAGGAGTTTGTAAGGAGACCATGTCTATATTTGGGACCGCTGCTGCATGTGATCCTTCTTTCACGGTGGCAGAGGTGACGGGCTGTGCCAGCAGCATTGCTCTGAGGATCAGGGATGCTGAAGTTACGGCTGTGAATCTTTTTATTTTTCCCTCCGTGTTTCTGCACGAAGCCCAACTGGTACCCAACCTGGAATCCAGGAAGCATGCTGGGCTCCTGGCTGAGCAGTAGAAGACTCTTCTAACCTGCCCTGTGTAGTTTGAAGACAGCACCATCTGCTTGGCTGTGCTATTAAAAGCCAGAATCCACCTTCACAGAAGGCCTGGCCACAAGCTTCAAGGGCCCCACGTCCTCCGTTCAATGAATCTCACAAGGACTGATGGCATGAAAGCAGGAGGTTCTGTCTGGTTCCTGCTGGAAAGGAACCTTAAGGAAGTTGTGAGCTCAGAGGGTGGCAAACATAAAGCAGGGCCAGGAAGGCAACACTTCAGGAACGAGGCCATTTTGTTTGCAGTCTGTTCCCAATGCGCATGCGTAGAAAACCTTCCCTATTTAGGGGCCCCTTGGCAGGCTGTGGTGACTTCCCTCCATTTATCCACACCTTTCAAGATCTGACAAGGACAGCTTATTCTTAGCTTTGGGACTCTCGGTGCCCAGAGTTGAGGTTGGTGGATTCTGGCCCATTAACATTCACTTTGTTAGTTTCACTTCTAATCTTCTAGTCTTTCTGGGATGTTACGAAATGTACCAACTGGACGTGTTCGGCTATAGGCCTTCATCCCCTCATAGACTGGCATGGAAGGCCAAGGTCGTAGTGAACTGCAAGCTAGCCACCCACCACCTCTCCCACCTCTCGCTCACCGTCATGGATATCTTCTCACTCACAACTCCCGTGGCATCTCCTTCCCGATGCCTGCTGTGCCCTAGCAAAGCAAATACAGGCGTTTAAAATTCTAGAAACCAAAGGAGGTCGGCAAATTAGAGAAACGTGACAGAAATGGGTGAGGCGAGTTCTTTTTGGCTTGGGAGAAGCATGTCTGAAATGAAACACTTGGTATTGGCCAAGCAGTGGGGAAGGGGTCTGCGAGTGTTCAAGGATTTTTCTTTATGCTGCCAAGTTAATTTTTATTGAAATGGGATATTCTCACACAGTGATTCAGAATAGGTTATCACATAGCTATGTGTGTTGTAGCCAGCCTTGAACGTAGTTAACTTTGGTAGAATTAGAGAGGATTTCTCTCCTTTTGCTTCTGAGTCTCTTCCATTTTTAGAGATTACTAAACATTTGAAATTTCCTACAATGATTATATTAAAAAGCTAACATTAATACACATGCTTATAGCTAACCCTGACCTTGTTTTATTGCTTGGACATTGAGGATTTTCAGAGCAGAGATCCAAGGAATTGCCTCAGGGCACTGGGGGAACCATTGTGTCAGCTGGTAGGGAGGCTTCCTTAAGAGCTATCCCTGGAAAAGAGGACTGAAGACATTGAGGAAGGCAATATCATTCTCCACTGAACAAAGAGGGCAGTGGGCAAGAGGGAGGTTTGCTGGGGGAATAAGTTGGAACCCCACCAAGCCTTCACTCCCAGAGGTCTTTGTGGGTAGCACACAGTTCTATGTGGCTTCCACCTACACAGCACAAAAATACGTGTGTTCATTGTTTGTTCTGAGTCCCTGTTTCTGCCATGAGCTTTGATTTGGCCAAGTGGCTTTTGGACCTCATGAACCACATCAAAACTCTCTGTATCATGATGATTTTTACCCAGAAGCCCATGGCTTCCATACATATGCCCTTGCCTTCTGTAAGTAGATGAGTGTCCTGTGACATTTAAGTAGAGCTGACTCTTAGACCCCCAAGGGGACCAAGATAATCAAACCCCTGGAACAAGACACTGCTGTTTGTATAGAACCTACACATCATCGTGTGTGCTTAGTTATACCAAATGCAGTGCAAATACCCTGCAAATGGTCTAATTCTGTATAGCGTATGGAATTACAGGAGGAAGTCTCTATGTGTTCAATACAGATGCATTTAAGAACAGCTGTCGTCAGATGGACCTGGCATGCAGGTGCTATGGTGTAGAACGCCAGCCACATTTCTAGTGTTGTCTAAAGGAAGCAGACTGGTGGACCAGGATGAAGGGCTGGCTTCGTCTTGAATAACAATACAAGGGAGGCTAAGTGTGGAGCTGGCTATGGTAGGCCATTGGCAGTGCTGGGTGTGGCTGGATACCACTTGGTCAACCCTTGCTAAACAGGGAGAAGGGTCCCAGCTCCAGGTGCCTCTGGAAGGATGAGGCACAGTGAATGAAACTTTGAAATTAATAGGTAAGGAATTAACATATGGATGGTGACCTGGACTGGAGCCCTGTAAGGAACAGTGTCCTGACTTCCTAGAGAAGGATGTTAGGTACAGCTAAAGTACAGAATTCTATGTACATGGGGTTTCCATACCTGGGCAAAACAGGCTGAGACTATAGCAGTAAGTCAGGCCTGTGCCAGGAATGCTGAAGCTGGCTGGGCAGTGTCCTGGAGTACAATGAGACCAAGGCTTCCTTCTCCAAAGCTCTCTTCCTATGAACCCTGATACCTGGTCTAATTTGTAGGTCTTAGGTATAATAGGCCCTCAAAATAAACTACTTACTTTTCTATTTAATAATACTCATGTTTTAAACCTTTTACATGTTATTGAAGAAAAAGAAATAATGGCATAGAAAAAGTGAGTTCTTCAGCTGTATCAGGGACATGTCACCACACTCTGTACCATCCCCACTGCGTGACCTGATACCACCCTCCCAATGCCTTTCTCACGTTCCTTTATCTACCCATGGAAGGACTGGAGTAAACTCATGTCATAGGCCAGCCCAGATGATAATTAGAATTCTCATTAATATAGAAAAATATCTGAATGTTTCTCATTCTCTCAGACTATCCATGGTGCAGCTCCCACCCACTTCTTAGAATGAGAAGTGAATGTGGATCTAGTAGGCTCCTGACTCTCACACGGGTGCCTTTGTCTCACAAGGTCACAATGTGAGACAAAATGACTTTCACTTAATAAGAGTGCTGGAGAGTCGGGTATAAGCCAAGAATGAACAGCATGATCACTGAATGCAGAGAACTGTTTATAAACCCTAATGCATGACACTTCCTCCCCCTTTTTGAATAACAGGGGCTGCAGGGACAATCTTATACATCACCTAGGTTTTATCCTTCCCTCTCTCCCTTTGTCTTTTTCTCAACAAAAACCATGTGTAAGTTCATCTCTATGCTTTACAAACTATTTTTAAAGCTCACCCATGACTTTGCAGGAATGCCTGACTCTTGTTTTCTACTCAAAGTTCTAGTTTGGGGATGGTGGCAGTTCATCAGAGTTTGTGAGAGCATTAGCAGGCTAGCAAGCATTAGCAGGAATCTAGTGTTTTGTTTGTGACTGGACCTAAGCTGCCATGAGGTAGTTTTGAAAATGAAATGTTTCTAACAGTAGCCCATCTAAGCCTCTGAGCCACTACTCTGTGTCACAGGGTACCTGAGTCTGCACCTGTGCCTTTCCTTCCTGATGCTGGTGTGGCACTCCCGTCAGATCCCCGTTACCATGCTTATAGTAAATACCATGTATTGCATTCCAGGGAACGATGAGTCTAATTCTTTTATATACTCTTAATCTTCTGCAAATTACTCCTTACCTTGGTCTTGAGGATTAAGAAAGTTATGGGAATATTCAAATTCACAGCTCACTCAGCCTGAAGAAACAGGTATGCCATGATGACTCTCAATGTGTGACAGGAGGATGTCCCACACCAAGAGGATGGACTTGGAGACTCTGACACAAGGCCAGGAGCATAGACTGAAGTCCAGCTAATCTCTGCAGCTGTAGTAACTCACCACTGCACTAAGAACAAATAAAGAGGGAAGTGTAGTTGTGATTGGGGGGGGGCTACTTTATTACTTATAGACATACTTTTGGGGATTTCATTGGGGTCTTATACCTACCACCCATCCAACCCTATTCCACTCTAATTCCTTCCAATCCCCCAACACTGGGTAGGATAGAAAGATGGTTGGAAGGGAAAGGGAGCATAGATCCCTTTAGACTACTTCCTGATGGTTAGGGGTGTTGAGTTTCTTGGGGCAAGTCCAATCTTCATCATTAGGATGTCCAATTTCCTCTTCTTGTCCCTGAGCTCAGGACCATTTGATGAACCACAGCAAAGGATCCAGCAGCAGGGGGACCAACAGTCTTCTTGGAGTGCCTGCTCCAGCTGCCCTCAGGACTCTGGCATTTATACCCTTTGAAAAGTTCCCTGAGTTCCAAATGTCACTCAGTGGCAGACACTATCTGCAGCTGGAAAAAAACAGTCTCTGCCAGTACATGAGGCAAATCATAGTCACCTGCTGTGAAACAGCCTTTTGTCCCACACCTGGGATTAGAACGAAAACATACTCACACAACGTAAAAGGTTTTTAAAGAAATCAAAATTCTCACTCCTGCTTTGGTCCAATAAATAACCTTTTCTCTAACATCAATAAACTATATACAATAAGAACAATTATGAGAACTATCAGGTAAGAATTATCTTTACACTGTCCAGTCCATTTTGTATTTGACCACCTTGGAGAAAGTACTTCACTATCTATCCTATCTTGGTGAGTCCAAGATTTTGTACCTCGCTCACTTTATTATAACTTGCATTTATCAACCTAAAACCCTCCTTTTAGACCTTAAAACATATTCTTAGATTATACAAAACTTAATCCTTTTATGTCTTTAATCTTTAATGAGGAAAGTTGTTAAAAGTATTAACTATCTTGTCTTCAACCTCATCAGAGACCTGAGAAGGATAAATGTTTCCTGAGTAAACAGGAAGTGCAGAGCAAGCAGCTTCCAAATCTAGAGACGTGACAGAGCCTGCTGGCTGCCTGGACAGTCATCCAAGGTCCCTCTGTATCAGTTGGACATCCAGTCCAACAGGCCCAGAATATATGATAGACTTTTCTGTGAAGATGAAATGTCCTGCCTTGCCTCTGCAAAGTGGGTCAGTCTGCTTCCCAATGTCCTGCTTGTCCACAGTTTGCACAGCATGCTGTCAGAAGCTGAGGTAAGGGCAGTTTTTTGCTCAGTGGCCATATTTGTCTGATTTGAAGCAAATTCCAGGTGGAGGTTGTGTGGCAGCCATCCTCCTCTTTAGGGAAAAGTGGGAGTGCTGCCAAGATCTACTGTGTCTGTCAGAAAACCTCTTTTTATTTAAACTTCTTAAATGCCAGATCTCTGAAGTGTCTGAGGACCACCTATCTGTCTAAAGTACATCTGAAAAGACAAACATTGCTTGTTTCTAGCTTTTTACTTTTTGCTTAGCTTTGAAAACATATGCAAGCTAAAACTTATTTCTAAGATTAACTAAACTAGCATCTGACCACAAGTAAGGTTTGTAGGTGACTACCTACCAACTTGCATTTCTAAATTGCCCTTAACAGTTGACTCTTGCAGCTTTTAGGAACTAGACCTTTACATTACTTTATAAAAACGAGTTGTTTTCAGGTTATATATGTGTGTATACCTTGAATAAGATTTGAAACATGCACAGTATGTAGTAGCAAATATAATCTTAAATTTCTATCAATATCCAGTAATCCCTACCAATGTAAAGTATTTGAGACTTGCTGCTTTCTTAGTCTAATAGGAGACACAATAATCATCCTTTTATACCTTCATCCCATTTCCCCCTTTTGTTCCATTTCCCCATCCTTTCTCCTAAACAACACTAGGAGGGAAAGAGGGATAGATGGAGAGAGAGAGAGAGAGAGAGAGAGAGAGAGAGAGAGAGAGAGAGAGAGAGAGAACCCTGACTCTAACCTTCTTCATTTTTCTCCTTGACCATTAATAACTTGCAAACAAACCCCCTGTACAACCACAACATCCATAACCCATTGAACAACCAAAAACCATCCACCTCCATTTTGGTAATGAGGGAATCATACTCTGAAGTGCAGCCTGCTCTCTGGGTGCGAAGGTATTCTTTGGGGACCCTAAAAAAGTTGGGATATTGGTCAAGTCCTGGGAGAGTTAGCTGTATCATTGCTGTCCAGTCTCTGTGGAATAGGAAAGTGCAGGGCTTAAGGGAAGTCCTGGATGGAACAGTCTGTGAGGCTGGAGGTTCTCCTGGATGCAGATTTCTTGAGGAAACAGTAACTGAGGCAGTCGTGAGGCTGGGTCTCCTGAGCTACTTGCTTTGCCTTCATGGGTGTTTGGTCTTTCTGCTCTGAAAGCACACAAACTTCTAAAAGGTAACGTTGTAAGTATATTTCTGCATTAACATACGTATGGGATACGTGGTATGCACGATTTAGTTAATGACAATGAGCAGGTGGAAGGCATCTGTCCACTTTACAAGTCTGCTCGAACTTCATAACCAACCTGTAACATAAATCTTCATCCAAGCAATACAAGAGGATGGCATGCAATAAATCATGAGGACCGGGTAGCCCGAAAGATCCATTGGCTATGCAGACATGTTATCAATGAACCTAATGCTTTTTGGATCAGTTGTTAACCTGGTGACTTAGGCTTGGTCTTGCTGCAATGGTTTGTACTTCTTGCTGCAGGAGCCATAAGCTAGAGCCCCAAAGCTGCTTCCCAACATCAAGAGATTCCTTTGTATGCCCCTCCTGGACATAAACTCAGTTGTCCAGTGACCTGCACCCTCTGCCACAGTGTCTGCAAAACCTGGTAAGCTTAGGTGTTCTTTTGGAGAACCCTTTGCCAACAGAAACTTCTCTTACTCACTTCTCTCAAAGAAAGTACCGTATTTCTCAGTTACCGCACAGGCCATTTTGAGCTCTGAGACTTAGCAGCTTGTTCACAATTTCTTTGTAAATGGCTGAATTCACCACAATTAAAGCCTCGAGTACTTTGAGGTCTGAGACCTCTGGCTGTAGTGTGTCCTACGATATTGCTGTGATGCTCATGAGAACCAATACCCGTCATGTCCCTTATCCAGTCATCCATTAGCATTCTTGGTGCCTTTACTGGTCTAATAACTCTTACATTAGGTATTCGAATTCTCAAATGCCAAGGGTTCTAACAATTCCTATCTGGCCTCAGGGCCCTAAAGAGATCTGTGAAGGCTTCCTCAGGCGCAGTCTTGTACAACCTTAGCGAATAAAGGGACCTGTTCCCAGGCTCCTCAACGTTGTCCCTAGCTCTTTGTCCCAAAGCCACCAAGTGACATTCATTGTTCTATAAGGGTATCATCAAATAGAATCTGTTCTTGTAGGCCAGAATACTGCCCTTAACCAAGCAATAGCTCTCTAATAATATTCATGTCCTTTGTTCCATTTCGTTGTTTAATATTTGAGGCTTCCCTGAAGTCTCTACTTCATATATATAGGCCTGATTCTTCAGAATCCATATAGACATGGGTCACGAGACTGCAACCACAGAGGCAGTCTGGACCACGGAACTTCACCACTGACCTTTAATCAGTAGAGCTGTTTCCAGGGGATGCTATGTGTGAACACCAGTGGTAGTTACCATGCTAGTATCAAACTCCAGTACAGCCGGATCTTCTGATTTTAAAATGACGAACAAAACTACAGACATTTTATGAAGACTTCTAATCCTCAACTATCAGAAATAATTTCAAAACACCTTCAAAGTGTATTTTAACCTAGTAATAATTGTGAGCTTTAAATTATTATAACGTTCTCTTTGTTTCACCAAGCTAAGCCAACTTTTTTTTTTTACCATGATTCCTTATCTAGACTAGCTTCTGAGAAGCCATTTCCCTGAACTCACAGACACATCTCTAATATGTGTGCTTATAGCTTGACAAATGTGTTCCTCCTTTATCTTTTCTGGGCATGTAAGTATGCTGCATGTGTGTAATATATACTTTGACTACTATACTCCTTGTCTCTCAACACAGACTACATAGCTCAATATCAAATAAACATACCGTACTTAATGCTGTATCCCATTATTTGATTAATAAATGCTTACTAAATGTAAAGAAAAATATTCTAGGCTTCCTCCTGTCACCATGTTAACCATTGTAAAACTGCAGACCAGCTCACAGGCCAGTGAGTAACACTCCCAGGCAGGTGGCCCTCGGTTCTATAAGAAAGCAGGCTGAGCAAGCCATTCATTGCAAGGCTGTAGGAGCCTTTTCCCATGGACTGTGCTTCAGGTCCTGCCTCCACGTTCCTGCCTTGAGGTCCTTCCCAGTCTTGTTCCTGCCCTGAGGTCCTTCCTAGTCTTGTTCCTGCCTTGAGGTCCTACCCAGTCTTCCCTCAGCAAAGAAGTGTAGCCTGGGAGTTTTAAGATGAAATAAACCCTTTCCTCTCCAAGCTGCTCTTGGTCATGGTGTTTTATACAGCGATAGAAATCCTAAGTCAGATAAGGGTGTTATGTAATTACCTATAATGGCCTTCTAGCCTAAGAAGGACACATCTCCCAGACTCAGGAGCAGAGATCTGAAGTTGCACTTCCTAGTTTTATAAGCTCTTCTGAGGCAACATTCCGTCCTCACTGACCCCTCAGTGTACTTTTATCTGACTAGCTACCTCACAGGAACAGAGGATGGAGCCATGCAAAAGTCCTGCCTCATGCCTCTGGCTTCCCCCTATGGAGGGCTGCTGCCTGTCTCTCTCAAGGCAGAAGGACCATAGACACCCCCATGTTTCTCCAGAGGTTTTAGAAAGTCCTCTTTGATCTTATCAGAAGAGAAAGCCAACCTTCGATAATGATCATGGCCCTTTCTTCTTTAACAAGCTTATTCACATTGAGCTTGTAGGATATGTACAGGCATTCATTCACAAATGCACTTCCCTATAATTTTATAGAAAAGAAAAGTCCTTCCTGAGGCACTACCCTGCCCTTTGCTGTGGTGTTTGTTAACAGTATTAATCCAATTTAAATGAAAATGATCCTTTATATGGCTTCCCATATATACACATTTTTTCTCTTTAAAATTGGAAGGTTATCCCAAATGTTATGTTTTTCTTTGCTACAAGGACCAAGGGGGCTGTTTTAATACAGATTAGTGGAAGTGCAAGGCAGAGCGCTGTAGGTGGTGGAACCAGTTATCATTTGTGTGATTAGTTTCACCTTGTAGCTGTGTCTCTGAAAATGCAATTAACAGTTTCATATTGAGTGCGGCTTGCTTTTATTCCTGCTGCATGGGGTGCAGCATTTACATCATAAAAAAAAACTAATTGGTAAACACAGTCTTGCTAGCTCCACTGGACCCACCCAGTTCTTCTCAGTTAATTGGCTCAGTTTCAACACACACACACACACACAGACACACACACACACACACACACACACACACACACACACACCATGCTGGATAGGATTTCAAAGGGTGCCATGGATTAGAGAGCTGGCAAGCACTTGTGTTCACAAACCGACTCCAAGGAGACTCGGAAAAATATTTCAAATTAATGCTGATTGCAGCAATGTGCTTGTCCAATTGTTGCCATGGAAACCGTTTCATCTGCTAATCTGATATTGTGTGTGTGTGTGTGTGTGTGTGTGTGTGTGTGTGTGTGTGTGTGTGTGTGTGTGTTGGGACTCTCTAATGACCTTCACAGAGGAAGTCAAGCCTATGTTCCCTCAGTGCCTCATCAACAGTAGCAGAATCCTCAATGCCCTACTTGCATCCATAGCTCCCCCTCTTCATCCCCAAATCACTCCAGCCGGTCCACCAGTCCGACTTATGGAATGTTCATATAGCCCTGCCCCATAAAATGCCTGCTCAGGAAGAGTGGACACAGCCTATTACTGGGTTGTGATATTGGCACAGATTTCTTCCCCCTGGAAAGTTGGGTGCTGATCCAAAGAAAGTCAGAGAAAAACAGAGCAGAAAGCAATATGAAGTGGGTCTCAGTCCTAGCAGAGGGAAGCCAAGCGGCTTTCCTGCCTATGCACTCTTGAGACCACACGGTAACATCCTCCATCTCCACAGTTGCCTCTGTCCCTGAGGTGAGGGTGACTGAATCCTCTAGTAACATGACTGAGGCTGCTCAGCTGAAGCCCCTCACCCTAACACCAACATGGATGCCTTGGACTCTTTGTTTACTTAGTCCTAACGAGTGGGATCTAACAAGGATTAAGGGTCATGCCCCTTGAGTTTGACCATATAAATTGCTGGACTACAATAGACATGATCCTCAAATTTTCTTCTAGTAGCAAAATTCGTTCCCTGTAAAGATTCATCTGTAATAAAAAAAAATAAATAAGGGTTGGGAGTGGGTAAAACAGAGTTCTCACCTCAAAGGACATGAGATTGTTTATTCCAGAGTCAAATACAAGTGACCATGTCCTAGTAAGACATTCTGATTATGACAAACTCTGTGTTCTAACATGAGAATGGTGTTGTTTTTGTAGCAACAAAACCAAGAAACTCATAAATTGATACTTTTCAAATATTTTGGAGGAAATACCAGGCAAGAGGGGTGCTGGGAAGTAAGAATATCTTAGCTGTAGGCATCAAATGCTACCTGATGATATTCTTAGCATTCACTTGGTGGAACCTAGGGTCCTTGTACATTCCAAAAGACTTCCCTCATAGTCACGAGGGCATAATACACACACTGCTAGTTGCTTTTCTATTGGTGTGATCATTCATTATGAACTAGGACACTTACAGGAGGAAGGGCTTATTTAGAACTTATGTCAGTGGAAGGAGAGAGTCCATGTGGACAGCTTCTCATACAAACTACCTCTCATGCAAAGGAAGCCAGTCTATTAAGGGAACTAAATACCATCCAAGATAAATTATAATTGGACTTTAGACCAGCAACATCCTAATCGCTCTGTAATTGTTAAAATTCTATTCACTCAATCAGCCTTTCAGAAGGTCGCAGATAGAAAAGAAAAACTTCAGTTTGGTCACATGGTCACCTCTCCCAATGAGGAAACCATTTTCCAGCATCTCTTACGTTAGACTTGCCCATTAGGCTTAAGCCAATGAGCTTTGGTGGGGTGCGTTTCCCACCTTTCCTTCACTTCCTTATTCCTGCTCTCAGAATGTGTAACATCGGCTGGTGTTATAACTATGTTACGTAGGAAACTGAGGTCCCTGCTTTGTTTCTTAGTCTCAGCCATAAAATAATTGGTAAACACCTTGAACATGTATACATACAAACCACACTAATGAAACTGGCAGATTACCCACACTAAAAGAGGAGGTCGTCAATTTTAGATGGGGATGAGGGGGCGGGGCATGGGGAAGGGCTGGGATGATGCGGATACAGTGTACATGTAGGAATCTCAAAAGTTGCATGGTAAAGGATACATTTGGAAAGAGAGTCGAAAGGAAGTTCAGGAAGAATTTCATTAGAATTTAAGGGAAAGATGGGTCAGGTAGGCTGTAAATTTTAGGATCTGCCAGAGAAAGAAAGCTGAGACAATGATGTCCTTTGACTTAGGCCAAACAGCAAGCAAACACGGAAGACAAGCAACTACATGGCAAAAGGTGACAGAAGTGGGTGTGGGTGAGGAGATTCAGAGACAATGAACAATCCCGCAGTTCCAGGGAGGCTGTGTTTTTCTTTTGGCCACCGCATTAAAAGCAGATAAAGAGCAAAGCAAAAGTTGCGTTTTGCAGGCAAACCACATGGCGCAGGCTCCAGAGTGATGTCTACTTGCTGTGCATAGCGATGGAAGTGTCTGCTCCTAGGAGGGCTTGAGGGAAGAAACAATCCTTTGTCTCGTTAAGGGGTAATTGTTCCTCCTATCTCCTTAGCTAGGGGGATCAGCCTTCCAGAGGGGCGGCCCCTTGACCAGATGATTGATTGGTAGGCCCAGTCAGAGGTGATTCTCTTAGGTTTTAGCGGCTTAGAGGTTATATCTATCCATACCTAGGGCCAGAGATGGAACTTGATTCCTCTTTGACCAAGAGGAAGTGGATGTTCTTTAATAGACCTCCACAAAGCACAGATACCTTCACCTTTTTAAAATATAATATTTAAATTCTAACGAACTGCAAAGGTGCTCTTATATAGTTAGTGTTCCCAGGAAATTGGGGGTGGGATGGGGGTGGTAAAACTCTGGTAACCTGTTACCGTAACAGCTATATCACGCATGATCCATGAAGAGACTGGATCTGAGATGCTCCCCATGCCTGCTCTGAGAGCCCCGATCTCCTTTAGGCCTTTCTACTGCAAGGGATTGCAGCAGAGCCCAGCAAACAGCAGAAGTTGGGGCTCAGTATTACCGGTGGTCAAAATCTGACTAGGTGTTTTCATCTGCTTTGTGTCTTATTCAAGGACTTGAAATAAAATATCACACGGATTGTAACTTCATTTAAAGCAAAGTGATACCGAAAGCCAGATAACACCGTCAGGGATGTTAGCAGGGGGTATAGAGATGGTCCAGCAGCTAAGCGCGTGTAGAGCTTCTGTGAAAGACCTTGGTTTGGTTCCACCAACCTACATTAGGTGGCTTATAAACTGCTTCTGACTCCAGTTCTAGGTGACCCAGGGATCTTTCATCGGACTCCCATGAGCACTCACATAGTGCACATAACTAATACAGGCACACACACACACACACACACACACACACACACACACAAATAAAAATAATGTCTTTTAAAGAGCTGTCTATTGTTCAGGGCTTCCTTTTACGAAGTTCAAGAGGAAGAGGCGTTTGGTTGCTAAGGGGCATAGTTTGGGTGGTTCTCCATTTGAGCACTTAATCATAATCACCCCTAAATTATGCAGAGGCATAAGGTGTCTAATAAAGCTGGGTTCCCTAAATATGCATTTTGAGGACACATTATGCCTCTTGCACATGCACCCCAAACTAGATCAGGTCAGATTGTTCTTCTTGTTTTCATTCGCAGATATAAGTGGAGTACAGTTGAAGGTAAAATATTTGTCATTAAGGAGAGAAGAAGTCTATCCCATTGTTTGGGATGGTTTGAAGCTCCATGCAGGTGGATAGGTATATATTTTGATAGGAGTGGATAAACAGTATGTACAAAAAAAGAATCTCAGGTTATTAAGAAGAATGTATACAAAGCCCAAATCAAATGGAGTCCCAGGTTGCCAAATTATACCCTATGCATGTCCGCCTCCTTAGGATTTGTAGCTCACCACCTTAGTTAGCCCAGGTACCCACTGCTCATCCAGATGTCCCATCCCACAACAATCAAGAGGAATGCCTCCCAATGCTCAGCTCAGCCTGGATTTGAATGGCTGGTCAGCAGGGTAGATCAAGAGGAGCATGAGGGATTATAGAATAATCTGAATTAGTTAGGAGGAGAGTGAGAGAAACCAAGAATGTGTGGAAAGCCATTAACATGGATACAACAGGCAGCTCTCCTGATACAGGCTCAGAAATCCAGATGCTCAGTTGACCAGATCCAAGTATGTTTACCACTAGCTCATAGATAGATATTTTCTTCACTTGTAAGTTCAATCAATCAATAAATATGCAAGCAAATTATTAAATAAATATACAATCAGGGATTTGCTTAAGATTAACCAATTATCTTTAAGACTCATACCCTTGTCATTACAAGCGCTGTCTATTATAATTTTGATTCATTGATATTTATAGGCAACACGCAGCATACGTCTATCACACTTAGAGTATGCCATCCTCTTCCTGTAGTCCTTAGCAAGAAGCTGCCAGGTGTGTGCACACCTTGGGAAATGGCTGACTAGCAGAGAACTTGGATTAGAGGTGAGCCACCATGGTGAGAAGCATGCTATGCCCAGAGATGTGTCCTGGACAAATACGTATTTACCAAGGAGGGGATTTTCAATCCTAGCGAGGTCAGTTTATAAAGCTATTGAAATATGAGGTTTCACTGACTGCCACAATGTGGGGTTTTGTTCCCTGGATGAGTGAGAATTGTGGCTCCATCTATAAGAGCCAATCATTGTGGAGGGTCTGGGGTGCTGCTAAAAGCCCTACAAATACTGTAAACGGAGAAAGTCTCTATCAATTTCAGAAAAGATTTGGGCCTTTTAGGGTCAACTGTAACATGTTTGTGTTCCTTGGCCTTTCAGGTCACGATGCTTTTTTATTTTTTTAGCATCTAAAATGAGTATCACCAGTCACTCAGTTCGGAAAATGTATTCCCTCTGACTTCCAGACTAGGCAGCTTGCCCGCATTGGGCAACTGAAAGGGCCTCTGCTGTGGTCTCAGGTCCACAGGACCCCCCACTGCTCCCATACAGCACCTGCATGCACACCATTTTGCCTCCTGAGCTTCTTCTGCATTTCATTTAACCTCACGTGTGATTGTAAATAAGTCATAGAGAGGTGCAACTAAAGACAAGAATCTTTGCGTACCATGACAAGAGCTGTCCTGCCCGTCAGCAAGAACTCTGAGCAGCTGAATGGGCATGCTCCAAGTGGCCCCCAAGCCAGTTCCTCAGGTGAGAGCGGGGTGTGTCCCTGAACCCATACTTCAATGCTTGGCCTGCAAACATGAGCGTTTATCAATATGCTAAAATGGGGGTTTCAAATCCCCTGTCGTAAATACAGAAAGGGGAACAGAAATGAGGGTTTTAAGGATAAAATGTGGTAGAGGATGAAATTTTAAACACACTGAAAAATAAACTCATATGGCTGGGACGTGGTTCAGTGACCAAGCATTGGTAGCCCACCAAAACCACCTCAGGGACACAGATGAAGAACTTTGCTATTTATAAAAAGGAAGAGGTCGGCAAAGCTTTAAAACTCTGTGCTGGTTATACTCACATGTGAGGTCAAATAAAGTGCAGAAGAAGCCCGGTTGGCATGCTATGCATGCTGGTGCTGTCAAGCAGGGGGTGACGGGCGTCCTGTGGACCTGAGACCACACAGCACAGACTGTTTATACCACGGGTGCTGTAGACGCTCCCTCGGCATCAGTGTGCATATGCGTGGAAGCCTTGAGGGTAAACGTGGGACTTGGGCCACTCTTTTCAAACCTCAGCATGGCTCCTAAGAGACTGCAATCTAGCCACATTGTCCAGCCCCCTCTTCCTTCCTGCTCCTACTTGTAAATCCCAGTCCTCCTCAGTGAGCACTGTGTCTCCCTAAGCCCATGGCCATGGCTGTTTCTACTGCAGTGGCCCCTTTCATGGTATTATAAAGACCTGACTGACCTCAAGTTGGTCTGGATTCTACAAAGTTTGTGCAGGCACACAAGACCTCCTGGGCTTGTGCATTCTCTCAACCTAGGCATATGTCTTCAGAGCTGCTTTAGGAGAGCAGGCAGAGGTTTGTCTCAGAGCTGAATCACCAGGAGCTGCCTTCTATTTAGCTCCTCCGAGTCCTCCGAGTCCTCCTTACCCTGGAAGTACAGTAATCCTTAGGAAGAGAAGGGTTGGTGGGAATGTGGCTTCCTTTGTCTTATATAAATAATTGTATAAGGCTTGACTTGTTTGAATGGGGGCACTTGGAAGCCAGAAATTGGCATCGTGTATCCTAGTCTATCAGACTTCATATATACATACACATATACATATATACATATATATACACATTTTATTATATATCATAAATCTTCAGGGGTGTGTGTGTGTGTGTGTGTGTGTGTGTGTGTGTGTGTGTTAAAGGAGGGGAGGCTGAACTCGGGTTCACACTAGCAAAACCACCTCACCCATGCACGACCTTCAATTGTTCTTGGCAGCAGGCTCAGCACAAGATGGAAATGACCCCTGCACCATCATTTCAGCTCTTGCTTTTCCAGAACAGTTCCCCTGTTGTCATCGAGCCCACAGGATGAGCTGCCTCTGCTGCCCTTACGACTGGGTGCACAGGTGGTTTCTAACCCATCTCCTCACGACCCCTGAACTGTAGTGACGATGTGACTGGGTGGCAGAGCGTTTACCTAGTGTGTCAAAGGCTTGGGTTTATGCTCTAGTGCTACAAAAATAGAGATTGGCAAAAAAATGTGAATAAAGACTAAAATAAACCAGGAGCTTTTTACAGGAAGGGTTCCAAGCCCGTGAGTTTCAGAGCAGTGTGAGCTCTGAATTTCCTCCTGAGTGAATAAATGAAGGGATAACTACACTGCCCCACACTTCTAAGCCTGCTGCCAGGAGCAGTTGGAGATTCTGCACACGTAGGATGGCACACGTAGGATGGTTTTATGACTACTAGCCTAAGCCCAGGCTTCCTATGTTTCAATTGTTTTCTTAATGTGGGGAATGATAGATGATAAATGATAAATGGTAAATCTCTGGCTTCTGGATGCTCTCATACTCAGGTGTGTACTTGCACACACACACACACATGTGCGTGCATGCACAAGCACGGGTGCATACACATGCACTTGCACACACACAAACCATACCCATAAACTATAAGTAATAAGAGAGGAAAGGTGAGAGGCCCGACACCTGTTTCCTTGCTATGCCCATGCTGTGGCCCTGCAGTGAGAGCCTGTGAACACAGTGAAAAGACTTTATTCACTGAAGTGAGGTTCCCCATGAAGCCAAGCAGCAGAATCACTTGAAGCTTTTCCTATCCACCCTGGTCAGCACAGAGATTCATGACAATGCCATAGGTGGGTGAGGTAATCAGCAGAGCTCATCCTTCAGAAGAGCATGCTCTGTGGGGCCTCTCTCTCCAGCATGTGGAGAGTTAACTTTTTTCTGTACCCTTGCATTCTCCTATTGGGTGTCCTTCTCTTCCCTACTATTCCCAGATACTATGATGCCACTTCTCCTGGTATATTGGGGACATCTCGAGGACCAAACCGTGCCTCAGTTGCCACCTTCAAGGCCTTTGCTTCCAAGTACGATATCCCAAGGGACTCTAAGACTCTGATCCCAATCATTGTGCACATATCCTCACAGGCACTTCCAGGTAGCTGTAGGCTTTCTCCAGAGGCGCTTCCCTGGAAGCCACCTCACACACAGACCTTTTGCCCAGGTAGGTACCTTTATCCCGGGAGGACGAGGGCATGCAGCAACAATGCCTTCTCAGCTGTCCAGGACTCCAACACTGCAACTGTCATCTTACCTGCTCAGTTTTCTAGCACAGATGCCTTCTTGTTAAGCCTTCACGTGCTGTGTAAGGTCCCTGGTATCTTGTTAAAAGGGTGACTGAAAAATGTGGTTTCTATTCTGCCCCCTCATTCCGAGCTCGAGCTGCAATCTGGCTCCACTGCAGTATGCTTGCCTAACATGCCATAATGGATTTTGATCTCCACTGACATTAAGATAAGACAGACAGACAGGCAGGCAGACAGGCAGACAGGCAGACAGATAAATATAGTTATATAGATGATATAGATTTGATAGAGAATGATAATATCGATAAGTAAATTGATATAGATTAATATAGATAAACAGATGTACAGATAGATTGATTGATTGATATGATATGATATAGAGTAAAACAAGACTAGAATCTATGAGTCTTTTACAGAGGGATCCCTATCATGTGAAGTTCCCAGGCCCACCCATGAAAGCATCTGCTCTTCCCTGCCTGTCCTAAGTTGAGCCCCCTCCCAAATGGCTGGCTTAGTTAATGAAGTAATGACTGTACTCTTCTACCCTGTGCCCCTGTGCAGGGAGGGGCTGTGCAGTGGTGCGATGGTTTCATTGGCTCTAACCTGAGCTGGCTATCTTTGGCAAACACATAGCTGCTTCCTGGCTAAGGGGTTCATTTCTCAGGGAACGACATTTGATAGTAAGGTTTAGCTTCCACCTCAGGAGAACTAGCCTGCACTGGCTGGGGGGTGGCACTTTTCCTCTGTGGCAACTCTGAAAATGGCAAGACCGAAAACCATTTCTTGTGCAGAGTTTGTAACCATCGGCTAAGATCGTTTGGACCCATCCTGGCAGATATGTCTGGCTTATGGTCTGACGAGGGTTTTCAGGAGCCAATGTGTGTGCATTTGTGTTGTGGTGACCTCTGACATGACAAGACCACTGGCTGCTCAGGAGATTACCTCAGCATACATACGGTCATGAACACTAGGCCAGCATCTTTTCTGAAAGGCCCCTGAGCAGTACTTTCAAAGCAGCTTCTACAGATCTCATCACAGAAGTATATCTAGCCTTCCAAATCTTCCAAATTTTTTGTGTAGGGATTGACAACTTTTAGGGGAACAAAATCGCTGCTGCATAGAGCATGGGTAGCTGTCTCTTCTTTGCTATTTCAAAAACTACACTGTGACAGATGCTGGTCCGGCATTCCTGTATCAGGTAAGAGACTTATCCATAGGGTTTGAAAGCACCCGGACCACTATATTGGATTACACACAGGCACTGCACCTCTTTGTGAAATGGACTTGTGCATCTTAAGGGTTCAGAATCCTGGGGATCCTGGAACTACCATGGCTACTTAAGAATGAACGTGGTTGTAGATTGGGGAACTGAGGTAGGATCAGCAAATTCAAGATCAGCAGTACTGTGAAGTGTATCGCATTTCCCAGCTTTAGCTTCCCAATATCTCCCTAGAGAGCCAACATTTCACCTGCATTGTGAAACATACCTTTACCCCGTTCTTGCCTCTGAGCCTCAGGGGTCTCCATGGACTCCTGGAGCCTTGCAGTGCTCACAGGACTCCTGGGTAAAAAGTTTCCAGTCGGCTGCCTCTACTACTCTGGGTTTTGTGGCTATGGGAGGATCCATGACTTTGTGAAATTTCTGGGATTGAGATTTTTTTCATGCACAGACACATATCCTAAAAGCCATTGCTTAGGGTTGTTGTGACCAGGCTTGAAGTGTGATTCCCACTGTAAAGCACATGGTTATGCCCACTGTCACTGTCAGTAGCAGTCCAACCTCTAATCCTGAGACCACCATCAATCATGTTCTCCGGTGAAGACCAGTTCCTTAGCATAAGGTTGCTTCTAGTGACCAAGCAGGGAAGGGTCACACTAGAAAGGCATTAGTGTCCATGTGACATGTGTCTCAGGGTCTGGCAGACACTCTCTTAGTCTGCTTTGATGTGATATGCCTTGAGAACCTCCTTCCTGTGAGGGGTGGCTAAAACCAGCCTTGAAACCCAATCTCCTTCCGTGTTTGTTATTATTTTTTGAAGTAATAATGTTAACCTTTTGTTTTAATTCCCTGGTTATTCCCCCGGCTGCAGCCAGAGATTTTATCCTTTGGCAAAAGAAAGCAGTTTTATTAGTGAGGCAAGCAGTTAATTAAAAAGAAAAATCAAAGGCTGGGGGTTTGTTGGAGAAGCAACTGAAATCAAACAGAATGTGTCAGTCTTCAACCCCTTCCATCCCTGGCTCAGGCAGATGGTGTGAGTACAGTGGCGTCTCAGAGATATGTAATCAGTCACTTTGGTGAGCTTTTCCTCCACCCACAGAGCTCAGGAACTCAGTCTTCTATGACTATGGACTGAGAGGGTGTGACTCGCTGACTCCCCAGTCATTCACCCATCAGCCACATCCCCAGCTGCCTTGACACACCCATGTGTCCAAAGCCCACATGGGAGGAACCACCACTGTATACATGGAAAAGAATGAGAAATGGGGACACGGGTCTACAATCATGTGTAGAAATGGAGTCTGGGCCCAGGAAGAATCTTGGCAAGGCATGTTCAGCCACCATTGACCAATGTCACCAAGAGGCCAGTTGTGAAATGGTGTCTGTTGGCTTGAGGATGGGCGGGGTAGACAGGTGATTAGGAATGGCTGCTGACCTCAGCAAAGCAAGAGGTCTGTGTGGTGGTGACACTACTGGTCTCCCTCCTGTCACATGGGCATGAGAATTCTGTGAGGGTCATCAAGAGATGTTGGGAAGTCAGAGTAACCGATAGAAAGATGGGCACCTGTGGTGTGTGGAGATGTAGCCACTGTTGAGTCCTCAGCCTGGCTGTGTACTGTCTGTGCCTAGAGATCACTGTCCTCTATGGAACCCAGCTCATCTGTGACCCTGGCTGTGTACTGTCTGTGCCTAGAGATCACTGTCCTCTATGGAACCCAGCTCTTCTGTGACCCAAGTCAGGCTGAGACTGACCTGGATACTCCATCACCGTAAGAGGCTGGATTGTCTACACTGAGTGCAACCCTTTCTGGAAGGAAGGACACGGTCTCAGAATTCAAAGTGGACTTAATTTTATAATCAGCTGCACTAAACTCAAACTTTAGACTGGTATGTTAATTCAACCTTGAAACTCACACTTGTACATTACCTAGGTTAGATGCCCCCATGAGTTTACTGTACAGGGAGGTGAACATTTCTGTTTCCTTGCAAGATGGCCCAGGTACCAGGACCCATAGTCTCAAGAGCCTGACAGCAGAGCCTGCATATAGCCTGGCTCCACATAGGGATTTGTATTTTCTTTAGCAGCCTTTTCCATACCATAAGAAAACCAAATCAATTATTTGGTTAGCCTGCTAGTTGAGAGTCAATCTGAACAGTGAACTCAAGGCTCTAGGCCTAACTTGTTTACATAGGAGTGAGTAGTTCTACACAGGGATTCAGTCTAAAACAAGTCAAACACTCAGTTCACCAGATTGTCCACATTTCAGGTGATTACCAGCCAGCAGTGACCAGGTGGTTGATCAGGGACTTTGAGGAACCACTTATAACAATGAAGAAGGTTGGGGAAAGCAAGATGTACATTTAAGTGTTTTCAATGACAGAAAATAATAAGACTGAGAAGAGTGATTCATATGCTAAGAATTCCACTCTCAATAGCCAGAGATGCCTTCACAGATGACGGAAGCCTTTACCATGGTCTGGTGGAGTGTAGGGGCCATTGCTCAGATCTTTCCCTGTGTATCTAGTGCTATGAACCCATGCGACCTGTAGGCCCAAAGACTGATAGGAGGGTAAGGTAAGTGCTGGGGCCTTTGGCTCTGCCATGGAACCTTCTGGCCGAATGGTCTCCTTACCATCAGTCTGTGAGTTGTACCCCAGGATCTGCTGCAGTGACTACCCTGAACCTAGGAAAAAGATGGGGGACAGGTGTGTGAGCCATCTCAAGGCAGGTGGTGTAGAACAGAACCACACCACCAACACATGGGCCACGTCATAGGCACCACAGGTCACGTATTAGCGATGAGTCAGATGGTGTGCCATGGTACAAGCAAAGGATCCGTGTCAGACATAGTAAAGGGAGTAAGCCGTAGCCTAGACACTTGAGTCACATCACAGATGGTGTGCCTTGTCACAGATTGTAAGCTGCAGTACTGACCTGGGAGCCATGCCACAGATGGGCACGCCACAGTACGGATACTTGGGACATGTCCGTTGTCCCTTCTGGGCCTGTCCACAGACGCTTTGCACTTCTTTCCTGACTCATTGTCCCCAGGGCTTTCCCATCGCTGACGTGAATTAGACAAATCTCCCAGCCTTCTGATCTAAGTGGTCTGGACTAGACCAGGGAGGCAGGTCCCCCCAGGTCACAGGAAAAAGTGGAAACATGGGGCCACCCTTCAGGGTACTCAAGACTCAAGGGTTTAGCATGCAGTCCATGAGAGTCTGGGAGTGTCCTCTGAAACTGCCCCCCACCCAGGAAAGGCTTGTTGGGGGCACTTGGTCAGCCACACCATAGGATGGTGTCTGAGACCTCTGAGGGGGCATAGGCTTTCCAGAGGTGCTGATGCCCTACAGTCTATCCAGATAATGCTTCTGAGACCCACTAAGCCATTCTGCAGGTCAGAGGACTCAGATGTGAACATGCAAAGCTGTAATTTTCATAGATGTTGGTCGAGGGGGTGAAGCACTAAGGGGAGGCTTCTGTGGCCCAGCACAAGATTTTGGCTGGTTGGGGGAAGGTGCTCTCCTGTGTGAAGGGACCGCCCATTGTCACTGGGTTTGAAGGAAAACAAAGCTCTCTTTAACTTTCTCTGGGAAGACAAAGAAACCCCAGAGGGGCACAAGACAAGACAAAAGAAAGAAAGAGAAGGTTCCACCCAACTCTATCTGGGTGATTCAATGAGTTTAATTAGCATCAGCCACTTACAGGCAGATAGTTCACCCCTCCCCCAGTATACACACACACACACACACACACACACACACACACACACACACACACACACACACACAGTGTCTAAGGAAGGGAAATTAGCTAAGTACAATTCATAACATGAAAGAAAGATAGGAAATAAAGAAAGGAAGGAAGGAGGGAGGGAGGAAGGGAGAGAGAGAGAGAGAGAGAGAGGATCCCCCAACCTTCAGCCTTATTCAGTTAATACTGGGAGGGTCTCCTGTTCCAGCTTCATGATGGCAGCAGTGAGTCTGCCCTTCCTGGGGAATAGAACCATGAAGTCAAGTGCACAGCACAACACAGCATAGCACAGCACAGCAAAGCATAGCACTGCACAGCACAACACAGCACAGCACTGCACTGCACAGCACAGCACTGCACTGCACAGCACTGCACAACACAGCACTGCACAGCACATCACAGCACAGCACTGCACTGCACAGCACTGCACTGCACAGCACAGCACAGCACAGCACTGTACAGCACAGCACAGCACTGCACTGCACAGCACAGCATAGTACTGAAGAAACCACACCTGACAACCTGCTTGATTGACTTTTGGGAAGGACAGCCAAGTGAGACCTCAAGTCCTGTGCATGTCCTGCAGGCCACTGAAATGGGGCATCTGCAGGAGATGACTTTTGCTAAGGCAATGTGTTCAGTCCAGTAGGTTAGTCTGGTCATGGCTTTGAAAATATCTTTTCATGTTTCTTTTTTAACATGAGCATGCTACCCTGACATGTTCCAGGAGCTGACTTTCCCTGAGCATCTGGGTATATGTAGGTGGCTTTTCCCTGTCATGGCTTGAGCCATTAGCTTAGATGTGCTCACTGAAGCAGAAGCCCGAGGCCACACCCACTATTCTTGACCAGAACTCTGGTTAAGACACATTCTGGCACGGAAAGTCACCGTATCCACGGAGTTGGCCAGTTTACCCTGTGTGGGGCATGTGTGGAAATGGAGGCGCTTCCAGCTGCCTCTTACCTTCCACATCCTCCCCTCTCCTTCTAAGTGAGAATCCTCTTCCCTACTCCCTTCCTGCCCTCTTCCCCTTGCTCCTTTACTTGTCTTCCCTTTACTCTAAATTTTCTTCATTTCGTCCTTCTATTCCTAGCCTCCTCCAACCTTCTCCCTCCTCCATCCCCCCTTCTTTCTCTCCCCCTCTTCCTTGAGATAACTCAAGACCCCATGCTGGCCATCTGCCATGGTCTTTGAGCACTGCTGGCTGCAGACTGTCTAACGACCAGTCAGGCCGGTGTCATAAACCGGGCAATGCCCCTGCTCTCTCCTGGCTGCAGACTGTCTAATGACTAGTCAGGCCGGTGAGAAGACTCTGTAATTCAGGTGCCGTCTATGAGCTATGACAACTCATAAACCGGGCAATGCCCCTGCTCCCTCCTGGCTGCCTCCTTCCCCTCTGAGGGCAGTGTTGACTCCATCCCCTTTCCCCCTTATATCAGCTCTTAGGGACTGAATATCTCACAGCTCCATGAGCTGGTGTCTGGCACCCTGGTACTCGTGCCCTGGGTCCAGGGATGCTCTATGATCCCTGGACATGTTTAGAAATTGTCCTTGGGGCCTATGTAAAGTGTAAGATCTGGTGGGTTTTATGAAGTGTGCTTTGCAGGGGCATGACTGAATTACTCATTCGAGGCCCTTCTGACCTAATGTTAATTGATGGCTTTTCTCTCAAGTGAGGCCTTGGCCATGTCTACCCCCAGTGCTGTCTGTATGGAAGAGTAGACTGCACGCTACCTCACATATAGAGGAAGGCTCTATTAAGAAATAAAAATTTCCATTCACAGCTGGGAGACAGACTGTGTTTAGCAAAGTCTAGCAAAAGTTTCCTAAACTGGGAAGAAATGAGATCAGGGAAAGGCAGGATTTAGGGGACAGACCTCAGAGGAATTGAAAGCTGGCAGGAGGCTGAGAGAGCAGCACAGGGACTGGGCATCAAAAGTCCTACATGACCTGTCGGCCAGCCCTTCCCTGTCACTGTAGTTTTATGTGGACCAGGTATGACAAGAACATGTCTCTCGGGCTGCAGAGATGGCTCAGTTGTTAGGTGCACTCATTGGTCCTCTGGAAGGTCCTGAGTTCAAATCCCAGCAACCACATGGTGGCTCACAACCATCTGCAATGAGATCAGATGCCCTCTTCTGGTGTGTCTGAGACAGCCACAGAGTACTTATATATAATAAATAAATGAATATTTGAAAAAAAAAAAGAATATGTCTCTCCAGCTTCTTAGGGCTGGGCCTGAAGCCACACTTGCCCCCTTGGTCTTCACCCAGATCTCAGAAACTGTCTCTGTGTGTATATGTGTATGGCCCTGTTGTGAAAGAACAGGTATATGGTTAACTACACAAAGCAGCTGGGACCAGAGAGACCTGTAGATGCTGGACCCTTCTCCTAAGACTCCCCACTTCCCCATCCCTTGTATTTGAGTTCAGTCACCACCTGCAGCCCACTGACCTAACACTGACACAGACAGCTGAATTGGGCAGCCTTGAACATGAGAAAATGGGGAGACAGGGACTTACTCCAGCGCAGCTCAGCTGAAAGACAGGCTCACCTTGGCATGTGTCCTCTCTATAAAGAGCCCCTAACTTCCTGGACTGTGCCCCAGCTCTGGAGTTAGAGGAGAACCCATGACTCCGTCGGAACCTAGAATGGCACTTCTGCAAGCCCATCAGCTTCTCAGTTCCAGGGGACCAAGGAGACCCTCCATTGACACAAGAGTTCCCCTTAGAGAACCCTCTGTTGTCCACTTCCATTGTTCCTGGGAGGAGACCTTATTCAGGACATAGTGACAGGCCACTGTGTTCCCAGTTAGAAGCTGCTCATTCACATCCCTATGGGTGAGAGTTCAGTGTGTTCCATATAGACTCCAGCATACTCCATGGGGACTTGGTCTTAAGGAAAAGGAGAGTTCTTAATTCTAAAATGTTCTACTCTCAAACAGACTTGATTCACATAACAAAGTAGACCCCTGTGACTGTTTCCCAAGCCTATAACCTTTATGGTCCACCTTCCATAAGGTGAGGTCTGGGGCTGGGAATGTCAGTTCCTTCAGCAGGAGAACACAATTCCATGGGACACTAGAGAGCACAGGACATCCTGAGTCTTCTTCTGAACCCCAAAGCCTCCTGGGCTCCTCTGGCTCAGGACCATCTGAACTTTCCGCAGGATAGATGAATAAGGCCAGAGGAGGGAAACTTCTATAAATGTCTGACATGTTAGGAAATGTCTCTTCCTCTCCCTATAGATTCATCTAAACTTAGAGTGCCTTCAAACTGCAGAACCCTGGCAAGGGTGTGGTTCAGTGAGAGAGCATCACCTAGAATTCCCAAAGACATGCACACACACACACACACACACACACACACACACACACACACACATGCATACATGAACACCACATACACGCATAACACATACACATACTCAGGCACATCACACATACACATGCATGCACACATGAAAAACATGCACAATACACACACACACATACCCACATATACCACACACACACTCATACAAACACATTTACACTGAACAATACACACATGCACAACACACATGCATGTATTCAAGCACAACACATACGTGCACATACATATATGAAGAGAAGACTCTTAATAAACAAACACTGCTTATTGATAACCACTTACTTGCTTCAATCAATCTTAATATCAAACCAAGACAGTATTGGGTGAGTGGGAATTTCAAGAAGTGGAGATGGACATGAGCTTCAGAGTATTACAGATTTAATAGAAGGGCAGAGCCCGAGGTGAGAATGTGAGGGGAGAAAGCCACCCTGAAATGTGGGGGCCCATGAGGAGAAGTATATGGTAGCAGGTCAATTCTGTCCTGTTCTGCTATCAATCCACAGTGACAGCAACCAAGGTGCCATGCCTCGCTGGGCCTCAGTTTCTATGAGAAAAAAATGGAACTAGCTGAACTTTAGGGCTGTTATTTGCCTCCAAATTCCATGTCCTCCAAACCTCATCTGTAGCTTCACCTACTGCCGGATGGTGGACATGACAGATCTAGGGCATGGCAGACGCTCAAAGGATACAGACATTGTCCACATTCGAGCAGGACCTTTCCCATGATTTCAACTTGACAAGGAGACTGCAGGTTGCAACCTTCGATGCTATCGTCGGCCCCCAAGAGTGAGCCACATCCTTTCCCTCCCTCGACAGCCAGTGTGCTCACACTCCCCTCTTTCTCTCCTCAGGGCTGCTGCAGCGTGTCTCAGGTCAACTCTAGGTGCTTGTGTCAGGACCACATCTTGTAGTGCTCTCCAGTGAGGCCATCCATGTCTGTAGACTGGGCTAGCCCTCTCCCACTTGAGGAACAGGCTCACTGCTTTGGAATCTTGTTCTCAGTACTTAGACACTTCTGCCTTCCTCACTTGTCTTCACAAGAACAAGCTTGCCTTACAATTTCCGGACAGTGTGCCTGCTGTGTTGTATAGAGAGTGTTGGAAAGATAGGAGGGTACAGCATTAGAGACTACAGAGACAAATCTAGGGGTGACAGACCCCCCCATCTTTCCTACTGAGGGTCCTGTGGCAGGCTGTGTCTCTCCTAGTCGTGCCGCTGTGTGTCACCCTCTCATTTCTTTCCCGTTTTGAGTGATGCAGCGTGATCCATCTAATGACAAGTGGAACAGATTCCGGTGATGAGGTCACCTTGGGCCTGCATTATGTCTGACTGCTGTTTTCCATAGAAATTATTTGTGAAGCGTGTCACGTGCTCAGAATCATGTCTGTCTTCCCAGTGCACGCATTGATGGGCAAATAAGTTCTGACTTGCCAGACAGGAATGGTGTGGCCTGACCTCTCTAGTTAGGCAACAAATTGGCCTGTGAAGAAGCAGCGTCTGCTTTCATGGCAGAGGGAGACAGGATGGGACGACTGCACTGCCTTTATGCAGAGCTCAGAGGCTCTTAAATACAAATGTAGGTACACGTACCTTAAAGCACTTGCTTTCCTAAGCGTGGGACTAAGAAAGGGCTTGCAACAATGTTGCCAAAGTGCTGGGAAGGACTGCTATGGGAGGCAGTGGCTGACAAAGTGATTGGTGCAAAGGGAAACTGAAAATAGCAATAATAGCAATGTCCTTCTTGCTCCACCCCATGTCCTCAGAGATGGGTTCCAGGGTCCCTGGGGGACTAAAATGTACTTAAGGCTGTGAGCACATTATCATGTATGAACCATGTACATTCCCCCATACTGAGCATCAACTCCAGGTGCTGAGGCTAGTAAACTAAAAGTGCTATGCAATCAGTAGCTATATTTCATAGTTTAAGGAACGGTGACAAGGGTGTCTGCAGTTGTTGCTTTATTCTAATACTTTTCCCTTTTATGTGTGTATATGGGCTTTTGCATGTATCTGAAAGCACATGCATGAATACACATGATGCCTAAGGTTGAGTGAGGAATAATTGCCAAGTCTCTTTAACCTTATTTACCGAGGGAGTGTCTCTTGAACCCAGAGCTTACAGATGTGGTTAGTCTTACAAGCCAACTAGTTCTGGGGGTCCCTTGTCGCTGTATTCTGAGGCTGGATCACAGGTAGCCCACCACAGCACCTTGAATTCAGAGTTTGGATAATCTGAACTCTGGTCCTCACATTTGCATGGCAAGCACTTCAACCACTGAGCCCTCAATCATTGTTTTCTGATATTTTCAACCCAAATTGGTTGGAATCCATGGGCGAGGAAACCGTTGTTAAGAGGGGCTTGGGTGAGAGGTGGTTGGCTAGTAGCACTGCAGAGTTTGTTCCTTGAAAAGAAAACTCCACTCAGGCAGGAAAGCCAGGTGAGAGTTGGAGATCAAGGGGCCATAGACAGAGATCTGAGGCAGGAGTGTCAAATGGCAGCTGCCACCACCTAGAGGTGTGAGTTCATCAGAGGCTCCTGGATTCCCTTCAGCCTCAGACACCATCTCTTCTGTCATTGGTCCTACAGGGCACTCTCCCTTGGATAGCCCCCCTCCAACCCCCCCTCCACCCCCATCCCCACCTGCCAGCCATTATGTAACAATTACGATCTCCTGGGGTTAGGCAATGGGGAAGCAAGAACAGTCTAACTTAAAGTGACCAGTCCCAGTTTCCTAGAACAGCCCTACTTCCCGTTCAGTTTCGTTTGTAAAATTGCCAAACAATATCCCATTGGTACTAAGACAAGTATTCTGACTGACTATTCCTGATCCTGTGACTTGACCATTCCACCTAGGGGACATGAGCATGTAGAAAACATCATGTTATAGTCATGAGAGTCTATTTTCCAGAGCAGGAGTGCCATAGAATTCGCCGTCACCTCTGCATTGAGGAAGGAAAGCCAATGGGTCCATGAACATCTCAGATCACATCTGAATGAAGACCTCTTAGGGCCTGAATGCAGGCGCTCTCCTGAGTAGTAGAGGATATATATTCCCTGCACCCCTTACCTCTAGCCCTGAGTTTTCCTTCCCTAAACATTCCAGCTTTTTTCCTTCTCTTGAAATAATGGCTGACTTTATGTTCTACCCAAGATAGGGTGACTTTCTCTAATAAATGTCTTTCCTTTAAGGTGGACTGTTTTAGTTTTCCTGAAATCCCTAGACTTGTACTGATTCCCCCAGTAGGTTCTTACTACAAAGAAAGGCTGCAACTGCAGGTCCACTATTTCTTTGGGCCAAGTTTCGGATACCCACCAGAGAAACTGTGTTTGCTGGAAGGCTGTTACCTGAGTACCATTAGGGTGAAAGTGATTGACCCATTACTTAGAAATATTTCATTGGCAGGTAATGTGGTAGGTGTTACTCTCAGGTAAACAAAGGTCTGGTTATACCACAGGAGCTCCCAGAATCATTCAGACCTCAAAATGAGATCACTCCTATAATTCTTTTGGGTCCACTGAATCTTGCTCAATCCAGTCTGCTAGGTGAGATTGGTTTGGGGAGCTGGTTGAGCCCACCATGGATTTATCTATGAGGGCAGCCCATAGGTATTCTACAACTGCAGGGCAGAGTCCTTGGAACAGTGTTCCATGTTTCAACAGACCATATATAACTGATCAAGTTCATGAACTCTATAAGCAGACATTCTTGACTTCCAGCGGACCTTACAAGCAATTAACAAATTCCGGCCAAAGACACTTAAATCTCACTGGTATCGACACCTGCAGGGATCTTGATTTCTAACCCAGGCATATGCTTGGGAAGAATTGAAAGGAGTGTCTTCTCTGGGTTCAGAAAAATGAATATACCTGAGAAAGACTCCCCTTGGTTTATGATCATGGCGGTCCACCTATCTTGATTATCTTGATAGGCACGGGGTAGACAGAAAGACAGGATAAGGACCCATGTGATTGGGGCTCAAAGAAGGGGTCTCCTTGAGGAGTTGGGTCAGGAACAAATCTGTAGGACAGAATGAGGAACTCCCCATATTTCTCTCCCCTTAGGAGCTCCCTGCATGAGTTCTGAGAGAATTTGTTGGAATCTGGCTAGATGGGTAATATGAAATACCTGAATGTTCACTCAACAGGGCTTTCCAAAAGAGAGGCCTACATACAAAGCCTATAAAGGAGTCAGTCCAGGTAGTCCAGAGGTCCTTAGTTACCAAAACTAATGTAGTGACTTCTTCCAGAGGTCTTTAGTCACACCAAAACTAAGGCAATAACTTTTTCAGAGGTACTTCTTAGTCACCAAAACTAACACAGTGAGTTCTTCCAGGCAGTTCACACTTCCTCCATCAATTTAGTGAGATGTCTTTTAAGCAGGACATTTATTCTTCCCATTTTTCCAGAAGACTAGGGATCCCAGACATAGTGGGGGTTAGATTGTATCTTTGGAGCTTCAGGGACTCAAGTGCTTTTGCTTTGAAAGCTGGCTCGTCCACAATCCATATGCTTCTCAGTGTTTTAAATCTAATAGTAATTTAGGAGGGTGTTATGTTACACCCTGCCCTTGTTTTGTTTGTCAAAGGAGGGCTCCAACCCATCCAGTGAGTGTTCACCCATCACTGAGTAGCAAACAGGTTTTAGGCTCCCTGGGTAAGTGGGTAAGATGTTCTTGTCAGTCTTCCCTTAATATTTTTCCTATCTCTGCATGTCATGGTATACTTGGTAGGCAGGTGATTGCTATGGTGGTAAATCTTTTTGACAGCCTCTGCATCACTGAACTATCTGGGTGATGATCCCCTATAGTCCTCTGTCCGAGTTGTAGCCTCCAATAATCCTTTGTTTACAAACATACCTTAAGTTGGAGTTTTCCCCTCCCAGCTGGTACATTTGGTGGAAGGAGTAAATGTTATTCAGTGTAAGGACTAAGGCAGCCATCAGTGGTAGTCCATCATCCATGATGACTCAGGCTGCCACCCTATCCTTGGGCTTCCTCTATTTTAAGGCTCTTTCAGAGATGAGATAGGGAGCCTCCAATAGAAGAGGAAGCATTTCTTCTATCCAAGGTATCAAGGTCTTGGCAGTCATATCTTCTAAATATTTACCCCAAAGTCCTTTCCCTCCTGGCTCTCTCAGCAATGTGTGACTGCGTTTTCCCGGGGAGGCTGAACTTCATCTGATGAGTCCAAGATCTCATCCACAGTGGTCAGTAGTTCCTTCTCCTTCCAGATGTCAGCATGAGCAAGTTGGGAACAAGCAAAGAAATGTATTCTAAGTGCTACCATTTCACTTCTATACTCCATTCAGTCATAGGAAGAAAGTAAATTCAAGGTCCCAGGCTCTAGGGGAGCTGGGACTTTCCTTCTGTTGTAAACAGTTGTCTGAGTTCAGACATCTTAGAGACAACTTGTAAGTAGACAGTTGTCAGAGTCCGGCCAGTTCAAGGACAGCTTCTCCATCTTGCTGGAATAGTTAAACAAGTTCGTGTTCCCAGGCCTAGGAAGGAACACCTATTCCACTTCTCTAAATGTTTTCTGGTAAAGAATATAGAAATTACTGACTTCTAAACCAAGGTTCATAAGTTATAAAAGTATATAACCAATTGCCTGTTATGACCTAATTAACTACATGCAACTGGCCTGCTCCTTTGTCACCTAATCACTCTGAGCTGTGAACCTAATAATGTCTAGGAGGATGAGTTAAGGGCTTTGGAACCAGGTATCCTGGAAGAGGTGCAGTCTTCAACAGATATTCCCTTGCATAACCCACAATATCAAAATATAGTTGGGCAACACTGCTTTCCCCCTCACTTTGTGTTCCCATCTTTTAAAAATGTTGTGCCCTCTCCCTTCGACGATGCGGTTCAGATTCTGAACTGGCTATCTCCCTCAGTGCTCAGAAAACAGTTTTGTTTTTAAAGCTTCTGCTTCTGAAGTGAGTTTTCTCAGCTTACACTCTGAACCCAACAAGCATGCAGTATCAAGCATGTATATTAGGAATCTATATAAATAATTGCCAATTACCCCTTACTAAGAGTCAAAGCCCTTGTTAAGGATATAAACTTTCCCAGTTGAGCTCTTGTGTTAACTTGGAGCTGGTTAGACCTGCTCTCCAAGCTCCACACTGTATAAATGAATGGCCACTGACAAACATTTGGAGATTGACATTTCCCCGGGTTGGTCTTTAAGATCGGATCTGGCAGTGTAGTCTTCATATCAATGTTTCATAGCATGAGTGTTCAAGATTTTCCCCATCGGGAAAGTGAGTTCCAGGGTTGAGAGGACAGGCCTTAAGGGTCACTTCAGACTGTTCTACCAGGAAAGCCTGATATTTTATCCTCCTGCTTTCATAAATGTCCCTCTGAACTAAGTATTCCACAGATGTTGTAGGAAGGTTAGACTGTCATTTTTTCCCCAAGTTGTTTTATGTGCCTCAGAGACCAGGAGTTGTTGCAATTGACCTCCAACATCCCCCTCACCCATTATCCATGTCTTCCCCAAAGTTTAGGTCCCCTGAAAATAGAAAATTTCGGTTTCTTTGGAGAATAAGTTGATTACAATGATGTTTTGCTGGGGCAGACACGTGGAAGAATGTCTTCCTATAGCAATCATGGGAAAGGATGTGTGACGTTTGGAAAGAACATACATATGGCCTGACGCACATGTATTGGCTCACCTTACTCTGTGCTCCTGGGCTTCACTTGTGGTGACTTTACAGAGAGAAATCCACCAAAGAACTTGTGAGGTCCCTGCAGCTTCTTGCTGCTTCCACAGACTCGGGCTGACTGGCGAGCTTCATGGTTTCTTCTGGATTGAACTGCCCCTGCTGATTCATGTGTGCCATCTGCCAAGCGGACCAGGCTGCAGCTGCTGATTTGTGTTTGGTGTTTGCTAGAGGACTGGTGAGAACAGCAAAGCTTGGAATGGCCCCAAAGAACTATTTCTAAACAGGTCCACTTCCCTTGAATCCTAATAAACTTTATTTTTCACTACCTCTATTTAGTGTTGAGCTAGAGGGGAGGTTGAACCACCATTGAAGTAGGTTGTGAAAAACATATGCCTACACCTCCAATTCTCCATAACCTCCAAAGAAAACAAGGGGGTGATTGACTAAGGGAGTTGGCCATCCTAACTGTGGCTGGGGGTCCTCTCCGTATGAATGGTTTCTTGGGTCTCAGGGTCTCTCATTGTGATCATTAGTCAGTTATATAGACATTAAGAAGAGTTCTTCAAATCCCAGTAGGGGATGTTCAAGTCCCGCCGGGAGAGGTCTTTAAATCCTGGATGAACCCCCACACATGTTAAGGGGACCTTGGGTGAATAGTGGTTGTCTAGATACACTGCTGAGCTTGCTCCTTGTGACAATGAACTGTGTCCTGGGAAGAAGACCCACTCAGTAAAGGGAAATGAGAGTGGGAGAGTGAGAGGACACTGACAGGTTGTGACAGCTAGAGATCTGAAGCAGGGGCATGAAAGCAGCAGCCATCAGGGAGAGAACCTGATAGTAGATCTGAGGCAGGGATGCTTAAACGAGAGCTCCATTGCCCAGCCTGAGGGGTGCCAGACACAGTGTAACACCTAAGATCCTGAGGCAGCATGTTAAAGCTCTGTCTGCCGGAGAATGAAAGTAGAGTCCCTGAGGACCTGGACACAAAGTTAACACTATAGACCTGATGGAGTGGCAACCTCCAAGAGTGAAAGAGATCCCGAGAGATCAGGGACACAGAGTAACAGGTTGATGAGGAACACCAGCCACAGAGAGACAAAGAAACAAACGGGTAAACATTCTTTAAAAAAACAGTTCCTATGTAGGGGCCTGAGGGGGCCCCCAGAGGTGAGAGGAGTCCTGGAGCTTTGGGTAGGGAGACTTTTTATGGTCTTCTTGTAGTTCTCCTTCTCCGTGACTCCTCTCCTCCATGATTGATTTTCACTAGGGTATTCCCTTGGGTAAGACTCTTCTCCTGTTCCATTTTCATTTTGCATCAGTTTTAATCTCCTGGGGAATTGAAGGGGTTATCCCCTGAACAAGGAGCAACCTTTCTTAAAGAGGTCATGGGAAATGGTATGATGGGTGATTGAGGGCACTTGGATGAGGGTCCGTGAGGAGATTTTAGCACAGAGAGTACCAGGCTTCACAAGAACAAGGGCAGTGGCAGTGGTCAGGAGGGAGACTCACAGAACTCACTGTCAGGAAGGCCACATGATGCTGGGGCCACCACGAGCTCTAATCAGACCACATGGGGAGAGATGATGCCTGGGGGTCTGGTGCTGTTTGGAAGGACAGGAGAAGCCAGGTATGGTCCTGGTTGCTGGTGAAGATGGGTGCACATGGTAGTGGTGGAGGTAGGCAGCCTGTAGGGAAGCAAAGCCCAAACTCTAGAGTCACAAGAACATGTGGGGTATGTAGACAGCTCAGCACAGCTTTGTCACCCTGCCCAGGTCCACAGAGTTAGCTAATCAGGGTGTGTCTGCTCAGGCTGAGTAAGTAGTTTTAGGCTGTGGGTCTTCTAGGAAGGTGACACCTCTAAATGGCCATCATTACCTGCATAGCTTCCATGTCCCAGGACAGTTTATCAAGGTGAGGACACTGTACTGCTGATTACCCACCACTGGGATTAAACTGCTGCCTTTGTGCTGCACATGCTCAGCAGACATTCTCATCTCTCGGATACACAAGACCCGCTAAGCCAGGGAGAATAACTGCTTGGAGAACTTGGCACCTCATTTGTGTCCGCTGATGAGGCTGAAGAGGCTCCTGAGTGTTACACAGGACCAGACCACACCGATGGCTAATGGACCTCACTGTACCCAGACGGTTGGCAATGACATAGGCAACACACTCATCCCAGGCTGGCATCACATGCAGAATGAAAGGGAGCTTGGGTTGGAAGGGTAGTGTCAGCTGGTAGCCTGTCTTCAGGCATGCGTGTATGTAGGTATATGTATGCACCACCACCACCCCCATGTCACCATCAGCTTCACATCTCTCAGGATGTGCAGCTGGCTGGCTGAGCTTTCCTCGTGAGCCTGGGGACTTCTCGGGCTATGCTGACATGCATGGCTGCAGGGCCTTGTCTCTTCTGAGAATAGCTGAGTATGTCGGTGGACACTGCAGAGTCATCTGGAAGCTCTATTAAAGCAGGATTAGCATCCCTTCCTTCCCTTTATGATTCAGTGGGTTCTGGCGGGACCCCAATTTGCATTTCTAATAGTGTGTTTGGCACAGCTGCAGAAAAAAAAATCCCAATGACATGAGAAGCCACTTTTCATTTCCATCAGTTCTGATTTCTACCAAGTTATCCAAAGCAGGCAGCCATTAAACTTTATAAAGCTTTCTGGGAGCTCCTTTCATCCGTGGGGAAATACACTGTGTTAATAATCTAATGCAGTATAACGAAGTGCCACAGGACCTGCCAGCCGAAAACAGCAAGCATCAATCATCACCGACCTGTGGTCAGAAGTCCAGCAGCTGCTTAGTGAGAGGCTTGACTCGGATTCTCTCCTAAGGCGTGATCCTGCTGGCCTGTGCTGCACTGAAGCCAAAGTGCACACCCAAGAGGGTACATGCACAGGCTGGCTCTTAACTGCACAAAACCTCTTTGGGAGGACTCTTGTGACAAGCAGTTGGTTTCCCATGAGCAACTGGTTGGAGAAAGAAAGGAATCTAGTAGGACTTTACCAGGCCTTTATGAATTAGTCCCTTCCATCTCATTCTGCACAATGGACAGAGGTTCCAAAGTCTAGTCTATACTTCAGAGGAGGGAAATTCAACCTACTTCTAATAGGAGCAATGTCAATCGCACTGTGGATACCACATGTATGGTGAACACTAAAGCAACAGAAAGGAGGGCGCTACCATTCTGGAATCCTACTCCCTGGACTAAGAGATCTGCATATGAGCTCGGTGACCTAAAACAGATTTCCTTATTTTATAGATTATTTTATAGATCTGTAAACTTTCACAAATCTGTGCCTACAACTGCATTGTTCTTGTGGGACTTTTCTGAGTAGTTCAGGATATAAGAATTTATATTAATGGCTAGTAGGAAGACGATATAGTTATTAACATCATCACCATCACTACCACCTTCAACATCATGATCTCATCATCCTCATAACAGCATCTTCACCTTTACCACAGCCGCCATTACATCATCAAAACTATCATCACTACTACAACCATTATCTTCATCATCTTCTTCACCACCACCCATCAGTATCAGCATCATGTTCACATTCACTATTGCCTTCACCACTGTCACTGTCACCACCATCTGCATCACCGTAATCATTATCACCAGTGTCACCATCATTGCTGTCATCATTATCATCATCATCACCACCATCATCAACAACAACCACCTTTATCATCATTAATCATCATCACCATCATCAGCAACCACCATCATCAATCATCATCATCAACAATCATCATCATCACCATCACCAGGAACACAACCACCATTATCATCATTAATCATCTCCAACAACCATTATCATCATCATCATCATCAATAACAAAAATGACCACCATCATCTTCAATCACTAATCACCATCATCATCAACCACCATCATCATTAATCACGATCATCATCATCATCATCAACATCATCAATATCAACAACAACAGCAGAATAAAGATAATATTGTCCCAACTGACTTCTAGCTAGTACAACTTTCTTTGGGATGTTTTTGGGGCAATATCCTTTCATATCTTTTAAACCCTTAAAATGGTTTTCTTTTGATTTTATTATCCGTGCAGCAGCCATTCACTAGCCACATAATGTATACAGAGTATTGCAGTAGATTGTCAATTTACCAGAGACAAGCAATATTCTGCCCAGAGACTTTTACATGAGCATGATACACAGTGCTCCAGGATTGGGATCCGTCCTACCAGCAAACTAGTGAGCCCATGTCCTTCCTTAGCCTTAGAGAGTTTTGCGAGGCCCAGGCTATTTCTTGAGGATTGCTTCATGATGCTGCTAAACCCTGTGTGGAGTCTGGGAAGGAGGCTATTGGAATAGGCAGTTTCAGCCAGATCTTTAGCTGTCAAAGATGGGACCGTATCTCCGAGAGTGTCATGGGGCTGCTTCCATAAAAGATTAACAGACAAAGGGAGGCTGTGAATGAAAATGGGGAAGTGAGGAGCCCATCACACTGAGCTCCCTGAGTAGAAAATCTATGTCACTTCATTCTGTTGTCGCCATGTCTTCCCCATACTGATGGACTATGTACCCCAGAGTTGCTTTCTCGGGTATTTTGTCACAGCGATGAAAAAAATGAATGAAGGCAGCACCCACGGCCTGCTACAGAAGGTCCACTTCTAAGTGTGTCTAAGTCTATCCTCCCATTTCCACATCAGTCTCCATTCTTGTTTGAGTTGCCATCAGTACTTGTGGGGAGAATGATTTGGTCCAATTTTCTATACTAGTCTCAGAGTCTCTAAAGCATAACCAGAGTATGACATCTTGTTAGAAGTTTTGTCTGCACCAGGGCCCCAACTTGTTGCTCCAGTCTCTTCTCTGGCTGTCCCCAGCTTCTAGCCCAGACCACATCCCTCTGTTCCCCAAAGACACTGGAATCACTGACCATGGGGCTTCCCTACCCACAGGCTTCCACCAGCAAGCATGGACCCAGATCTGCCTTTGTGACTCATCCTGGGTCATCAGCTTCAGTATTCCCCCAGGAGTCTTTTCTAAGCCCTCAATCTCAATTACACCACACCCTGTGCCCCTCGTACAAACTCCTGTTCTCAATGTCATGCCTGTACGGCATTCTGAGATCATCTCCATCATTTATTGATCTGCAAGGTTAGCTGGGTTCTGCCTCAGATGGCAGATGGATAATTCCATGTGACATCATAGAGCTCCCATGGTAGTTCTGTGCAGCTCTGTGCACCTCCTCAGAGCTCTGTGCATGTTCAGGTAACAGCCTCTCTGCCTTGAGGTCGGATGCTGGGAAACATCTGCAAGCTACAGGCCTAAGTGTGTCACAAATGAGTTAGTTAAGTAGCTGTTTCTATGAGTGGAATATTGCATGCTTTATTTTCTATTCTTAGATCATTTTTAATTGAAACTATTGTACCCCTTCCTCTGTTCATAACTACATTTGTTTAGCTCTATGACAACTTGTGGCATGTCAGCCACCTTTCTTAACTAACTTCAGTTTCGTTCTAATAACTTCTTTCACTGTGAGCTTGGATTTGGTGACTCTGGGTTTTAACCATGGTATTCCTTCTAATGACTTAATGAATGTCCCCACCTCACAGTTCCACGGCACAATGTAAGCGAGAGTAATAATCTCACATAACATTCAAAACTATTGTTTTTAACTGCTCTCGGGTATTTTGCCTTGGTGATCTGCTCTAAGCCAGTGCACATTGATTGGTGTTTAAAACTGAGAGAAGGCTGTTTCCATGAGTGTGTAAACGGCAGCTCCTGTTCAGGCAACTTCAAGATGTGCAGAGGTGAAGTATACGAGGTGGATCTCCAGCCAGGCTTGGTGGCCTCATTCTCATTGCGGATGTGCATTAAAGTTCAGGGCAAAGGCAGACATTTCTACCCTCATGGAATTTCTCAGCTAAACTTCAGGAAGAATATGGTCCCTGGAGCAAGCCTTGGACTAGATTTCTAACATGGAGCTAAGGTCAAAGACTCAGGACAAAGTAGGGGAGAACAGAGGCCACGTGGAAGTGCTCTTGGCTGCTGTTCATAAGAAGTGGCCACTGGAGTAATACATACATAATAGGGACGGTTCCAGGCTCTGGGGTCTCGGCCCCAGGAAGTGGAGTGCCTGCGTGAGGAAGTCCTGAGTGGTAGGCTGTCAAGCATCTTTTGTGGGAGGGGTGAAGTTGACTCTATTTCATTTAGGGAGAATTCCATGCTAAAAAGCGAAGTTATGTAAAGTAGAGATGACTTCTGCTGAAGGCTGATTTCACTGGTGTTTCCCTAGGTGACATATGCTGGATGCTTCTGCTCTCACCCCTTCAGTCTGTGGGGACCCTGAGATGAGCGCTCAGATAGAAGCATCCCTGCCTTTGGGCTTAGAGGAGGTTTCATGGAATGTAGGTGTCTCTTCTATGCTCTTGTCTTATAGTACCCAGTGTGTTTTTGCTCCAGTGTCGGGAAGCAGGTCATTCACTGTGGCGTGGACTATTTCACCACACATCTGATGCTTTGTTTCTCTAGTTCCTGCACTTGTGTCTGTTCTGACAGACCTAGCTCTGGGTAACTCTTCATGCCCAGTCTGTGAACTGTTGTAGACAGACTCCTCACAGGCCCCCAGCTTTCTCAGGCACACCCAAGGACCCGATGCTTCTTGAAAGGAGTGCAGAAGAGAGGACAGGTCCAAAGGGTGCTGCCTGATACACTTCTTGGCACAGGAAAGGTACCAGGCAAACCTGTGTTCTTCTTGACACTAAGGAATGGCTGTAGCACAGTGTCAATCCGAGTGATGCTGGCCACAGATGGTGGAATGGTTCAGTATGGAATGTCCCCATAGGTCTGTGTGTTTGCACACTTTGTCCTCAGCTGGCAGCAGCGGGTTTTGGGTGAGAGGGATGGGGAGATTGTTCGGGAGGTGGAGTCTGGCTGGAGAAATTGGGTCACAGAATACCAAGAGTTGTTTTCTGTCCTATCTCTGCTTCCTGATCTTTAGAAATGAGAGCAAGCAGACTTACCATTGTTTTTCCTCTGAAAGCTGTGCCAGCTGCCATGCCTCCTCCTATATAATGAGCTGTATCCTTCACTCATGAGCCAGAAGAGACACGTCCTCCCGTAAATTGCTGCCTAACAGGTGTTCGTCACAACAGTGAGTAGAGTAGATAATACAGAGGGGTAGACAGATGGGTCTTGGTAGATCTCCAGGGTTGTGGCTGAAGCCTCCCTCTGTGCCTGCTCATCAGCACATGACATTCTGAGGGCTTCACACTGTGCCTGCTTCTCCAACAGGACATACTCGGGGTTGACTAATGCTACTGGCACTGGGAAACTTGAAGGTTGCAAAGGGAGATGAGTTTAGACATAAGGACAGCAATGGTGTCTAATCTGTGTTAGAAATCTTAGATTAAACCCTGGTCAGAATTTGGGGTAGAGAAATAGAGGCAGAGTACTGATGCTTGGAGGTGACAATGATTCAGGGTAGGGGAATGTGACATCTACTGGGCCAAGCTGGGCCCAACCATTTTCTTAAATCATCAACCACAGGCACTTCCTTGTCTCATTCTTCTCTTCCCCTGTGTCAGGAAGCCTTATCAGAGCAGGATGAGTATGGCCTACATAGGCTCTGTTGTTTCTGCCATTCCTGGTCCCTGAGCAAGTGACTGCATTTGAACAACAGAAGAACAGACACAGGGTCCCATACCGAAAAGCATTGGTTCTCCGCCTTCCTAATGCTGTGACCCTTTAATACAGCTGCTCATGTTGTTGTGACCCCAACCATTGCTGCTTCATAATTGTAATTTTCCTACTGTTATGAGTTGTAATGTATACATATGACATGCAGAATATCTGATGTGACCCCTGGGTGGGGTCACACCACACAGCTTGGGAAACACTGTCTTATAGAAACCAGGATGCTGTCGCTGCTGCTGCTGCTGGTGCTGCTGATGCTACTGATGATGATGATGATGATGATGATGATGACGATGATGATCACAAGCTAGGTACTCACAATGCTGTTGCTTGGTCCCTGCTGTTGGTCCTGGGTGGCCCTGTTTCCTGCCAGCACCATTTCCATTCACTTACTACTCCCAACCCTCCTCCCTCACCAACATGGGGGTCTTTCTACAAAGACGAGGCCACCCAGTCCCATGAATTCCTGTGCATAGCTTCCCTTCTGGTTGTGCTGTTGCCGCTCCTGAAGTTGAACTGGCAGAAGCAGCCAGGGTGACCTGCACAACTGTGGCTAGCATACTGTCGTGATGTCGGTGTCATTGGCTGGGGACCCTATGCTGATAAACAACACCACAGCACGCAGCTGTGCCACCAAGCACTGTGCCTGCTCATCTCCCAAAAGCAAAGTGATGGGTGGTGGGGATCCTGCTACTCTGAGAGGGCAGACAGTTTCTCTCTGGAAACAAAATATTCACCTAAAGAAATAAAAACCGGTTAGCACCTGAGCATTGTCCATAGTTCTCATGTACACTCTCTCTCTCTCTCTCTCTCTCTCTCTCTCACACACACACACACACACACACACACACACACACACACACACACACACACACACATGTACACACACACATACATACACATCACACACACATCACACACACACACACCACATCCCATCACATCTCATTTTTATGGTTTCTTTTTTCTTTTGCAAAGTGTTTAACATGAAAATTATGTATTTGTTTTGTGTATATGGGTGTGTCTATGCATGCACGAATATGTACACACCGTGGTGCATGTGTGGAGGGCAAAAGACAGTTCGTTTTCCCCTCCCACCAATGTGGGTTCTGAGGATTAAATTCAGGTTGTTAGGCTTGGCAGTAAGTACTTTCACCAGCTGAACTGTCTTGCCATCCTTTAATAAACCTTTTAAACTTAATGTTGGGGACTGGTCGTTGGCTCAGCAGGTAAAAGCACTCGCCGCTCTGGTAGAGGACCTGGATTCAGTTCTAAGCACCCATCCCATGTTAGAGGGCTCGCCACTACCTGCAACTCCAGTTCCAGGAGACTTAACACCCTCCTTAGGCCACTGAGTGTGCCAGCATTCACATGGTATAAGTAACCTCATTAGGCACACACAGAGACACATCAATAAACATAAGTATATCTTTTAAATTACTTCTGTACCTATGCCAGCAGCGAATGAGCCACAGGAAGGACATTTCATTCTTCATTTTCTGTTGTCACCAGCTTCCGGGATGTTCCACCTTGCTGGGTGGAAGTCATCCTGGCTGGGCTGTGCATATTCAATGCCTCATCTGTTGCTGTGTCCCAGCAGGTGAGCCTTCTCCTCTTACCATGGTCTTTATCAGCTTGGCATTTGTGTCTTAATCAGAGTGTGCAAGAACACACTTCATCATGAGGCGGATGGCAGTCCTGCGTGATGCCCCAGTTAATTAATGTTGAGTGCCGAGGGGCATTCCGAGAGTCCCAGATTCTCCATTTACATCAGGTGCATTTGCTGTGATTAAGGCTGTCACAGAAATACCAGAGGAATTAATAATGATTAGGTTGTTACTTCCAAGTGGCATTGGGAACTCGGAGATCTTTACTTATCAACCGAGAGTCTTAAAAACCCACCGCAGCTAGCGTAGTCTTTTTAATGTACTGACACCTGAACCTGACACATTCAGCCCAAACAGGTTGGGTCCCTGGACTCACCATTTGATGTTCCGATGTTCGAGTTCAATGTTCTGATGTTCGAGTTCATCTTCCTTCCAAAAGTCTTCAATTTAGAATTCATGATGAGTTAGAAGGGAAAATCATTAATCATTTTCTTTTCTATGGATCTGTGTGGCAAATTTTAATTTATCCATTGTAAAAGTATTCAATCCAACTACAGACAAACAAAATATAGGGCTCTGCTCTGAAATGTGATTTCTAGACAACCAACAAAGGGACACCCTCATGCCTAGGACAGGCTACAGTGTATACACATTATTAAAACTATACACAGGCACAGCTGGGAGCAAGATGGAGAAGCTTTCTGTAGAATTCTAGTACGTGTTCACAGGAGAGGTGAGGCTTTGGGGCTTCTGAAGCATCGGGGAGTGTGCCAGGCAGCCAGAGGGGTAGCCTGGACAGAGGAGCTAGCAGGTGGGGTGGAGTCTGACACACAGGATCATTGACTCAGAATGTGGCTATGACTATGATTCTAATGAATTGGATGAAGATTAGTCCAGTCAAGAGGTTTGCAGAGACAGTGGGGGCTGAAGGGGCCAACAGGAGACCCAGTGTGAACTGGAATAGAAAATACATGGGGGCCAAACACACCTCTCTGCTGTCTTGGTGACATTGCTGCTAGGAACTAGATGTACAATGACACTCATCCATGGTTCACCTTCCCTGTTTCAATTGTCTACAGCCAATGTCAGTGTGCTGTCACAACTGTTCTTCTACTTTATCATGGGTGTTGGTTACCTCTTACTGTGCTAGTTCACAAGCTAAATTTTTAAAAAAGAATTATGCATTTATTTTATGTATATGAGTACACTGCAGCAGTCTTCATGCACACAAGAAGAGGGTATCAGTTCCCATTACAGATGGTTGTGAGCCACCATGTGGTTGCTGGGAATTGAACTCAGGACTTCTGGAAGAGCAGCCAGTGCTCTTAATCATTGAGCCATCTCTCCAGCCCCACAAACTAACTTTCATCCTAGGTAAATTAGCACAAGAAATCTAGGTACTTGGCCACATCCATGGCCTTGAGTAGCCACTGGAGGCTTTGCATCATATCCCTTGTAGAGTCTTCGGAATGCTCTACCCTTGAACAAATGTCAGAGCCAAGTTTCCTGGCTATTGTGTCTGGTGCCCTGTGGCATGGATACCCCAGATTACCTTTAAAGGCCACACTTGGGGGAAGGATTACAGTAGCTACCATGACCAGCCCCTTCCTCCCCCTTGTGCTATACATTTATCCTCATAGGTGCTTGTCCCCCTGGCTTACAGAGGATGCCCTGTCTGTATGAAGATGTTCAAACTTAGTTTCCCTGACTCACTCACTGGCTGTCCAAATGCTGACATGCTCTGTTGCCTTCACGAATGTCAGACCCTAGAACTGGATTGGTGGCTATTGCTCCAGGCCATTGTTCCCTCACCAGGTTTGGTCATGGTCACCTTCGCTGATAGGGAACTCAGAGGGATCTCTTCATGTGCAGGCCAACCATAATACAAGTGTCACCACGCATGGACATTTAGCCCCCCCGAGAAGTCACAGAGCCAAGGTAGAAACTGCTTTAAGCGTATTCATCATCTGTAATTTAGAACAGCTCTATCCAGTAACGGCTAGAGAACCATCTAGTTGGGCCTCTCTGTTGGCATGGGGAAGTTCAGTGTTTCCCAGTATTCCCAAGTGCTTTTAAGAGCCGAGCCTCTGCATTCGCCCCTAAGATCACATCCTCATGCTCCAGTGACCTCCATCCTGGGTTTGCCTTCTGTGGTGGCTCTTTGAGACACACATGCCCTCCCCCATGTCTGGAATTCTGCTGGCCTTGGGAGACCTGTGTGCTGTTATTTCTCCAGTCTTGGGTCCTTCTGTGTTTTCCATGCTGGCTCCTCTTCCTTCCAAGCTTTGTGGGTGCTTCTGTCTCTCAACTCTCTCTCCTATCAGTTCTTCCCACAAGAAAGTGTAGAGGACTGAGTCCTCAGGCCCATTCCTAGTCTTAATTAGTGCTTCTATTGCTGTGATAGAACACCATGGCCAAAGCACTTTTGGGGGATTAAGATGGTTTATTTTACCTTACACTTCCAGATAACAGGGCATCAGTAAGGGTAATCAGGGCAGGAACTCATGGAAGGGTGCTGCTTACTGGCTTGTTCCTCATGGCTTGTTCATCCTACCTTATACAACTCAAGACCACAGGCCCAGGGGTGGTACCACCCAAAATGGGCTGGACCCTCAACATAAATCACTAATCAAGAAAATGCCCTGCAGAAATTGGATGGAGGCGTTTTCTCAGTTGACGTCCTTCTCTATGGGTAATTCAAGTTTGTGCCAGCTGGGACACACCTCCTGCCAGTACTCCCAGCACCCTCCACACACATGACAATATTGTCTAAATCAGACCTCCACCTGCCCTGCCTGAGAGACCCTATTTCCGTCCATTCTGACTGGAGCCTTAGGGATATCCCTGTTCTCTCCACACTGCAGCCCAGATCCTTCTTTAAACCTCTCTCCAACTGCTCCTGTTTCCATGGTTACCACCACATCCTTCTTCCCAGGAGATCCTGATGAAACGGAGATTCTCCCCTACTCCTGAATCTAACCTTTGATGTAGCATCATGAAAAGTGCCTATACATAAATAACTCCAGGCATTTGGAAGGTGAAGTATTGACGTGTAGATCACACAGATGAGGCTCCTTACAGAGGAGTGCAGGCCCCCATAATCCTGCCTGGATTAAAACTTAAGTCTCAATTTAGAAAGAAAATCATTTGGAGACTCCATAGGGCAGGAGCTCTCCGTGATTTCCTCTTCCACTGACAACAGAAAGGGGTTGCTTCTCCAGGGACCTCCCTGAGCCACAGGGTCCAGTGTTTACCCACCTGTTCCTGCTAACACCCTAGGATACGAAACTAATTCTCATAGATATAAATTACAAATATCAGCTTAGTTTCTTTTCTCTTTTTCCCCTTCATCTTTTTTCCCCCTGGTGGTTATAAAAATATGTGGAATGATTTCAGGAACTCACTTGAAAAGACAAAGGCATTCAGGTCATATCAACAGTGAGGAGATCCTCAGACAGGATCCAACCTGCTAGAGACCCCAGAGAGTTATCAGTGGGATATCAGACTCCAGGGCGGGAGGCCCGGTGCTGCTTGTCTCCCGTGCCTTCTAAACAGACAAGGTGACCCTTAAAGGTCCTCGACTATGCTAGGACATGGGGTGCTGCTGCTCACCATTATGATGGTGGGTCCTGAACCCCAGAGTTCCTGAGAGCAGAAGCTTCTCCACCGTTTACTTTGCACCCAAACCTGCTCACCAGTGCACACGAGGCCCTGTACACAAGAGGGATGCCGGCAACCTCTGTGGCTAGAGGACACAGAGGGTACAATGAGCTGAGAAGAACACAGACACTGTTCACACAGCCAGGGAGACGCCAGCTTATAGCATCTGCTCCTCGTGACTCTGAATTCAAGGGCCAGCTATTCAGTCACCCGGCAAACCCCGTCACACCTCACAACACATCTTCCCAGAGTAGCCATCACAAGTCAACCCAGAGTGCCGGGTTCTCAGGAGCTAGGGTAGGCTGCGTCCCCGGCCCCCTTTTCTGTGATAGTTCACAACTGCTGTGTTCCAACAGTCTCTAAAAGGCTGCATCTATAAACTGGAGGCACTGAGGAACAAAGCCATGCACTGTTCACAAGTGTTAGAAATCAAACTCCATGAGATGACTGGAGGCAACTGCTCGGAGCAGAAAAACTGAGATGAATAAGCAGAACCCCACTGTTGGCTTCATAGCCCTCCCCGCTGCTCTTGCTGCTGCCCTGCCTCCCCTTGGTATCTGATAATTCTCCTAGGGTCAGTATCTTGGTTTGAAGAGGGCAGACCAGTCCTGCACTCTGTCTCCCCTCCCCCCTTTTTGTCTTCTATTTTTAAGAGCTTTATTCAGTGTTAAGCATCACATGGTAACCAAACATATTGAACTGTATAGTAGCATTCGAATGGGAGACACCTATTCCTTCTCACCTGCCCCTAAGTGAGGACCAGAACCCTGGGCTCCTCTACCACAGATGCAAATCTCAGAGGCTTAATCTCTGAACCAGAATCCATAGTACTCTCTTGCTCAGCCATGTAGATGAGACCCAGCCAGCCACACCAAGACAGTGAGCAGCCGTCACATGCTTTCGGCGAATCCCCAAGGCAGGGTTCTCACGTACTTGTCTCCTTCTCCCCTCTGTGGAGCTCACTTCTGGTGTCCTGAGCTGTCTCTAGGATTTTCTTACTAAAGGAAAACATGGCCCCTACTGAAGACGTGGTCTTCTCTTTGCTCAGAACAAAGCTGCTCATCCCTCAGACCTTGTGTGAACCTCTTCTTCCCTCTCCTCACCCAAGCATGGACAGTTGCTCTCACATGCTGTCTGGAGGCACGTTGCGTGTTGACCCCCATTTCTTGGACTCACAAGCCAAAGCTAGACTCGAAGCAAAGTTAAAAAATAGGGGCAGAAAGGGGCTTATCCAACATGCTGAACACAGTGTTCCAAGGACAAACAGGATTGAGTGTCATGGGCAAAGTCACCATTCAACATTTTGTTCACAGGTTAGGCCTGATGGAGACCGGTATGTGTCACATCTGACAGCTATGGCTCCAGAGGAGGAAGAATTGCTCAAGGCCATTCAAGACCCGTGCCCCGTGTCATGTCCCTACAAGTTGACTAATTTCCCTGGAACCAAAATTAGCTCCAAATTTGATTGTCTTGACTAATTGAAGTGGTTTTTTTTCTAAGTGACCTTGCCCTTGAATATGAGGGCCAAATGCCAACTAATTATCCTGATAACTTTCCTAGAACATTTCTCTCTACTATACTTGCCAGTCACATGTTGGGAAGTTCAACACGTGGACTAAGGGTCCCACCCCGAGGCTAATGCATCAGGCTTCAGGAGTGGGACCCAGCTTCTGTGTCCCTAAAGCACCTCAGGTGATCCTACTGTGTGCCCTAGGGCCATGTCTCTGTAAAAATGATGATGTCCAAGACCAGGTAGTGAGTGAGTTGGGACTAGACCCAGATGGGGATGAGAGTCGCTTAGAATACAGGAACCGTCCCAACAGCCTTAGGGGTAGGACCAGACCTGCACAGAACAGTATTTATATAATACTGGAAGTTAAGACAAGTAATATTTAAATAGGATTGACTGCTAGACATTAACTTGTTAGGTGCAGCAATTTCTGATGTTGGAATGGAGTGGTAAATGCAAACCAACTTTAACCAGAACTGACCACACTGTCGTGTCTGGAGCGTGGCCACCTCGCCAGAGATGCTAGCTACATAAAGCGACCTTACTCAGAAGGGCATCTATCTGCTTTAGGAATAGATGTATGAACCTGGCCACAGGCCAGGGAATCCCAGTTCTGACCCAAGCTGTAGTGGTTTCTGCCTTCCATCCAGGCTGCACGGGAATATGGGAATCCACTGTGTCGACCGCGCTCATTCTCAGAGACAAGGCAGAGCAATTACATCCAGGCTAATGGGCTATTTAGCAGCCGCGCTGATGTATGCAACTCAGGCCCTGTGTAATTCTTCTCAGGAATTACCCCTTAGCCACAGATGTCATGCTTAAAGAAAACTAAAACCGAATCGATTCTTAATTACTTTAGTCCTGGAACACAGGGCTGTTTCCAGTAATGAAAACCTGTTCATTGCTGAGAAACCTTGCTTTTGCCATTAGTTCTAGTACGATCTGCCTAAGTTTTCCAGGTGATAAATTGTCAGTCTTCCACCTCTTGATTGTCTGAACTTCTCTGCCAGGTTTGTCTATTTGAACATGGAAAGGGACCTCCTTCGTGAAATCCAGCAAGAGACTACTGGGTGCCATAGCACTGCCCGTAGGTTACACTGCATGTACTCAGTGGTGATATGGAGTGAGAACTGGGTCCTGAGCGCACAGACCCTCTGCATGCCGCTTGCTGTGCATCCAGTCTTTCTATCCCTGTGTGGCTCTGTGAGGCAGGCAGTTCATGGCCATTTCAGAGACGAGAGAAGATAGAATCATGGGTCTTTCCAATGACCTGCCAACCTCAAGAAGCTTGGGGATATTCCTCTCCAAGTCTTGACTACTACATCCAAGAACATTTGAACAGTGAGAGGTAAATTGAGAAGTGCCATGGGCTTCGCCATACAGGATAATAAACTCTCTCAGAGTAAGATCCATGGTGGCCGTGCTTGCAGATTCTGGGCCTGGGCTGGCACTGTTCTGAACTGGCTTGCTTTGAATGCCAGCCAACTCTACACACAAGAACAAGCACTGTGAATGCCACTGCCATGGTGGGGACTGTCTAGATCTTCCCAAGAAACCATTTCTACCCCGTTCTCAGCCAGTGTCTCCAACACCTTTTGCCTGTAGAGTGAGCCTGACTCCAGGCAGGTTTAGAGTGACAGATGGTACAGGTGACAGCTGTGGGACTTGTTGTCTAAACATACAAAAATCAAAATTAAAAAAAAAAGACAGAGCTGCAGAGAGCATTTCTCGATCTGTGAGTTGCAACTTCTTGGGGGGGGGGTGAGCAGCCCTTTTACAGGGCCGGCATATCAGATATTTACATTACGATTCATAACCGTGGCAAAATTACAGTTATGAAGTAGCAACGAAAATAAATTTAGGCTTGGGGGTCACCACAATGTGAACTGTGAAGGGTTACAGTGTTAAGGAGGTTGACAAAGAACCATTGCTGTCGGGCAAAATCTGCTGGTGTCCAAGCTTACCAAGGTGATGCTCTGTGCACCTGAGCACAATGCAGAGCAGGACAGGACCAGAACAATTTCCTGCACTCAGATGTAGTGATTGAACCCACATCTTATCCTGGCAACACGGTGATTTCATCACAACCAGAAAGCACGGTGCTAGGTCACATGTGCTGTCCCTCCAAGTGGACTTTTAAAGTGTGTCTCTGTCCCCAACCCTGCAAAACAAAGAAGACACAAACTTGAAATCACTCATTGTTCTTCTCCTGTGTCCCCGTGTCCCCCGCTGGAGCAGGCTCCCAGCACAGAGTCACATGACCACATCACTGATGTGCTCTCCGAAGATCTGAGTACCTTCCCATTAGGAAGAGAGAGAAGAAGGTGGGGTTCCAAAGCCACATCTGAGGGTCTCATGCAGCAGAACCTACGTGTCCTACACCCAGCCTTGAATGGGCTCTCCACCTCCTGTGCACTGGGGAGCGGAGAACATGTTCCTGCTGAAATGTTCAAACTGTAAATCTGGCAGAAGATGTTATTCAGAGAAACAGTCTAGTGATCCCTGGTGGGTAGTAAATTTATTGCCTGAAAATGTGAGTGCTCCTGGGAAGGAGGCCTCCAGTCCCCTCACCCCCCAATATCCTGCAGAACAGGAAATTGAACAGAGCTTTTAAGGGCTTATTTGAAGTTACAGCATGGTTAGATGGATGCTTCGAGCTAAGCCCAGGTCTCCTGACTCCTAGAGTGTGCCTCCTTCCCACCTTCTGTTTTCTTCTGCTGGGTTTCCATAATAGTATGACTGTGTTGTAAAGTTCTTAGACAGAATCAACAAGAGAAAGTAATATTCCTTTCTGGTCCCCTCTCCAGATGTCAGCTTGGTTACTGTCACATCTCCCCGCAGAGTTCCAAATGCCTGTTATTCAAGATGATGAAGAGTGTGACGTCACGGAATTTCAACCTTGGGTTTCCTCATTTTGCATTCTGTCATGAGCAAGCGTATCGTCCCGGAAAAGCGCATAAGCGCCCTCATAATTGCTTCGTCGTTTCCTATGAACTGCAAATGTATGTGGGTGTTTGACTAGTGCTAGACTCTTCGTTCTGTAACTAATGTTGATTATTAATGTCAAAAAGCAGACAAGAAGCCGGTTGGCCAAACCATACTGTACTTCAAGAACAGGACAGTGTCTTTCTCATGATGGACTCTCTGTAAATTAAACAGCAGCCAATTAATCACTTTCCTGTTGTTTCAGCTTTCAGTTTGCTCCGATTAAACATTCGTATGGTAAATCTTATATTTCCAGTAATTTCAGTGCTGAGGTCAGTAGCGTTAAGGCATCCAGAGGTGTGTGATTATAAAACTAGACAACGAATAGGAACCAGCACACGGGTGAGTGGAATCCATGGTTCTGGCTTGCATCTCCTGACTGTTATGATGCTGAACACCTACCCGTGTGCCCATTGGCTCCATATGTCTTAGGAGAATCGATGATTCAAATCCCTTTTCCATTTGTAAATTAAGGTATTTTTGTTATTAAATAGGATGGGCTTCTATATCTAGATATCAAAACCCTTCTCGGACATATAATTTCCAAATATTTACTCTTATTAACACTTAGTCTTTATTGCTTTGCAATGCTCTTAGGTATAGGAACACTTTTAGGTTGATAATATATTAGTTATTTTTGTTATCTCTGTGGCCTGGCAACAAACCTTTTAAGGGAAGCAGGGCTTATTTTGGCTTGTGGTTTAGGGCCATGTGGGGAGTGGAGGAAGTCCTGGGTGAGTGCACAGAGAGCAGACGGTGTGCTGGGTGAATGTGTGTTATTGAATGAGCAGAGCCATGCCGTGGACCTGACTGCCTCTGACCTGTGAGAGTGGTAGAGCCTTCCCTGGTCTGCACGTGCATGTTGATGGTATGTGTCAAATGTCAACTGAGCTTCCTCCTCCTCCCAGTGTGAGAAGCCTGAGACTACTTCCCTTCAGAAACCATACAGGCGTTAGCTAAACCTGCCTCCCCAATCAGCTGCATTCAATAAAACTGCCTCCTCAATTCGGATATATAAAATAAAAACATTGTGCTTCCAGGCTGCATCTCCGTCAGAGCGCGTGGCCCACTCAATCACAGCCTTTCCGTACACGTGTCTGTGTGTCCATCCTTAATTCCGTCATTGCCCCAGTCAGGTCAACTTCAAGCCAGGTCAAGTAGTTTCAGTAGTACATCATGGGGTTTGGTATATGACCTTTGTTCATAAAGAAGTTTCCTTTTATTCCTCGTTTGTTGCGGTTTCTGTCATGAAAAGGTGCTAAATTTTATCACATAGTTTTTCCTCTATCAACTGAAATGACCACACAGATACTTCTCCCCTTTTGTTCCTGCTGCACATCAGTGGAATAGATTCTCCACTAGCCCTTGCGTCCCTGGTTTCCTCGGTGATGCTGTATAATCCCTTTATTATAATGTGGAGTTTGCTCTGCTAGTATATCTTGAAGCAGTTTTACGTAGATGCTTATATGGGATATTTGTAAGTTTCTTTCTTGTACTGTTATCATGTGGCTCCAATTTTGGAGTGAGCTGGGATGCTCCCTGCTTGGTCTTCCACAGAAGTCTCAAGAGAATACAGCAGATTCTCTTCTAGCGTTGCATAGAAGTCAGAAGTGGCTCTGTGATCCACAGCCTGTCCTTGTTGGCCTTGGGTAATTCAAATGCTAGCATACACTTGCTTACACTGTGCTTCTGTGTCCTTTCTACCTTTGGAATCCCCCAAATAATAATGAGTGATGATAAAATAATAATTCTTTAAAAGATATAATCTGTTTGGTAGTTGATTTTTAATCTCTTATCTGCCAAGTACGCTGCCAGTGCTCCTTCTCGGGGTGACTTTGTTTTCATGCCCTCAGAACCTCTTATCCACTCATTACACAGTGCTTGTGGGATTCTTCCGTGTGGACTCAGGCTCAAGTGGACGGCAAATATCAGTGTTTCACGGTCTCATAATTATGATATAATGGCTGGGCTGTGGAGAAGGACTGGGTTTAGAATGGGGCTACTGCAGATCGCAGAAGTGCACACAGGTAAATAAATGCATCACTGTGTCACGGTCTCCCTACAGGTGTTACCGTGGGCTTAGACTGCTGTCCGCATTAGTTGTCTGCCTTCTGGTCCTCCCATGGATGGAGCACGCCTTTTGTTTTCCACCCCTGCCACTAGAGGGCACAACCACTGATTGGTAAAACAAGCTTCAAGGCAACCTTGAGAGCCAGTGACTCAGCCTTTTTAGCTAGGTCGTAGGTTTACACGGTCCCTTTAGATACTGGCAATCAAAACAAATTCTTTTTAACACTCAGTATGAACTACTCAGGCAAATCCATTGCAATTCGTGGGCTCAGGAGCCCAAAGAAATTAGACCATACATAAAAATGTATCCTCTGGGAAAGAAGATTTTTTTATTAGAAATTGAAACAATGTTTCTGAAGCTTGACTGCTTCTGTCTGCTTGGCTCTTTTGGCTGCTGATGAATCTCCTCCAGGGAAGGAAGAGATGATCTCAGCGCCTGTCCTCACTTCTGTAAGTACTTCTTTTGCCCTTTGCTGGCACATCACCACTGAAGTTGAAACAGAGGCACAGGTTGATATGACCAGAGGGAGTGAGACCAGAGGGGACCACAGAACGTCCCCTTCACATGGAGTCTTCTGTGCTGTAGACTCCATGATGTTCCTCCACCTCTTACCACACAGCTGTATACATGGAACCTGGTGACTGGGCTTAAGTGCTTCCACTCATGAAAAAAAACCCCTGTGATGTCGATCTATTGAATGGGCCCAGATGTAGTGGGAGCTCTGCAGATGAGTCTCTGAGCACAGGCCCTAGACTTCTGCCCTCTGTTCCTGCTGCCCAGCAGGGAGTGTTAGTTGCTCACCATGAATGCTCTTGGCTTAAAACCAGCAGTTCCCTGCACTGTTGAAAGAAAGAAAGAAAGAAAGAAAGAAAGAAAGAAAGAAAGAAAGAAAGAAAGAAAGAAAGAAAGAGAGAGAAAGAAAGAGAGAAAGACAGAAAGAGAGAGAAAGAGAGAAAGAGAGAGAGAAAGAAAGAAAGAAAGAGAGAGAGAAAGACAGAAAGAGAGAGAAAGAGAGAAAGAGAGAAAGAGAGAAAGAGAGAAAGAAAGAAAGAAAGAAAGAAAGAAAGAAAGAAAGAAAGAAAGAAAGAAAGAAAGAAAGAAAGAAAGAAAGAAAGTTGATAACAGTTCTCTTTGCTGCACTTAAGAGGAAGAGACCTTCTGGAAACACACAGGCACTGAAGGCTCAGAGGCTCACGTGGGGTCTGGGTTGGTGTCTTGCAGCTGATACCTCATTCAGGGATCACTTTTGTTGAGATTTGTCTGATTCTATCTGGCATCAGACTTGTGACTCTTTAGAAACACAAAAAGGGCTACCTTTTGTTTCCAGAAGCTATACCCAATTTCTGGACATTTTCAGAATGCTGCCCAGGAGTCTCTTAACCTCTTGCCTGAAAAGACTCCATGTCTGGGTACATGCTGAGCCACCAAGGCTCAGCTGATAGGGTGTGGGATGCATGTGGAGGCTGGGCACTGTCCCCAGGCCTTCAGTGCTGGTTCCACACTGCAATCAGCAGCTGTTACCCTCCCTGCCTTTCTTTCCTGACTTCTATCCTACCACTTAAAGGTAAAATGATGAGGAGTGATTAGAAGACAGACTCTGTCCCAGGATGGTTTCTCCTGGCTTCCAGTGGCAGCAGTCTGTAGCTGATCACCTCAGGACAGACCTATCCTAAAGAGCTGTACAACCCAAGCTGCTGTCTTAGGTGAGATGGTCGAGCAGTTTCCTGAAGGGCTTCCCTGTCTGTTGATGGGTCTGGTAAGAACCTGACCAAGGAGGTAGAACTCAATGTCCTTGCCAGAAATTGAGTGCCACTGATAGGACTGTCTTTACCTGTGGTACTTGGAGTTGAGTTTCTTTACCTAGTTCCTCGTTGCCTAGTTACTTGGTTCACACACAGATTTAGAATGCTATGGCAGAGACACTGCTGAATGGATCAAGAAGAGGAAGCACAGGAAACCGTTCCTGAGTCACAGCAGTAATTCCTGTGCTGCCAAGTTCTGCACTGCTCTGTATATACAAAGGGTTGCTGCAGTTTTTCTCTTAGAGCAAGGAGGTTCCTCTCATACAGTCTGTGCCAGCCATCCAGCCCACTCCAAGGCACAGGACAAAGACTTGCAAAATAGGAGGTAGAGGCGGTGCAAGAAATTCTAAAACTTTGACCTGTGAAATCCATTATTTGGACTTATTTTAAGTTTCATTTAAATGCATGCAATAGCACACACAATCACTATGCTGTTTAACAGAAATAAAGAGAAACCGTGGCTGAAAACTTAGAGACTATTTAGACATATTACCGGACTTGTTCTAAATCTGTCATAAAGCTTTTCCCTGCAGGGAAGACTGCAAGCCAATAATGGCCTCGTTCCAAGCAGGCAGGCCCGTGGGAGGCTAAGGCAGGCCCGAGTAACTTCATATAGCTGCCTGATCCTGAGATCCAGCCTCCCCATGCATAGATACCCACTCAAACATACGTACAAACAGACCACAGATACAGTCTCTCCATATGTAGATGCCCACCCTAACATAAAGACTACCTATGCACACAGCCTCAGACAACCAAACACACATACCACATGCGACATAAACCAAACATACATGTGCACTGTGGAGGTTTCCGTTAAAAATGGTCCCCATAGGCCCACATAATTAAATATTTAGTCACCAGAACTTGAGAAGTGGCAGAACTCAGAAAGGAGGTTGGCCTTGTTGAAGGAAGTATGCCATTGGGGGTGGGCTTTGAGGTTTCAAAGACCCACACCAGTCTGAGTGTTGTTCTTTCTGCTTTCGAATCAGGATGTAGCTCTCAGTTACTGCTCCAGTGCCATGAGTGTTGCCATGCTCCCACATGCTCCCACATGCTCCCACATGCTCCCACATGCTCCCACATGCTCCCAGCATACTCCCACCATGCTCCCAGCATACTCCCACCATGCTCCCACCATGCCCCGACCATGCTCTCACATGTTCCCACCATGCTCCTAGCATGATAATAGTGGAATAACCCTCTGAAACTGTAAGCAAGCCCACAGTTAAATGCTTTCTTTTATATGAGTTGCCTTGGTCATAGTATCTCTTCATAGCAATAAAACAATGACTAAGGTATGTCTAGGCATGAATAGTTAAACACACACACACACACACACACACCACATTATATCACATTACAGACACAAAGACATACAAAATAACATAAGCACATATATGCATATACCATGTATGATGCAGCACACAAATGAAATTAGTTATATACACCATCACACACACACACACACACACACACACACACACACACAAAACATGTACACATTATACTATATACATGCTACATAGAACATGTGTACTTACTACATGGGCACACAAATACACACATAAATATACCTGTGTATGATAGCCCCCCTCCCAACACCCCACACTATCTAAAGGTCTCTGAGCCAATTAAGGATGAAGTAATTTAAGGTCAAATGCAGAACAATCCCTCTTGGGGCCTGAAATTGACACCAGGTCACCATTTGCTGGAACCTCCATCAATCTGACATTTGAAAATGGCTCTTTGAACTGGGATATATGGAATCTTGAGTGGGGCTGCTTTAATGTGTGTGCATGCTCACAATCACATGCACGTCACTTGAGGTCAAAGGGTGGAAGAAAACCTTAGACAGTTCCCCCTCAAACGCTGACCCCCTGACATTGCTCCTGCATTTCCCCCTGTTTTCCTCCATTCCTTTTTCTGATCATTCTTTTGCTTCTCGTGTCTATGCTATTCCTACTGCTGAGTACATCCTGTATTCATTAAACCTAGGAGTCTGGGGTTCCTTGGATATGGCAACCCTGCCCTGTCATAGCAGGCCATCCTCTGGCCACAGGTAGGCCACACCAACATATAAAGAGTGTACGTTTCCAGACTGGGTTCACAGGTCTTAGGATGAGGTCATCTGAACACAAACATTGCCATGGGTAGGGACCAAACTCGGTTCTGTGTAGGAAGATGGCCTCTAACACCAAGCTGCCTTAGAAGATTAGTCCTCTGTGAAGGAGAGTCCCAATTCAGGGCACATGACCAGGACATATAGGGTGACCATGAGGCAGATGGGTGCTGCAGGGACAGCAGAGCAGAGGGCTGCAGACATGATGGGTAGGAAGCACTCACTTGAGAAGTACAGCTGCAGAGAGGCAGGCAGGTGCTGTGTGTGTGTGATTAGTGCTTCTCTCTCTCAAGACAAGTGATCAGCACCCTCTATACCTGCTCCAGACCTGCCAACAAGCACACTGCTTTAGGAGGCCTAATAGAGTATAGCCCAAAACAAGGAATGGCCAAGATCACAAGTTGTAGGAACAAGGTCCCACAAGATGATCCTTCACCCCATCCTGAGAGAATGGAGCACACATGGACTGCTCTCTGGGGCAGGCACACTCTGCGTCTTCCCAGAGGTTTGCAGGTAGCCCTGCACCTCATCTATCCTCACACAGGATGGAGGAAGCCTGTCGTGTGAAAAGAGAACATATAAGCACACGACACAGGAGGCAGGCGAGGCCTTCAGTGAGGACTCTGCTGGAAGCAGGAGAGGTTGAAGAGGGACAGAGGGAATGCTTGTGCACTGAAAAGGGTGACTGACCGTTTTCCCACCAAACTCTGTGTAGAGATCTCAAAGATGTTTCCTTTCCCTTGTGGCAGCATCCTGCCTTTTAGCTGAGGTGACTAACAGGCAGTGGCTTCACCAAGAAACTCTTGAGTTCCTTCTGTTGCCGTCAGTTCTGCATAAATGCCCTGTTAATAGAGTTGTCTTGGCTTTATGATGGGTCATGAGGAGCTATAAGAGCTTGAACTGACAAGAAAAACTTCAGTGCTGGGGGAAATAACCTCTATCTATTCCAGTGGAAACAGGCCAAGTCCTCCATATTGTTGTCTTATACAGAACAGTTCTCAGGTAACTGGCATGTCTCATGCAGAGCTGGGTGGAGTCTAAGGGAAAGGCTAAGGCAGAGAAGAAAGGAGGCAAGACATTGGGTCTGGAGATGACAAGCCTTTCCTCCCATTCTACCCTCCTGGCACCCCAGATTCCAGGGAAGAGTTGGTGATCTGGTTAAAGCATTTCCAGACTTCTGCCAAGGAAGCCTTGGCAGCCATCTTCCCAGCTCAGCACAGGTGAGCTCAGCACTCCTTACAGCCAATGAGTAAGAAGCTGGGCATGGTTATCTAGTGGTGTGATTTCTAAAGCAAATGATTTTTTTTAAGTCAGATAAAAGCCAATGCTGTAATTCATTGATGGACTATCTGACATCTGGGTATATTTCAAGGAACTGGGTCTCTCTCTCTCTCTCTCTCTCTCTCTCTCTCTCTCTCTCTCTCTCTCTCTCTCTCTTCTGTCCCTCCATCTCTCTGTCTCTGTTGTGTCTGTCTCTGTGCCTGTCTCTGTCTCTGTTATGTGTGTCTGCCTCTGTCTCTCTGTGTCCCTCTTCCCTCTGTCTTTCTCTCTGTGTCTGTCTGTGTCTGTCTGTCTCTCTGTCTCTGTCTCTGTCTCTGTCTGTCTGTCTCTCTGTGTCTCTATCTGTCTCTGTCTCTCTCTGTCTCTGTCTCTCTGTCTCTCCCTCTCCCTCACCCTCTCCCTCTCTCTCTCTCCCTCTCCCTCTCCCTGCTCTAGGTAACAATTCTTGTTGTGTTTGTCATTTTCAAGTCATCTCCAATCCCACTGGTCTTAGCTTCATCTAAAGGGACTGCACTCCTGTCAGCATCCTGGCCTTGCAACCTGGTCTGGTATTTATGACAGAACTGGAGCAGGATGGAAGACCAAACCCTGCTTTTCCCAGGTGATGGGTGAAGTCTTTTGTCCCCTGGGGTGGTTGCCACCTGTTTTATCTTCCACCTAGAGATTCTCACTCAGCTTCTCTGGGGAAAGCCAAGGAAATTTGTAAGTTTTAAAGTCCCATGGTAGATCCATGTGCAGTCAGGGTGACAAACCCCAGCTGTGTCTGCAAAGGTGACAGTGGATCTGAGAAAGGCTTGATTGACATTTCTGCTGATGGAAAGACAGAGATTACAAACACATGGAGAAACGACAAAAGCATAGGCTGGGTAACAACTCAGCAGCTGGGGTGTGTGTGTGTGTGTGTGTGTGTGTGTGTGTGTGTGTGTGTGTGTGTGTGTGTGTGTGTGTGAAGTATGTAAGTAGCTAGCAGGCATCAGGCAGTAGCCATGAAGAGAAAGTACAAAGGTAGGAAGGATAAAAAGCCAGCTATCCTGAAGCTGGTCAAGGGAATCAGTCACCTGAGAAATGTGGAGTCAGTGACACTCTGTTAGAGGGACAGAGCTTTGGTGGGGTGGTCTGTGGCCATAGTTGCAGCAGAGCCACATGAAGACCAGGTATCCTGCCTCCTCCCTCCTGAAACTGCCCTCACAGCCCAGCGAGGGGCCATTGGAAGATGCTGTGACTTTAAGAAAGGAAAAAGACATTAAGCCATCTGCAGAAATGATTCTTCCTTTTCTTAAAGCTTTTCTTAAATCATTTCAGCAAAATACAAAGCTTTCCGTTCTTGAGCTTAAAATGCCAGCTAGCAGCTGGCCAGTGTCATATAGGACCGGAGATTCATTCTGTTCAAGGTGCGATCATCCTACCAGCATGAAGACACGCCTGGCCAAGATAAGAATCAGCTTGGGAGAACAAGGGAGCCACTGGGACCCAATAAGTGTGGTTCCTGTGGAGTGTGCTGTCAACAGTCAGGGACACTTGTCACATACATGCAACTGTGCCCAGCTCTGTCATTAGACCATCTCATCAGGCAGAGTCAACACTGTTCAGCTCACAGTGATGTTTGTTTTTACATAGTTGACTTTCTAATAACATACCTCTGGCCCCAGAGAGTTTGCTGCGAGAGGTGTCCCTGTCAACCACTCAACCACTCAAGTGGAAAATGATACTAAGTTTGACTCCACCTTGCAAATCAAGTCAGAAGTTTGTGTCCAATGTCTTAGGGCAATGAAACCCAGCCTGCTCAGACTACAATCCCAACACACGCTGGTTCACACACAGAATCCATCCTTGCAGATCAGAACCCTTTAATGCTGAGGGAAGAGCTGGATACTAGACCACCATCTCCAGGGGCCACACTGTTTTCAGCTCAATGTGTCAAGTGTGTCAAAATCAGTGTGCTTTGTCTCCAAACATTCCATCTCTCCCAAAATATGAGTTGATGTCAGTTTAGGTTCATGTTACCTCTATACACCACGTGCTCTTAACATAGATTTACAGCTGCCATTTTGTGCAATCAATCTTCTGGAGCATATGGGAAACAAGAAGAGCTAGAACTCAAAACTACAGGGTCCTATGTTCATGCTTGTGCTGTTCTCTTTACCAAAGTCCACCCCTGCCTTTTGTGGTGGTGTTACATTTTGATCACCTTTTCAGACTTCTTGTAGAAGAGGGGTTCTGTGACTCCTTACACTCTTGCTTCTTCCGGGTGGGCATCACTTTGGGATGCAGCCTCACTTTTGAGGAATGGTGTTTGCTAGACACAGAATTTTTCATTGGCAGCTAATTTTCTCTGTGCACATTGAGTACCTCACCCACGGCTTTTAGGCCCCTTGGGCTTTTGATGAGAAACTGCATGTGACAAATGTTTTCCCTCTTGCTGCTCTTAGGAATCTCTCCCTGTTGACTTCTGTACATTTGGGGGATAATACATCTCAGAGTGGGAATATAACTCATCCTTTGTGGAGATATTGAACTTCATAGGTAGGAACATCATGTCTTTGATTAGATAAGGGCCATTTCATGTGACCATGGTGGATCTATAAATGATGGTGGCAGGTCCTTCCTGGAAATTTTATCCAAGGGCACCATATAATGCCATGGCTTGCACCAGTCCCTCAAGGAACCAGATATACACCATTAGGTTTGTTTTAGAATGCGGTCTACATTGCCTCTGCTCTCATGCTATCATCCAGTGGCTTCCGTGGCCTTAGGAGTGGAGGCTAAAGGGTGGAAAAGCAAAAATATCAGGATGCTTTCCAGAACATTTCTCTCTCTCTCTCTCTCTCTCTCTCTCTCTCTCTCTCTCTCTCTCTCTCTCTCTCTCTCAGAGCCATTTCCTCCATTGTGTCCATGGTGTCACTTGGGATGATGGCCCCTATGGGTCTATTTAGAGGAAGAACTACTGTGAAGTACTCATCCAGCACATGCCACACTGCCCACTCTGGTTTCCCTGAAGCTTGGTGGGGAAACTCAACTGTATTGCTCTACCCTTGGGAAAATAATCCTCTCTATCTGAGCCAAACAGAAACAATTCCTACGGAAGGCCAGGGCTGCTCAGGAATCTTTCCCCATAAATCCCTAAAGTACACAATAAAAGCTGCTGGCCAGACACCTCCCACTTCCTTCCCACAGAAGATGCAAACACATTCCATGCTCCCAGTGGCATGTTCCTCTCAGAGGACCACACACATATAGCAGGCTGGGCCCTGGCTACCCATAATAGATTTTGTGAGCCTGGGCACCATACATTGATACTAGCTTCCTCTCTACACTTACCTCACTCAAGGGTCATCTCAAGGTTTCTATGTATTTGTATATATGTACTGTGTGCATGCAAGCACTATTCCATCCCGTCTCTCTCTCTCTTTCTCTCTCTCTCTCTCTCTCTCTCTCTCTCTCTCTCTCTCTCTCTCTCTCTCTCTGTGTGTGTGTGTGTGTGTGTGGTGCATGCGCACATTTACATGCCATGGTGCACATGTGGAGACCTGAGGACAATTTGCAGGGGTCAGTTTTCTCCTCCTACTGTGTGAATCTCTACTATGTGAGGGATCAAACACAGGTCATCAGGCTCAATACAAACACCTTTACTCACCAGACCATCTCACTGACCCCTGTATTCTTTAATTTATCCTTTCATGGTAACACCTAACTCTGAGTTAACTCTTTACAGCTCTCAGTCTTACACAATGACCAGAGCATCCATTAGGCTGCTGACTGCTGCTCTGTTAGAGCTCACAGTGACTGATGGCGGGTCTTAATGCCTGTTACAGTTAAATAATTAAAAGATTCTCATCTGTGTACCAACCCGTCAGAGCGGTGAAATGTGGAATCCTTGCCTTGGGACAAAAACAAGTGAGTGAAATGGTGTGGGGAAAACAGCTTGAGCATTCTTAGTCTCCGTGACTTCCTTCCTTGAAGAAGCAGGATTCTGTTTCTCTGCTGGGTTTCCAAGACGGAAGGAACCTTTCCCTCTAAGGACCAGCTGTATCTTCTTCTTTTTTAAGTGTCTTCTCCATTGCAGAGAGGTCTACAAAAGCTCTCATGAGGCAAGAGGCTATGGATGAGACTTCAGATAGTTGTTTGGTTTTTTTTTGCAAGAGGAAAGTTGAACTGCTGTTTGCTTTCCTGTTTAATCTTCAGAAGTGTTGGTGCAGGGGGAGGCTCTGGGACCCAATCTTCCTTTGCTGGGTTGCTCTGAGGAATGACTGGATGGCTTTTTTTCTCTTTGTTTCTACTTTTGTCTCACAAATGAGGCCAGCCCTGTTGTAGCTACTGGCAGGAGCAAAGTCCTGAGTCTTCTTACTATGCTGGGGCTTACACCAACCCAACACTTAGCTTCTGGCAATCTGGTGGGAAGGTGCAAGAGCTTCCAAGGCTACCACTGGTGGTTGAGTAGAAGCAACACTATTGAACCAAAATCACTCTCAGGCGAATTTCCTCAAATAGCAAGTGGGTACCACAGCGCATTGACTCAGCTGTGAGTGAGGGATGATCCTGTGTGGAACGCAGGTCCTCAGCACAGAAGTTACACTCATCAGTGACTGTAAGAGAATATCTTCAGACTTGGCTGATAGCTCATCCACTCTCTATCTTGCCTCTCCTGGCCACATAGATGCCTGGCTTCAAGACCCATGTTAGCAGTGTGATGGTAGGCCTTGATTTTCAACTTAATGAGATTTAGAATTGCCCAGGAGATCTACCTCTGGGTGGGTATGTCAGTGAGGATTCCAAAAAGAATTTAGCTGATCAGGGAAGGCACCATGAATGGAGATAACCCTATGTCATGGGCTAAAAGTCCAGGACAGAATAAGAAGAGAGTGTGAAGACACAGTGTGATAACTCAATCCGCACTCCTACCATCATGTCTTCCCTGCCGTGATGGAATGTAATCCCCAAACTGTGAACCCAAATCAACCTTTACTTCCTTAAGCTGCTCTTTGAAGTGTTTTGTCACAGGACTTCGAGAGTAATACAGACAGCACCCTGCACTCAACTCCTTGCTGAACCTGTCTGTGTGGTCCTTCAAGGCCACATCAGTTTCCAGATTGCTATTTTATAATAGAGAGTTCACTGAATGAGTGTCTGCCATTTCTGTGTTGTCAGGAGAAGGATTCATGAAAGCAAGGAAACAACTTTATAACATTCAACAAAACTAGGAAGAACAAAGAAAAGCTGCGGCTAGGCATTATCCAGCACTGGGCTGGTAGGAGTCTATCCTGAGTGTAATCCCTTGAACTGTGTGCCTAGAACATCTGACTGTCTGTTGATGACTGGGTTGGTCTTCAATGTGTTTGGCCTTCTGTGCAGTGAAGCTTCTCTTAGCCTGCTTCATCCATTCACCCATCCATCCATCCATCCATCCATTCATCCGTCTGTCCATCCATCCCTGTCCAACCATCCATGTGTCCTTCCATTTATCTGTCCATTCGTCCATCCATTCACTCCACTTGTTTGTTCAAAAAGGCTTTATTTGAATCTGTGTTGTGCTGGACCCGACAGTGTCTCATGTAACCAGGACCTGTGTATCCTTTGCAGATACAGCCTGGACCTCCCTGGGCAAAGTATAGTGATCATTTTGAAATTTTGGGTTTTTTAAAAACTAGAAATATTATAAAAATATTTTTATATTATTAGATCATCCATAGAAGCTGACTATGATTTGCCTCAGGCTCTAGTAGAGTTATGATTTTGCCAACTGCAGATAATTTCTGCAATTGTGTGACATTTGGAATTCTAGGAAATTCTCAGAGGGTATATAAATGCTAGAGCCCCAACAGGGTTTGTTGTGGTTGTGTTGTTGGTTGTTGGTTGGTTACTGTTGGTCATGGTTTGATAAGTAGTTGTGCACAAAAGAGGAGGAGGAGGAAGAAGAAGAGGAGGAGGAAGGAGAATAATAATAAGAATAAGAAATTAGATGTCATGACTGTGAAGATCAAGAAGGCTTGAATTCTTTGTTAGTTCTTTTCTCTTTCGGTGAATGGATATTGTTTTTTGTCATTAACGGTGTAGGTTTAGGAAACTCACAGCTCCTCTGGGCTACAGAGATATGAACAATTTTGTTCTTGGTCCATCCCACCCCACCCCTGTGCCAGCATGACCACCTTGATGAGCAGGTCATCTCCGTGGCCAGAGCTATAGTTTAAAACTCTCCATTTTCCACTAGAGACTGGACCATCCTGCTTAAGTTCTTTGTGTTTGGAGTGTCAGAAAGAGGATGTGCCTTTGGTATAGAGAGGGAATTGTGAGGAGGGCTCTCCCCTCAAGTCCACTGTCCTGACATAGCAGAAGCAGCTCATGTTAATTCACTGATGCAATGGGTCTGGTATCAGAAATTGAAGTCTCTGGTACAGGGTAGTCCTGCCTCATATGCCACCTTTGCATCTGACTATGCAGCTGAGAGAACACACATGGTAGCTAGACCCGCCCCCCCATCAGGGAGAGTCAGTGAGTAGCATCCTGGAGCACTGGCCTCCCCTGTGGCAGGCATGTCAGTGGTGCTCCCAGTCTATGCATTTGAAGTGATAATTCATTCACACTGGTTTGCTCTCTCAGTCTGCCCATGTCCTCTAGCCTGGGCTTTCACATCTGGCCCTCTAGCCAAATCAGTGCTGATTTGTACAGCGCAGCCTCCTTTTCCTGATCATTCTGGGGCAAGTGCTGGACTCCCACACTTCCACTTGGCTAAGATGGAATTTTCATCCCAGTGGGCATTCCAATTTTTTTTGAACAGCTAGCTATTCAAAGCAAAGGAAGCCTTTCATGAGCTGTAATCTGTCTGCGTGCTTGGCAGCCCACCCGTCGAGCCTGCTTTGAGGTAACTTCCCCTGTCCTGAGCTCACTGCTCCACACCAAAAGTGGCTCATCACTTTGAACAGCTGGGGCTTGAGTTAGGCATGAAAACGCATTGAGATAGTCCCACCGTGCATCCCGCTCCAGATCTGAGTGGCTCCATAGGTCAGGAGGCTTCTAAACTCCAGCTTAACATTGTCAAAGGAAAAATGAAGCAAGAGAGCACGGAAAGGTTTCAGATAGTCACAGAGTCACTGAGTCCCCGAAGTTGCACACGGTGCTATGAGTGCAGATGATGACCAGACGCAACCCAGACCACTGGGGCAGGCTGTGAAGAGCTAACGGAAACACAGCACTTCCTAGCAAACTTCACAGCTTCTGTGTAATCAGTAATCAGCCATGCCCTATTCTAGCTCTGTGAGCCTATCAGTCCTTTTCAGCTCTGACTCTCCAAAGCTCAGAGAGGTTGTGTCCTACTTCTAGCAGGAGTGATCTCCAGTAGCCAATAGCAAGCTTTGGATTTTTAAGTATTAGCTCCAAGATGGCTGTGTATATATATTCTCTCTCTCTCTCTCTCTCTCTCTCTCTCTCTCTCTCTCTCTCTCTCTCTCTCTCTCTCTCTCTCTCTCTCTGTGTGTGTGTGTGTGTGTGTGTGTGTGTGTGTGTGTGTGTGTGTATGTGTGAAACCCAGGGCTTTACACATTCTTGGCATGTGCTCTCACTGAGCTGCACCCCAGTTCCCCAGTTCCCATGTAACTTTAAAAGCATTTTCTCCTGGGTATAAAGGGCCAACTGCACTGGATTCTTCCTTTTCAAGTCACAGGGCTACTACTATCATCAGAAAGTGTCATTGGGCAGGCAGTAACAGATGATTCTCTTATGCCTCACACATAAGGTGGGCTTCCCCCTCAGGGTTAAGCCAGCACAGTCCTCTCCAACTTGAGCATGTGTGTTTCTTCCAGATTCTCTGCATTGGCTCTTTCCAGTGCCCAGGCCTAGTGAAGAAGAAACCCAGCCATCCCTCTAAAAAAAAAAAAAAATCTCATCTTCATTTCCTGATAAATAGGCTGGGGTTGGTTTGCTAAAGCTAATGTTGCCACTCACTAGCTTTGAACATTCCTTATCCATTGTTTTAGTTCCAAATTCCTGATGTTTGTGCCTGGGGCCCACAGCAAAGTACTTACCAGGAAGCATGGCCCTTGGGGGTAGAGAGAGCATACGGAGCTTCAAAAGGCACTGAGGTAGTGCCAGGAAGGCTTCCTGGAGAAAGTAGCCTCGTCCGAGTTTTGAAGGGTGAAGCGAGACTGTCCAAGTCCTGGATCTTGGTCTGGTATGAGAGGGGCAAGTGGGACAGCCTTCAACCACAGGGAGATATGTGCAAGATCAGACACGGAAGTCTGATCTTCCGTGCCTTTGGAAAGTCCTACTGTGGGCAAGAAGATCAGACATGGAAGAATCCCTGCTGTGAGCAAGAGAACTGCATGACCGGGCTGAGAGTGGGGGTGAGACAGGGAGAGGTGGGAGCAGAGAGTGACCTGAACTTCTTCACTCTTATAAACCTGAAAATTTCAAAGAGAGCCAGAAGACTTTGAAGAGTCTCACGTGCTGTTTCATGTGCCCCGACTTTTATGTAGACCTGCACTGAGTTCAGAGTAAAGGGTCTCAGAAGTGCGTTTCTCAGCAGCCGCTATGGTAGAGGTTCAGGTGGGCAGTGTTCGGAGGAGAGAAGCAGGGTGGCTCCCCAGCTGGGAGGAGCTGCAGCAGGCTCTGGTTTGGGAAGTCCTATGGATGGAAACAGTCTCATGATCCTGTCTCACATCGCCTGGGAACTCAGAAAGATTTAGCTGAGCCAACCTCAGTCTTTCTAAATGTCTTGAGGTGAGGTTCCCTTTCCTGGCAACTGCAACCTTCATTTTGGAGCAGGACTGAGGCTGGGTGATAAAAAAAAAAGTGAGTGTCTATGGAGAAAAGACTGTGGGAAGCTGTTGAGCTGAGACATTAAGTTGCTTTGCATTTATTATAGTGAGAGGCATTTGACTGGTCTGGGTGCTGTGACACCAACCTAGATATCATGAAAGAGGGAATATCAATTGAGCAACTGTCTCTAGCAGATTGGCCAGTAGGCACATCGGTGCAACACTCTCTTAATGGATGTGGGAACACGCATGTGGACAATAGCATCTCTGGGCAGATGTTCCAGGGGTTTTTAAAAAGCAAACTGAGCAAGCCAGTAATCAGCATTCCTCCAAGGACTCTGGTTCAGTTCCTGCCTCTAGGTTCCTGCCTTCAGTCCCTATCCTGAATTCCTTAAGTGATGAACTATGTATGATCTAGTCAGGTAAATCAAATAAACCGCCCGCAGAGCTGCTTCTGGCCATGGCCTTTATTGTTGTGATAGAAAGCAAACAAGACAATTTGATTTGGGGTTACAGAGAATCCACATCAAAATCATGCTAACACCTACTGTACAAGCAACTAAACACCCCCATAAAAGCTCACAGATGCCAATGGAATAGATAATAATAACATAGCTTTTCCTGAGTTAAAAAGAAATTATCATGTTATATGCAGATTCTGGTTACATCATTCAAAACTCCCAGCATGCAGTCAGAAGTTACTAAATCCATTAAGGGGAGAGGGGAAGGGGGAAGGAAACTGAGAGAGCGAGGAGAGAGAGAGAGAGAGAGAGAGAGAGAGAGAGAGAGAGAGAGAGAGAGAGAGAGAGAGAGAGAGAGAATGAATGAACTGTGGATAAATAGACCCAGGACCTTAAAAGGGACAAACAGTTGAGAAGGCTGGTGTGTGGAGAAGTAATATATAGTCGAGTTTAGAGAGAACATGTGTACAGTGAAACACACTAGATCAACTAAACAGCAGCCTGGAGACCACAGAGGGAGACTGCAAACAGGAACCCAGATCACAAGAACAGAGGGGAAGGGGAGGAAAAGGAACAGCTAACAAAATGAGTGGGGTGGTGTGAAGTGCTCTGACACACCTGCTTCCCAGAGGAAGAGAGACTAGAGCAACACACTGCACGTGCACGCACACAGGCACACGCACATGCACACGCACACGCACCGTCAAAATATTTCAGTGAATAAAAGAAACCCAGAGAGCCTCATTCAGGATCAATATAGAGAGAAACAAACTGCTAAACTCAAACCTGGAAAACAGCCATGGAGGAGGGGCCACCACTCCCAGAAGATGGCATGGCAGCAGCTGGTTCCCTCATCACCAGAAATGACAACCATCCAGAACGCCCGAAGAAGAGACTCTGGGTAAGAGGAGAGTTGGGGAGACAGGAGAATGACGTGAGTATAGCAGGGAAGAGTGGAAGGATCAGAAGAGTGAGGGGTGGGTAGGAGAGGGGACTGGACCCTAGTGGGAGACAAGTGGAGAGAGTGGACAGGAGGAGAGTGAGTGATTGGGAAAGGTAGGGGAATGTAAGGAGGAGGGGCAGGAGGAGCACAGGGGACAGGAGGAATGCAGGAGTCAGCACTGATCTCATGGGTGCTAGGAAGAAGCTTCAACAGGAGTGTGGAAGGAATTTAAGAGTTTTCCAGGTTCTTAGGCAGGAGGAGCTGAGTACCGCCACACCTGCAAAGACTTCAAAAGCAAGGAGGAGGAGAAAGGAGAGGGAAACACAAGCAACTTCACACTTCAGAAAAGTAAAACTAAGCATGTACAAGTTTGCATAGAAGGAACCCTCAACGCTTCAGGAACTTAAAGTGTATCTCCAGACTATTGGTTTATGTACCAGTGATAGCAGAGTAAACGTGTGAGCATGTGAGGAAGAAGAGAAAGAGGAAAAAGGAGGAGGAGGAGGAGGAGGAGGAGGAAGAGAAGGGAGAAAGGAGAAGGGAGAAGGAAACAGGAAGCAGAAAAGCAACAATTCTGAGAAATAGTTCTCTAAATTGTGCCAATGAGATGGCCCAGTGAGTAAAACTACCTGCTGTCAAGCCTGAGGACCTGAATTCGGCCCCCAGAAGCCACATCATGGAAAATGACAATACAGCTTATTCCTGATAATTGATCTCTTCCCCTTCCCCTGTTCCTTTCGTCCCCGCCCCCCTTTTATACACACATGCACGTGTGCATGCATGTGCATGAGTACACATATACACAATGTTGGACCCCACACAAGTGTGCATCTGGCTATTTTTAAAGTAATTTTTAAATTGAAGGAGGCTAAGGAGAAGGCAGTCACCTACAGCCTTAGCCTGAATTTTCGTTTTATTACAAAACAACAGTGGGACAGGGAGGTGAACTGCACAGACTCTTGAGTTCATGTTGTTACAAAGTCAGTGTTACTACCTGGTTTTAACATCTGCCTGACAGTGTATGAGAATTTTTGTTTTTCAGGAATGAATGTTGATATATTTACAGGTCGAAGGGTACCAAGCCTGCAACTTTGTCTAAGTGGTTCAGAGTAACAAAGTTACACATGTTTAAAAATAAAAAACCCAGAGTGAAGCATATGACGGGTTAGCTAACCTTTGGGAAACTGGGTGGAGCGTAGAAGAGATTCTAAAGACACGTCCTTACAAGTTCTTTTGTGAATGTCCAAATAAAATTTTCTCTTTGAAAATAGGAAAGGGAAACAGTTCTAACCCAGTGACAGAAAACCAAAGCTAACCTAAACCAGTTTGTGCCTGGTGGCAAGGTCAGGGTTGCACACGTGAATGGAGTAGGGGGGCCATCATCACTCACTGTGCCAGAGTCTCCGGGAAACTCTGGCTCATTACTCAATGCCCACCAAAGCCAAGCCAGCTCACTGAGAACGTAAGAGCAAAGCTTTGAAGGCATCTGTCTCAGGGCTTTACCTCTGTGAACAGACACTCTGACCAATGCAAGTCTTATAAAGGATAACCTCTAATTGGAGCTGACTTACAGGTTCAGAGGTTCAGTCCATTATCATCAAGGCAGGAGCATGGCAGAGTCCAGGCAGACACGGTTCAGGAGGAGCTGAGAGTTCTACTTCTCCATCTGAAGGCTGCTAGCAGAATGCTGATTTCCAGGCAGCTAGGAGTAGGGTCTTAAAGCCACGCCCACAGTGATACACCTACTCCAACCAGGCCACACCTACTCCAAGGCCACACCTTCTCCAACAAGGCCACGCCTACTCCAACAAGGCCACACTTTCAAATAGTACCACTCCCTGGGCTGAGCATATACAAACCATTACAGCATCTCTGTGAACTCCAGACAAGTTGAGCAGATCTTAGAATGCTTCGGATTGGAACCTGAGGTTCAGGGGCTACTGTTCTGTCTGTTTCCCAGGTGGCTGTGGCGTGACATGATGCTCAGTGTGATCAACTCACTTCTATTCAGAGCTCCCTGGGCAGAGCCGTGTGCTCTGTATGTCTCCAAATGGCTCCATAGCAACTTGCCCTGCCCCGTCCTATCGTACAACCTATGATATCTTCAATCTTGCCGCAGTAATCCATTGCTGGTTGGGATGCCCTAACCCCATTACACGGCTGCATGCTCGGCCTCCTGGTGAGGCTGCAGCTCTGATGCATGGAACAAAATGTTAGGGTAGAATTAGAACCTTGGAATGATACTTTATCTACAAGCCTTTATCAAAATGCAGTTTAGACCCAGTTTTACAGCAAACACTCCTTGCCAGTGAGGGTGTCTACATGCATAAATAGCCTCTGGGGGTCTTCTTGGATGGCTTTGGGTGAGGGAAGAATGGTTTCCTCTGCCAGGGATGAGATGGTGGAGCAGGCCTGTTTCTGTATTGCTTATAATATATATATTTTCATTTTGCTCTCAAGCAGAGCAAATAGATTTTTGTGAGTGAGTGAACTCACGGATTAGCTGTGTTATTTGTGACTTGGTGAAGCAATCAGTTGAAATATTGAAAATGTTTTCCCAACTCAAGCTGGTTCCAATGCCTTGGCAGCAACATGGTGCCATCCAGCTGATGAATAGTCAGCACACAGCCTCTGCAGCTGGGACGGAAAGGTTGGCCTTCCCCTAAATGCTTCTCTACAGTGAGCTGCTGTTGAAGGCAGTGGGCAACGGTTCCTCTTGCCAGTTGTGCCCACACTTAGCAGTGGATACAACTTTCCTCACTAGCTCTGCCCACCATTTTCACTAAGCTTCCAGGTCTGAAGAGTCACTGCAGGCAACTCCAGGGATGCAGGACCATGTCTATGTCCTGGCTGCTCACTGGCCACGGGGAGTGAGGAGAAACTTAAACCTGTGCTCCCCACCCACCATCTCTTCTCCACCCTATTGTGCTCTCTCTCTCTCTCTCTCTCTCTCTCTCTCTCTCTCTCTCTCTCTCTCTCTCTCGCACACACACATGCACACACAACTACACATGTACACATGTGTACACACATGAACACACATGTAAACATATGCACACGCATGCACACACAACACACATGCACACACAGACATACACATATACATGAACACACAACACACATGCACACACACATGAACACATACATGCACACACAACACATATGCACACACAACACACATCCACACAGACATACACATATACATGAACACACAACACACATGGACACACACATGCACACACACATGCACACATACATTCACACACAACACACATGCACACATAACACATATGCACTCACAGACATACACATATACATGCACACACAACACACATGGACACACATATGCACACACACACACACATGCACACAGGCATGCACAGTAGCTTACGGAGAAAGAGTTTGCTTTGGCTCTGGCTTTGATGCTATCTATCACAGATGTGGCAAGAGCATGGAGGGACAAGTCCCATTGCATCTTCAGTAGAGGAGAGAAAAGTAAAAGCTGGTGCTTAGCTCAATTTCTCCTTTTCCCTTTTTCCGTTCAGTCTGGGACCCCAGCTCACATTCTTCCCTTTTCACTGAACCCTGGGAAGGCCCTCCTAGGTACACTCAGAGGTTTGTCTCCTTCCTGATTCTGAATCCTGTCAATCTGACAGCAAAGGTTAACCACGGCAACCCCGTCCTGCAGATTTTAGAATGAAAAGCTTTTATTGAGATGTTACACCTGGAATGGCAGACAGTTGAACTGGCAGATACCATATTCTAAGCAAATTTATCCTGTGTTATATGTGTGTGTGTGTGTGTGTGTCTGTGTGTGTGTGTGTGTCTGTGTGTGTGTGTCTGTGTGTGTGTGTCTGTGTGTGTGTGTGTGTGTATGTGTGTGTGTCTGTGTGTGTGTGTGTGTGTGTGTGCATGCCTCTGTGTGTGTGTGTGTGTGTCTGTGTGTGTGTGTGTGTGTGTGTGTGTGTGTGCCTACCTGAGGTCTTTAAGGTACTTGCATACCTACCTGGGGCGTGCAAATAAAATAAATGTCTCTGAACCTCTGATTCTTTGTACTTACTTTGCATCCCAATGGTAGAATCTCCTTCTGGTCTCTCCTCACCTCTCCTCCCTTTACCCCTCCTCCCCTTTCTCCTCAGAGGAGAGACCTGCCATGGATATCAACCCTCTTTGACATATCAAGTTGTAAGTAGGACTAGGTGTATCTTCTCCTATTGAGACTAGATGGGGCACCCCGGTAAGAGGAAAGGGATCCAAAGGAAGGCAACGGCATCAGGGACAGCTTCTGCTCCTGTTGTTAGGGGTCCCGTATGAAGACAAAGCTGCAGATCTGTTACGTATGTGCAGAGGACCTAAGTCCATCCCATGCATGCTCTCTGGTTGGTGGTTCAGTCTCTGTGCACCCGTACAGGCCCAGGACGGATGATTCTGTAGGTTTTCTTGTTGTGTCCTTGACCTCTCTGGCTCTTTCGGTCCTTCCCCCTCTTCTACCTGATTCCCTAAGCTGTACCTAATGTTTGGCTGTGGGTCTCAGCATTGGTCTTATCAGATGAAGCCTCTCAGGAGACAGCTATGCTAGGCTCCTGTCTGCAAGTGGAACAGAGTATTATTAATAGTGTCAGGGCTCTCTCTCTCTCTCTCTCTCTCTCTCTCTCCCTCTCTCTCTCTCTCTCTCCATGGGTTTCAAGTTGGGTCAGCCATTGTTTGGCCATTCCCTCGATTTCTGCTCCATTTTTATCTCTGTACATCTTGTAGGCAGGACAAATTGTGGGTTGAAAGTTTTGTGGCTGGGTTGGTGTCCCCATCTCTCCATTGTAAGTCTTGCCTGGTTACACAGGGTGGCTGTTTCAGGTTGCCTATCCCCTATTGTTGGGAATCTTAGCTAGGGTCATCCTCATAGATTACTGGGAATTTTCATTGCCTTAGGTTTCTAGTCCATCTCAGAGATGCCCCCAACTGATTCCAATTCTCTCTTCCACCCTTCTCTCCACACTTGATTCCTCCTGGGCCCCTCCCCAATCCTTCCCTCCCCCCACCTCTGAATTCTATTCTATTCCCCCATCTCAGTGAGATTCACACATCCTCCCTTGAGCCCTCTTTGTTACTTGTCTTCTTTTGGTCTATGGATTATAGCATAGATATCCTGCACTTTGTGGCTAATATCTACTTATAAGTGAGTACATACCAAATTTGTCTTTCTGGGTCTGGGATGATATTTTCAAGTTCCACCCATTCGCCTGCAGATTTCATGATGCCATTGGTTTTTAACACCTGAGTAATATTCCATTGTGTAAATGTACCACGTTTTCTTTATCCATTCTTCAGTTGAGGGTTGAGGGATAGCTAGGTCTGTCTATTACAAATAAAGCTGCTATGATTATAGTTGAGCATATGTCCTTGTGGTATAGTGGAACATATTTTGGACATATGCTCAGGAGTGGTATAGCTAGACCTTGAGGTAAAACTATTCCTAATTTTCTTAGAAACTGCGAAATTTATTTCCAAAGCGGTTGTACAATTTTGCACTGTTACCAGCAATGGAAAACTGTTCCCCTTGCTCCACATCCTTGCCAGCATTAGCTATCATTTGAGTTTCTTAACTTAGCCATTCTGACAGGTGTAGGAAGGAATCTCATAGTCATTTTGATTTGCATTTCTCTGCTGACTAAGGATGTTGAACATTTCTCAGCCATTATAGAGTCCTCTATCAAGAATTCTGTTTAGATCTATACCCGATTTTTAATTGGATCTTTAATTTGTTGATGTTTAATTTCTTGAGTTCTTTATATATTTTGGATATTAGCTGTCTGTCAGATGTAGGGCTGGTGGAGACCTCTTCCCAATCTGTTGATTCCAGTTTTGTCTTATTAGCAGTGTTATTTGCCTTACAGAGGCTTTCGGCTACATGAGGTCCTATTTATTAATTGTTGATCATAGTGACTGAGATCTTGGTGTTCTGTTCAGGAAGTTGCTTCCTGTGCCAATGCATTCAAGGCTATTCCCCACTCAAGTGTCCATTGGTACATGGGTTTACTTCTGAGTCTTTGATTTGATTCAATTGATCAACTTCTCTGTTTTTATGCCAATACCATGTGCTTTTTATTACTCTTTTTATTGCTCTGTAGTATAGTTTGAAACCAGGGATGGGATACCTCAAGAAGATCATTTATTGTATAGGATTGTTTTAGCTATCCTGAGTTTTTTGTTTTTTTTTCCATTTGAGTATTGTTCTTTCAAGGTATGTAAAGAATTGTGTTGGAATTTTAATGGGAATTGCATTGAGTATACTGAGTGCTTTTGGTAAGATGACCATTTTTACTATGTTAATTCTGATTCATAAGTATGGAAAACTTCTGATATCTTCTTCAATTTCTTTCTTCAAAGACTTGAAGTGCATGCCATATAAGTCTTTCATTTGCTTAGTTAGAGTTAAACAAAGATATGTTATATTATCTGTAGCTAATGTGAAGGATGATGTTTCCCAAATTTCTTTCTCACCCTTATTATTTGTATAAAGGAAGGCTACTGATTCTATTTTTTAAAAATTTTTTATTATATATTTCTTTACTTACATTTCAAAGGTTATTCCCCTTCCCAGTTCCCTGTCCACAAGCCTCCATTTCCTCCCCTCCCCCTCCCCATACAGGTATTCCCCCTATACATACTCCTTATTGCCCTCCCCCATATTCCCACACTGAGGGGCCAACCTTGGCAAGACCAAGGGCTTTCCCTTCCACTGGTGCCCCAACCAGGCTATTCTCTGCTACATATGCAGTTGGAGCCCTGGGTCAGTTTTTCAGTAGTAGTTTAGTCCCTGGAAGCTCTGGTTGGTTGGCATTGTTGTTTTTATGGAGTTGCAAGCTCCTTCAACTTTTCAATACTTCCTCTAATTCCCCCCAAGGGGGTCCTATTCTCAGTTCGCTGGTTTCCTGGTAGCATTGACCACTGTATTGGACGTGATCTGGGTGTGTCTCTCAGGAGAGATCTATATCCAGTCCCTTTCCACATGCATTTTTTAGCTTCATCAATCTTATCTAGTTTTGGTGGATATATATATATATATATATATATATATATATATATATATATATATATGGGCCATTCCTTGAGTCACTGCTCTAAACTTTGCTTCCATATCCCCTCTTATGAATATGTCCCCCTTTTAAGAAGGAGTGGGAGCATCTGCATTTTGGTCATCCTTCTTCTTGAGCTTCCTGTTGTCTGTAGATTGCATCTTGGGTAATTTGAGCTTTTTGGCTAATATCCACTTATCAATGAGGCATACCAAGTCTATTTTTCTGTTATTGAGTAACCTCACTCAGGATGATATTTTCTAGTTCATTCCATTTGCCTATGAATTTCATGAAGTCATTGTTTTTGATAGCTGAGTAATACTCCATTGTGTAGATATACCACATTTTTTCAATCCATTCCTCTGTTGAAGGGCATCTGGGTTCTTTCCAGCTTCTGGCTATTTTAAATAAGGCTACTATGAACATAGTGGAGCATGTGTCTTTGTTGAATGTCGGAGCATCTTTTGGGTATATGCCCAAGAGAGGTATAGCTGGGTCCTCAGGTAGTGTAATGTTCAATTTTCTGAGGAACCTCCAGACTGATTTCCAGAGTGGTTGTACCAGTTTTCAATCCTACCAACAATGGAGGAGTGCTCCTCTTTCTCCACATCCTCGCCAGCATCTGTTGTCACCTGAGTTTTTATCTTAGCCATTCTGACTGATGTGAGGTGGAATCTCAGGGTTGTTTTGATTTGCATTTCCCTGATGACTAAGGATGCTGAACATTTCTTTAGGTACTTTTTGGCCATTCGATAATCCACAGCTGAGAATGCTTTGTTTAGCTCTGTACCCCATTTTTAATAGGGTGATTTGGCTCTCTGGAGTCTAACTTCTTGAGTTCTTTGTATATTTTGGATATTATCCCTCTATCAGATGTGGGATTGGTAAAGATCTTCTCCCAATGTGTTGGTTGCCATTTTGTCCTAATGACAGTCTTTTGCTTTACGAAAGTTTTGCAGTTTTATGAGGTCCCATTTGTCAATTCTTATCTTAGAGAATAAGCCATTGGTGTTTTGTTCAGGAAATTTTTCCCAGTGCCTATGTATTTGAGACTCTTCCCCACTTTTTCTTTTACTAGTTTGGGTGTATCTGGTTTGGTGTGGAGGTTCTTGATCCACTTGGACTTAAGCTTTGTACATGGTGATAAGAATGGATCGATTTGCATTCTTCTATATGCTGACCTCCAGTTGAACCAGCACCATTTTTTGAAAAAGCTATCTTTCTTCCATTGGATGGTTTTAGCTCCTTTGTTAAAGATCAAGTGGCTAGGTATGTGGGTTCATTTCTGGGTCTTCAATTCTGTTCCACTGATCTACCTGCCTGTCTCTGTACCAATAACCATACAGTTTTTATGACTATTGCTCTGTAATACTGCTTGAAGTCAGGGATGGTGATTCCCCCAGAAGTTCTTTTATTATTGAGTATAGTTTTCGCTATCCTGGGTTTTTTGTTATTCCAAATGAATTTGCAAATTGCTCTTTCTATCTCTATAAAGAATTGAATAGGAATTTTGATGGGGATTGCATTGAATCTGTAGATTGCTTTTGGGAAAATGACCATCTTTACTATATTAATCCTGCCAATCCATGAGCATGGAAGATCTTTCCATCTTCTGAGATCTTCCTCAATTTTTTTCTTCAGAGATTTGGAGTTCTTGTCATATAGATCTTTCATTTGCTTGGTTAAAGTCACACCAGGATATTTTATGTTATTTGGGACTATTGTGAAGGGTGTCATTTCCTTAATTTTTTTCTCAGCCTGTTTATCCTTTCAGTAGAGGAAGGCTACTGATTCGTTTGAGCTAATTTTATACACCAACACTTTGTTGAAGTTGTTTATCAGGTTAAGTAGTTCTCTGGTGGAACTTTTAGGGTCAGTTAAGTACACTATCATCTGCAAATAGTGATATTTTGATTTCTTCCCTTCCAGTTTGTATCCTTTGACCTCCTTTCGCTGTCTGATTGCTCTGGCTAGGACTTCAAGTACTATATTGAATAAGTAGAGAGAGAGTGGGCAGCCTGTCTAGTCCCTGATTTTAGTGGGATTGCTTCAAGTTTCTCTCCATTTAGTTTGATGTTAGCTACTGGTTTGCTGTATATGGCTTTTACTATGTTTAGGTATGGGCCTTGAATTCCTGATCATTCCAAGACTTTTACCATGAAGGGGTGTTGAATTTTATCAAATGCTTTCTCAGCATCTAATGAAATGACCTTGTGGTTCTTATCTTTGAGTTTATTTATATAGTGGATACATTGATGGATTTTCATATATTGAACCATCCCTGCATCCCTGGGATGAAGCCTACTTGATCATGATGAATGATCATTTTGATGTGTTCTTGGATTTGGTTTGCAAGAATTTTATTGAGTATTTCTGTGTCAGTATTCATAAGGGAAATTGGTCTGAAGTCCTCTTTCTTTGTCGGGTCTTTGTATGGTTTTGGTATAAGAGTAATTGTGGTTTCATAGAAGGAATTTTGTATACTCCATCTGTTTCAATTTTGTGGAATATTTTGGACAGTATTGGTATGAGGTCTTCTTTGAAGGTCTGATAGAATTGTGCACTGAACCTATCTTGACCTGGGCTCTTTTTGGTTGGGAGACTTTTAATAACTGCTTCTATTTCTTTAGGAGTTATGGGGTTGTATAGATGATTTATTTGTTCCTGATTTAACTTTGGTACCTGGTATCTGTCTAGAAAATTGTCCATCTCCTCCAAATTTTCAAGTTTTGTTGAATATAGGCTCTTGTAGTAGGATCTGATGTTTTGTTTTGTTTTTTATTTTTAATTTCTTCAGATTCTGTTGTTATGTCTCCCTTTTCATTTCTGATTTTCTTTACTTGGATACACTCTCTGTGACCTCTGGTTAGTCTAGCTAAGGGTTTATCTATCTTGTTGATTTTCTTAAAGACCAGCTCCTGCTTTTGTTGATTCTTTGTATAGTCCTTCTACTTGGTTGATTTCACCTCTGAGTTTGATTATTTCCTGACTTCTACTCCTCTTGGGTTTATTTATTTCTTTTTGTTCTAGAGCTTTAAGGTGTGCTGGCAAGCTGCTGACATATGCTCTCTCCTATTTCTTTTTGCAGGCACTCAGAGCTATGAGTTTTCCTCTTAGTACTGCTTTCATTGTGTCCCATAAGTTTGGAATTGTTGTATCTTCATTTTCATTAAATTCTAAGAAGTCTTTAATTCCTTTATTTCTTCCTTGACCAAGTTGTCATTGAGTAGAGCATTGTTCAACTTCCATGTATATGTGGGCTTTCTGTCATTATTGTTGTTATTGAAGACCAGTCTTCGTGCGTCGTGATCTGATAGGATGCATGGGATTATTTCTATCTTCCTGTATCTGTTGAGGCCTGTTTTGTGACCAGTTATTTGGTCAATTTTGTAGAAGGTTCCATGAGGTGCTGAGAAGAAGGATGGAATGTTCTATAAATATCTGTTAAATCCAATTGGTTCATAACTTCTGTTAGTTTCTCTACATCTCTGTTTAATTTCTGTTTCCATGATCTGTCCAGTGATGAAAGTGTGGTGTTGAAATCTCCTACTGTTATTGTGTAAGATGCAATGGGTGCTTTGAGCTTTAGTAAGGTTTCTTTTATGAATGTAGGTGCCCTTGAATTTGGAGCATAGATATTTAGGATTGAGAGTTCATCTTGGTGGATTTTTCCTTTGATGAATATGAAGTGTCCTTCCTTATCTTTTATAATGACTCTTGTTTGAAAGTCAATTTTATTTGATATTAGAATGGCAACTCCAGCTTGTTTCTTCGGTCCATTTGCTTGGAAAATTGTTTTCCAGCCATTTACTCTGAGGCAGTGTCTGTCTTTGTCTCTGAGGTGTGTTTCCTGTAGGCAGCAAAATGCTGGGTCCTCTTTACGTATCCAGTCTGTTAATCTATGTCTTTTTATTGGGAAATTGAGTCTGCTGATGTTGAGAGATATTAAGGAATAGTGATTGTCGCTTTCTATTATTTTCATTGTTAGAGGTTGAATTATGTTTGTTTGTCTTTCGGTTTCATTGCAAGGAAATTATATTCTTGCTTTCTGTATGGTGTATATTTCTCTCCTTTTGTTGGAGTTTTCCATCTATTATCCTTTGTAGGGCTGGATTTGTAGAAAGATATTGCGTAAATTTGGTTTTGTCATGGAATATCTTGTTTTCTCCATCTATATTAATTGAAAGTTTTGCTGAATACAGTAACTTGGGCTGACATTTGTGTTCTCTTAGGGTCTGTCCAGGATCTTCTGGCTTTCATAGTCTCTGGTGAGAAGTCTGGTGTAATTCTTATAGGTCTGCCTTTATATGTCACTTGACCTTTTCCCCTTACTGCTTTTAATATTCTTTCTTTGTTTTGTGCATTTGGTGTTTTAACTATTATGTGACAAGAGGAATTTCTCTTCTGGTCCAATCTATTTGGAGTTCTTGTATGTTTATGGGCATTCTTTCTTTAGGTTAGGGAAGTTTGCTTCTATAATTTTGTTGAAGATATTTACTGGCCTTTTAAGTTGGGAGTCTTCACTTTCTTCTATACCTATTATCCTTAGGTTTGATGTTTTCATTGTGTCCTGGATTTCCTGTATGTTTTGGGCTAGGAGCTTTTTGCATTTTACATTATCTTTGACAGTTGTGTCAATGTTTTCTATGGTACCTTCTGCCCCTGAGATTCTCTCTTCTATCTATTGTATTCTGTTTGTGATGCTTGTGTCTACAGCTCCTTGTCTCTTCCTTTGGTTTTCTATATCCAGGGTTGTCTCCCTCTGTGCTTTCTTTATTGTTTCTGTTTCCATTTTCAATTCCTTCACCTTTTTGGTTGTGCTTTCCTGTAATTCTTTCAGTGATTTTTTTTTTGTGTTTCCTCTCTAAGGGCTTCTACTTGTTTACTTGTGCTTTCCTGCATTTCTCTAAGGGAGTTCTTCATGTCTTTCTTAAAGACCTTCATCGTTATCAAAAAATGTGATTTCAAATCTAAACCTTGCTTTTCTGGTGGTTTTTTTTTTTTTGTGGGAGTACTGAACTCTGATGATGCCAACTAGTCTTGGTTTCTGTTGATTAGGTTCCTACACTTACCTCTAGCCATTGGGTGTCTCTGGTGTCTGCTTGTCTTGCTGTTTCTGGGAGTGACTTGACCCTGCTCTAGGCCTCTGTGTCAGCACTCTTGTAGAACTGTTTTTCTGTTTTCTTTCAGTCTTTCCTGAGAACAGGTACTCTGATTTCAGGTGTATTGGAGCTTCTGGAAACTGTCTTCCAGCTCTAGGCATGGGCAGGAATCAAAGGGTCCTGCCCCTGACTACTCCTAGGTCCTTGTACCCAGAGGGCACAGTTGGTACTAGGTGATTCCCTCTTGGGTCTGGACTGTGGGCAGCCAGTAGTCTCCTCTGACTTCTCAGGAGTATTCACACTTTTGAGGTTCCAGCTCTCTCCCCCACAGGATTTGGGTGCAGGGAGCTGTTTGGCCTGATCAGTTTGGTCCTGGATGCAGATCAGAACCGCAGGTACTGGTGGCTGTCTGTTCCTATATCCCTCTGTCCAGAGGCACTGTACAGTTTCCCCTTGTACCAGGGTTGTGGGCTGAGGTGTGCAGAGGTGGCAGTCTGTCCTGTGGCCTCAGGATGTCTGTACTCCTGGATGGTCTGCTCTCTTCCCCACGGGATTTTGGTGCAGGGAACTGTGGGATGGTATCAGTTCACTTCTGGGAGAGCCTGATTCTTTTAGTTAATTTTGTATCCATCCACTTTGCTCTAGGTGTTTTGAGCTATAGGAGTTCTCTTGTAGAATTTTTTAGGTCATTTATAGTATACTATCTTATACTAATAACTGATACTTCAACTTCTTCCCTTCCAATTTGTATCCCCTTAATCTCCTTATTGCTTATTGAGGTCTTATTGCTCAAGCTAAGATTTCAAGTACTATATTGAATAGATAGAGAATAGATATCCTCATCTTATCCCTGATTTTAGTGGAATTGCTTTAATTTTATCTCCATTTAATTTGCTTTGACAATTGGCTTTCTGTATATTGCTTTTATTGTGTTTAGGTATAAACCTTGTATCCCTAATCTCCCCCAAGTCTTTTATCATGAGAGATGTTACATTTTGTCAAATACACTTTTTCAGCATCTAGTGAGGTTATCAAGTAGGTTTATTTTCTTTCAATTTGTTTATATGGTGGATTATATTGATGTATTTTCATATGTTGAACTACCCTACATCCCTAGGATGAAGCCTACTTGATTATGATGGATAATGTTTTTGATGTGTTCTTGGATTCAGTTTGTGAGTGTTTTTTGAGTAATTTTGCATCAATGTTCATAAGGGAAATTGGTCTGAATTTCTCTTTCTTTGTTGAGTCTTTGTATGGTTTAGGCATCAGGGTAACTATGGCCTCATAGAATAAATTTGGCAATGTTCCTTCTGTTTCTATTTTGTGGAATCATTTGAAGAATATTGGTATTAACTCTTCTTTGATAGTCAGAATTCTGCACAAAACTATCTAACCATGAGCTATTCTTGTTGGGAGACTTTTAATGACTACTTCTATTCCCTTAGGAGTTATAGGTCTATTTAAATTGTTTACCTTGTCTTGATTTAACTTCGGTAAATGGTATCTCTATCAAGAAAATAACCTGTTTCATTCAGATGGTCCAACTTTGTGGAGTACAGGGTTCTGAAGTAAGACACTGATTCTTTGGATTTCCTTGTTTTCTGTTATTATGTTATTATGTCCCCTTTCCATTTCTGATTTTGTTGGATACATCTCTCTCTCTCTCTCTCTCTCTCTCTCTCTCTCTCTCTCTCTCTCTCCCCCTCCCCCTCCTCCCTCCCCTCCCTCCTTCCTCCTCCCTCTTCCCCTTCTCTCTCTGCTTTTTAGTTGGTTTAGTTAAGGGGTTTGTCTATCTTGTTGATTTTTCTCAAAGAACCAACTCTTAGTTTTTGTTGATTCTTTGTTTTATTCTCTTTGTTTTTAATTGATTTGTTTCATCCCTGAGTTTGACTATTTCCTGCTGTCTACTGCTCTTGGGTATGATTTCTTCTTTTGTTCTTGAATGTTTAGGAGTGCTGATAAGTATGTTAAGTTGCTAGTATGAAATCTCTCTAGTTTCTTTACCAAGTTACTTAATGTTATGAACTTTCCTCTTAGCCCTACTTTCATTATGTCTCATAAGTTTGAGTATGTTGCACCTTTATTTTGATTGAATTCTAGAAAGTCTTAAATTATTTTCTTTATTCCTTCCTTGACTCAGTGATCATTGAGTGGAGAGTTTTTCAGTTTCCAGGAATATGTAGGCTTTCTGTTGTTTTTGTTGTTGTTGAAGTCCAGTTTTAATGCATGGTGGTCTGATAAGATAGAGCGTGTTATTTCAATGATCTTGTATCTCTCAAGAGTTGAGACTTGCTTTTGTGACTGAGTATGTGGTTAGTTTTGGTGAAGGTTCTGTGAGGTATTGAGAAGAAAATATAATCTTTTGTGTTTAAGTGGAATGTTCTGTTGATGTTCGTTAGGTCCATTTGATTCATAATGTCTGTTAGTTTCATTATTTATTTAGTTTCTGTCTAGATGACCTGTCCATTGCTAAAAGGAAGGTGTTGAAGTATCCCACTATTAATGTGTGATTTAAGCTTTAGTGATGTTTCTTTTATGAATGTGGGTGCCCTTGAGTTTGAAGTATATTCAGACTTGAGATGTCAGCTTTGTGAATTTTTTCCTTTGATGAATATGAAGTGTCCTTCCTTATGTCTTTTGATTAATTTTGGTTGAAAGTCTATTTTAGTAGATATTAGAATGCCTATTCCAGCTTGTTTCTTGGGTTCATTTGCTTGGAAAATCTTTTTCTAGCTCTTTATTCTGAGGTAATGTCTATCTTTGATGCTGAGGTATGATTCTTGTATTTAGCAGAATGAAGGATCTTGTTTTTGTATCCATTCTGTTAACTTGTGTCTTTTCATTACAGAATTGAGTCTAATGATATTGAGAGATATTAATGATGAATGATTGTTAATTACTGTTATTTTGTTGGTGGTGGTATGTGTTTGTCAATGTCTGTGTGTGTGTGTGTGTGTGTGTGTGTGTGTGTGTGTGTGTGTGTTTGTACTTCTTTTGTCTCGGGTTTTCTGTTGTGTAGTTATTGCCTGTGTTTTCTTGGGTGTAGTTATTAACCATCTTGAGTTGGCATTTTTCTTCTAGTATCTTCTGTAGGGTTGTATTTGTGGATTGATATTGTTCTGATTTGGTTTTGTCACAGAATATCTTGTTTTCTCCACCTATGGTGATTGAAAGTTTTGTTGCATATAATAGTTTAGGCTCTATATGTGGTCTCTTAGAGATTACAATACATCTTCCCAGGCCCTTCTGGCTTTTAGAGTCTCTATTGAGAAATCAGGTGTAATTCTGATGGGTCTGCCTTTATGTTACTTGGCCTTTTTCCCTTGAAGATTTTAATATTCTTCTTTTGTTCTGTACATTTAGTGTTCTATTATTATGTGGTGGAAGGATTTTTTCTGGTTCAATCTATTTGGTATTCTGTAAGCTTCTTGTATGTTTATATGTATCTCTTTCTTTAGGTTGGAAATTTTTTCTTCTATGATTTTGTTGAAAATATTTTCTGGGCTTTGGAGCTAGGAATCTTCTCTTTCTTCTATTTCTATTATTCTTGTGTTTGGTGTTTTCATCATGTCCCAGACTTTCTGGATTTTTTTTGTCAGGAACTTTTTATATTTACCATTTTCTTTGACTGATGTATTGATTTCTTGTATCTTATCTTCCATGATTGAGATTTTGTTTTCCATGTCTTGTAGTCTGTTGGTGATGCTTATGTTTGTAGCTCCTATTCTCTTACCTGTGTAAGAGAAACTGAGGGAATCCATCTCCAGGATTCCCTCAGTTTGTGTTTTCTTTATTGTTTTTATTTCCATTTATAGGTACTGAACATGTTATTCATTTCCTATCATTATTGTATTTTCCTCTATTCCTTCAAGGGATGTTATTCATTTCCCCGCCATCAACTTCATGAGATTAGATTTAAGGTCATTTTCTTGTGCTTCAACTGTGTGAGGATACCCAGGGCTTTCTGTAATAGGATAGCTGGGCTCTGGTGGTTCCATATTGCCATGGCTCTTGTTCATTGTGCTCTTATGCTAGCCTTTAACCATCCAGTTGTCCTTGGTACCTGCATGCCTCTGGGAATGCAGGCAGAGTTGTGGGCCAGAAAAATCAATTCTTTCTTGTTTTTAATAAGCTTTACTTTTTTAAGAGAAGTTTTAGTTTTGCAGAAAAAGTGAGCAGTAGTTATAGGGAGTTCCCAGGGATCCTGTCTCTCCCACTGCAAACCTTGTCACCATTCTTCTTGTTAAATCTGTCTACGTTAGCATGTGCATGACTGAGGTACCTGAGAAGATTCTGCCTGCTCATTCATACTGACACTGCAGACCCATTTGGTGTTGAACTTTTCGTGAAACTTTATAAATAAATAATGGCATATGTCTACTAGTATAGTGTCATACAGAATAGTGCCATTGCCCTAGGAATACTCTGTGCTCCTCCTGTCTGCTCCTCCCTTCCCTTAGCCCTTGGCAACCAGTGTTCTTTTCACTATCTCCCCAGCCTTGTCCTTCCCAGAATGTCAAGTTGCAGTCACACAGCTTGCCACCTTTGCAGAATAGCTTCTGTCACCTAGAACTATGCATTTAAGGCACCCACCTCTGAGTCTTAGCAAGGCTCGACAGCTCATTTCTTCTTACTGTCAAGTACCCTCCCATTGTCCAGAAGGACCACAATTTATCTGTTCCCTTACTGAAGTACATTTTTGCTGCTTCCAGTTTTTGGCAATTAAAAATAAAACTTCTATAATCATCTGTAAACATATAATTTTCAACTTCTCTGGGCAGGAACCAAAGAATGTGGATTCTAAATTGTTTTATAGGAGTGCCTTTGGTTGCATGAGAAACTGCCAAGCAGTATTCCAAAGTGTCTACACATTTCTGTCACCCTATCCCACCTCTCAGAATGGTGAGCAAGTATTCCTCTAGCCCTTCTTTTCTCTTTCTTTGATTATTTATCTTTGCTATGGAAGTTGTGTTTTGTTTTAGCTTAATACTCTTCTCCAGTAATTTAGAGAGTTCACCAATGCTAAAACGTAGTAAAGACCACACATCTTCAGTCATAGACCCCAAGAACTTGGCATGCTCTCTGGTCCTAGAAGAGCTCTTCACAATACCTCCCATCACCTACCTGCCTCACATAGCTTCATGCTCCCGCTCTGGTGTCTTTCTCAGCCCAAGTATCTGGAAACTCAGAACCAGATGCCATTTGCAACAGTATGTCCAGGAAGAAGCATGGGGCATGCTCAAGGGATGGTGGTTGAAAACTGCCTAAAAAATGCAATGATGAAGAAGTGTGCTGTTGATTCCAATAGTTTTAATGCAAAAAGCCTTAGTCAGTTTGCACTGAAATTTGCATTGGAAGAGCCAATTACACAGCGAAATTGGAGGAGAATCTTATTATGCTCTTCTAGCCCTTGTGCTACCTGTTTACTTTAATGTCTAGAGATAAATGATAAGGAGACCAATTTCCATTTTCCTAAACACCAGGCAGGACCTTGGGCCTCCCTTCCCGTCACTTTTATTGAACATAGCAGTTCACCCCAGACCCAGGCGTTGAAAATTGCTATAGATAAACATTGTATTTTAAATTACTCCAGGCAACCAGGCAGACTGGAAAAAAATCATTTGAACAAATTGAAAACTGAAATGTTGATATCAGATATTAAATTAATGTAAGTGAGATTGAAACAATATCTAATTAAAATAATTTGAAAAATGACTTAGAAATTGAAGCTGACATTGGCTTTTACCAGCCTGTCATTATTATCGCAGAAGGGCTGAGCTGCGGCTCACTGACGCCTGCCTCCCCATGACACCCGCCTCCCCGCAGATTCACCAGAGACCCTCACATAAAAGTTTCATTTATTTGCTGCTTATGCTGTCCCAGAACCTGAAGCATAAGCGATGACAAATTGACCTTTCTGTTCCAAGGAGAGTGGCAGCAGAGAGTCCTGGCATCCATGCCTGGCTTTCCACATTGTTGTGTGTTCCATGCCCCCATTTACGTGGGGTGTTTGAAATAGCGAGCTTGGAAATACACAACCGTGAGCCTAGAACCACCCCAGTGTGGGGCTGTAGGGGAGGGGGTGGGGGTCAACAGACTTGGTCAGGGTTTCCTGTGGGGCTGGAAGTGGGAGTGAAAATAAACCTGAGGCAGGAGGTAGTCTTATTAAAGACTTGGTCCATGTTCTACAGATGACAGGACCATGTCCCCTCAAAGGCACACATGTAGCAGTTTCGGGGGGTGTAGTTTCCAACCACCGTGAGTGGCAGCTTTCAGTCTGTTATCACAGTTGTCTTGTGACTGAAAGGAACTGAGACAGCATTTGTCATATGGACAGTCACTGACCTGGACCTGGGGACTATTTTCCTGTGAGCCTCAGGTAAGGCTTTGTGGCCATTTGCTCCCTACAGGGACTGGAGTGAGTTCATAGAAGATACAAAGGCCTAAACCATTTCCTACCCACAACCACTCAGATGCAAGGCACCCTGGCCTCTTCCAGACCAACCCAGTTGCAAGAGCACAGAAGATCCAGAATGCACTGGGCATGTTCATTTGTGTGTGTAGTTGGTGTCACATTCAGTCACCAGGCTTTCTGATGTTCAGCTTCCCAGGAGGCTCTGCTCAAAGCTCAGCAGAGTGGGGATGGCACAGGAGCACCTCAGAAAATGACTAGGGTTCCCATTTTCCACCAGTTTACTGGAAGAAATAGCTACTGCCCCTTAGTCAGAATGCCCTCCAAATACTGGCTAGAAAACAACATCTTAGCTGTCTAACCATCACAGGTTCTTCAAGACCCTAAATATAGAAAGAACAGGAGCCCAGAGACCTAAATGGATGTTTGATGTTGACTTTCATCCTAAGAGTATGTCCTTGAGCTTATGCTCTTATATATGACCTTGTAATCTCAGGAGAGAGTAGAGAGCAAATGCTAGGCTTACTGACCACAGCCAGGAGAACAGAGGTCTGCTGACCATAGCCAAGGTAGCATAGGCCTGCTGTCTACAACCAGGAGAACGGAGGCCTGCTGACCATAACCAAGAGAGGAGAGGTCTGCCACATAAAGCCCAAGCCCCAGGTGTTGGCACCAGAACAAACAAACATTGACAGTAGTTCCCTTGAGTCCATGTTTCTCCTGGAGGGAAAGTGTCTGTATTCAATATTTTAATTGTATGGGAGGAGGGTGCTCATGGGGATGGCACATCTGTGACAGAACTTCACCTGAGCCATCTATAACATCCTAAGCACAGAATTAAATGACAATGTGAAAGGACCTCCAGTCTCCCAGAGGGAAGAAATGCATGTACTCTGTAGGAGTGCCCATTCATTCCAGACACAAGAGAATCACAACAGGTAAAATTCCAAAATAAATCTCAAAATTCACCAAGGCACCGTGAGCAGAATTCAGAGGGAAGGACGGGCAACAAATGAAAATCTTAGGTGTTGTCACTTTCAGACGAAGAGTTGATGGAATACTCCAGAAGGCAGCCCACATAGAGACAGGTGAAAAGAGCACAGAGAGGTCAAGATGCCAGAAGATGGTTGAAAACCCTGAATACTTTTCAGGGGTGATATGAAGGAAATTGTAGTCCACAGGCATATAGAAAGATGCCATAGCTAAGATTTTTCAACCACTGGTATAAGTCCAAGTCATCTGCTTCCAGAGAGGAAGCCTGCATCTGGATTCCTGATAGTGGGATGCAGAGCGTCAAAGACAGTAGGCATCTTAAAAGCAGCCAAGGAAGATAGACAGCATCTGAGAAGAAAGACAGCTCAACTCATGCTGATGTTCAACTGCCCAGGCTGGAGAAGAAGCCACGATACACTCCCCTACCTATTGCTGATGGGTAAAGAACCACCGCCCTAAAACAGCCACTGTGCATCTGTTTCTTATTCCTGCAATACAATACTTGTGTCTAGGTAACTTGTAAAGAAAAGAGGTTTATTTAGCTGACAGTTTTGCAACACTATATGCTTGACTTCTGGGGAGAGCTTAGGGCAACAGCTTCGCAATGGTGGAACTAGCAGAGAGACAACAGCAAGGCAGGAGGTGGGAGGTCTGTGGCCAGGGTTGTTCTTTTATAACATTTTGTCAGGAAAACGGCTCTGATTCCTTTATCTGAAGACCTGGCACCAGGTTCTAGCACCTAGCACACCACACTGGGAACCAGGCTTTCAGCATGTAGGCCTTTGGGGACAAACCATCACTAAACCCAAGGAGCTACCATGTGAGTGTGTGCTTTAATAAGAAGGGTTACACAAAGAGCAGGAGTTAAACAAAGATGCATTCAGACAGATGAGCTTGTCGCCATGGAGTCCTGTTCAGGTTAATTTAGATTCATGTGAGAGTATGTATCGCAGACCACAGGAAGATTCCAGATACAGAAGTAATAATGAGAAAAAAAATGTTAGTGTGTGAATGTGTCTAACAAAGTATGTGTTATAAAAAAGCATTGTCTTGTGGGGCCCAAACAAGATAAAACAGAGTAGTGAACCTGCAAGCAGAGGTGTGAGGAGTGGGAAGTGTGTGAAGAAGTGTAGTGTTGGGCAGGTCCACACCAACCAGAGGCTGAGGCCTTGCTGGCAGGAGAGCATCTGACTCACAAGCGTGGAGGCATGATGTCTACACCGTCTACATTCATTATTAGATCCTGAATATTGGCTCCAGCAGAGTTGGTCAGACAGGATTTCCAAGATCTCCAGAACCACAGCTGAAAAGGGAAGTAGAGAATTCAAGCTTTCATTCAAAAGGACAATGCGAAGTGCTAGAAATACAATACGTGTGGGTGAACAAAGGTTGCGATTAAAATGGGTTTTCTGTGCTGTGAGATGAGGACATTGGATCACCAGCTCCCACTGTCATGATAAAATGTCTCTGAAGCCCCAGCACAAAGAAGGCAGAGGTAGGATCTACCTAGAGCTCCCTGGCCAGCCAACGTACACAAGTCACCCATCTCCAGGTCCAGTGAGAGAATCTGCCTCAAGAAATAATGTGGGAAGGAAGATTCCTAATGTCACTTTCTGACCTCCTTACACATGTGCACAAGGTGTGCACACACGTAGACAAACACACAGACACACAGGTTTGCAGTGTGCTAAATCGGTGTCACAAAAGGGTGCTCTGGTAGTCCTGAGAAGAGAAGTGCTGTTCTGAGACCAGCATCACACATCAGAATGTGTGTGTTATATTCAAGTGTTAGTGGAGATAGTCAAGTAACCAGGCTCACTGCATGGGCAGTCCTATGAAAGTCCAGCACGAAATACTGCACAGTGAGGAGACACGGGCCATGTGACATGCTGTATGTTCACCGTATTGAACTCTTATATATATTATTAGAGGATTTACTTAATACAAAAAGGACTTTAGGATAAAACATTGTATAATGTTCATCAGTCCTGACAGCAGCCTGGACAGCTCTTGATAGTAGCAAGAGCTCGTGGTGGTAGCTGAGCTGCATAGACTATATCGTGGAAGTGTTTCTTGTTACGTTTCAACAATTGCAAAATCACACAATGGTATATTTCCCAGAATATGTCCCATATGTTGATGATAAGAGCCTCTCTCTCTCTCTCTCTCTCTCTCTCTCTCTCTCTCTCTCTCTCTCTCCCTCTCTCTCTCCTCTCTCTCTCTCTCTCTCCTCTCTCTGTGTGTCTCTGTGTGTGTGTGACACGATGCATCTGCACTGATGCACGCATAAGCACACACATATGCATGAGTACACATGCATGCATAAAAATTATGTGTGCAAATTGTTAGCTTAAAGTAGAAAACAGATTCCACTGACAAAAATGAATGCATAAGGACATAGGACATTGCACTGAATATGCCCAGTCATATTCAGAGTTGATGCTGGGGAAAGGAGGTTACCAAAGTTGTTTTGAAACAATTATGCTTGACTACTATCCTTGGCTATGAGGATGGTGGTAAGGTCTTGCACAGGTAGCTACTAACAGATATCCTGACAGAAGTACTTTTCTGTAAGCACAACATTTTTAAACTCACCAGAGTCTTTCTTAGATACAGACATCCTTTATGAACTCCTGGTAGCTCTTGTCATTGCATGTGCATTAGATACGTCTTCCATGACCCCTGTCTTGCAACCTTGAGTATAGAAGATCCATCCTCCATGATCTGCTGATAAATCTTGCCACCGTGTATACATGAAGTCCATCCTCCCTGACCTCCTCATGCTCCTGGCTTCAAGCACATGTATTCAAAGCTTTCCCCCTTCCTAACATCTCAGCGTTACATTTTTGTTGCTGTTAGGGTTCAACACCAGCAACTCCATTTATTACAACTTCTGTACAGAAATCTTAGAGAGGAAGGAAGCCTGCCTTCACTTATAAGTGGCCTCTTTACACAAGGAAATACCCAGGAAAGCTGTGTTGGTCAGTTTTCAATTGTCTAAACAAAGTACTAAGGTTAGTTAACAGAAAGAAAAGAGAGCTATGTAGCTAACAGATTGTGGTCTAAAAAGTTGGACAGGGGCTTTGTATGGACCCCAGGTAGATCACATCATAAAGACAGCCCTGGAGAGGTGCCAATTATGTGGTAAGGCAGAAGCCAGACATTGCCATCTAACATCTTTCTTCAGAACCAACCAGATCCTGGGGGAAACACTTTAATTCCCTCCCAGAGAAGCACCTTTAGTGACCCCCCTCCTCTTAACAGTCCCAACCCTTCGTAATATTTTCAAACTTCTAATATGTAAATCCTTGAGAAATAAGTCAGGTCTATAACACAAATTGATGGTTTGATAGTTCAGGAAGGACAGAGACATCTTACTTCTCCTACCTTTTCTATAGAGCTCTACTAAAATGGCATCTCTGGTTTCTATAAGTAACTGTAGGGTAAAGTTACATTCTGGAATATTTATTAATTCTGACACTTGAAAAAATGAGCATCTAGGCACTATGGCATCCTGCTACTTTAAGTTGACTTGACAAAAGGCTGTTAGCATCAAACATTCATTCTGTTGCGATGTTACTCATCATGGATCACATTGTACAGAAACACACTGGATGCTGGGCGCATCTTGGGCCCATATGAATGATCACCACCACTGCTCCTGCTATTTCAATGGCCAACTTTATCCTAGTTTGCTGCTTACAATGAAGCTTTTCCACCATGTGGGCCCTGGGAAGGGACTGGCTACAGTGACCCTAGACCAGAGCTGGAGGAAAGCACCAGAAGTTACAAGACTCCCATGAAGGAGTCTTCATGTGGTGAGCTCAGAGAAAGTCATCCTACCTCTATTATCAGTGACATAAGGATGGTGATGTAATGGTGATGTAATAGCCAAGGTCTGAAATCCTTGCTAGGCCACAGGTTCATCCCTCTGTCCTTAAGCTCAGGGCTTGCTGAATTGTCTGTATGCACAACACCTGTTCACCACCACTCCCACGTGTCAGTAACATGTAGTAGGTATGCAAACCAATCACGTGCTGATAACAAACCATGAAAAGATCCATTTTCGAGCTATTTGCGATTCATATTATTTTGCCATTCAATAAAAACAAAAGCAAATTTACACATGAACGACACACACGCATGAGTTTATTTTTACAGAGAGAATTAAATCCCAGTTGAATTCGATGCCTTAGAACACAGACCCTCTTCAGAGTTGGTAGATATTTTGATATTCTAATCAAAAGGCAAAAGTGGGTTTAGGACCATTTCATAAAAGGCTGGATATTATATCCTAATCTCAACCCCAAATTCATTGACTTCCTTGTCCTGAAGCTCAAGTTAATGACTCAAGCAGTATTTTTAATCCATGCTTTTATTAACTTTTTGAGAATTGTATGCAATGTATTTAGTTCATATTCACCCCCATTTTCCAAATCCTCCTATATCCCCTCCACCTCCCTTCCCACCAAACTTCATATTCTCCACCTCCCCTGCCGGGATTGAGTCCAGTTTATGTTGGGCAACTATTCCTGGGTGTGAGGCCTCCCCACGGTGTGATTGGTATACACAATGTCACTGAAGAAAACTGACTCTTCTTCTCCCAGAAGTAATAAAATGCCAGTGGCACCTCAGCTAAGGGAGGAACTGCATGCCCTCCTTCCCTTTCCCTGTGAGGGTTTGGTCTGTCTAGCACTTGTGGAGGTCTTGAGCGCTATCAGTTGTTGTGAGTTCATACGTGCACTTGCCCCATTGGGTGTGGAAAACACCGCTTCTTTGATGCTACTCATCACCTCTAGTTCTTAGAATCTTTCTGTACTTCTTACATCACATTTAGGGCCGAAGATTCTGAAGTCTCTTGTTCTCTGTGGAGTTCTGTGTTAGTTCCAATATAAAGTAAGAGAAAGCTTCTCGAATGATAGTTGAGTGATGGACTGATTGATTGGCAATGCAGTGTGTCATTAGGAGCCATTTTTTGCTATAATTACTTAACATAATATATTTCCCTGAGAGCTCATGCCCTCTCCAGATATAGGTTCTTGATATTATTTCCAGCTTCAGGTACAGATGGGTTCTCTCTCATGGAGTGGGCCTTAAGGGCCATTTAAAAAGTGGTTGGTTAATCCCACTCATTGCACCAGTAGGCACATCTTGCCAGCAGGTCATCAAACAGCAATTTTTAAAACCAAACATTCTCACAAAACCCAATCCAAAGATGTATTAATTTGATACTAGCATGCTGAGGAATTACAGTAGGAAAATACCAAAAGCCCCTGTTTTCCATAATTAAGCCATGATATTTCTATAATAGGAGAGAACTGCACATAGAACAATAACCCTCCAGCTCACTATACACAGTGCTCTCCAGTCTGAACTGAGGTGCTTCGGGCCACATTCAGTGGTGCTATGTGGCATGGTACCATGCGCTGTGCAACGTGTGCGTGTTGTGTGTTCAGAAACAAAGCTGTGGTGAACTTGTGTGACACAACACCAGTGACTGTTGCCAGGTTATGACTCGGATTCATTGTGGGTATAATTTTGAAATAATTTTCATGTTTTGCACATTGTAAAGTCTTTCACTGTTGCCAGATTTTTACAATTCCCACATTGAGTTATGTGACCCCCATCTGGGGCTGAGAGCCACAGTTTAAGAAACTGTGCTGAGAATCAATTTAAAGGGGGGGGTGCGCTCAGGTGGCAGAGACGTACTGGTCTCTACAAATTGGAGGCCAGGCTGGTCTAAACAGGAAGATTTAGGGAAGCTAAGGCAACATAGGAAGACCCCTGTCTCAAAAGACAAAACAAGATATAAAGTTACAGTTATTAAAGCTGGTTTCTCTCGGGGCAGGCAGGGTTTGGATAAGGAATGGGTTAAAGAAGCTGGTAATGCCAATGTCAGTGTGTTTTGACCTGTAGGCACATAGTCTTCCCTTTTTCACAAGTTATTGAATTATCAGAAATTTTTGGGAACTTGACATATGTAGGCAGATGCCATCCAGCTGTAACTGTGCATACAGAACAATGGAAGGCAGAGATTATATATTAAAAATAATTATTTTACTTAATCGCACTGTTAAGATCATAAGGCAACACATCATTGATAGCAAAGTTTCAATAAAATAGTTAAACAAAGCTGGGATTTTATCTTATTCTTTTCTTAAAAATTCACTGAAATTTTAGTCAGCATGAGTGTTTGCATAAAGAGAGAAGCATATGACCCTGGCGTCCTATCTACCTGGTCCCTAATGGCAAGGACTCAAGCTTTCTGTGTCCAGACTGACACGTATAAAAATGAACATGTGTTTGGTGCAGTAGTCAATCTCCACAGTTTTGGTTACCCACTGCCATCACGCATCTGATATATTCAATGGAAAACTCTAGAGATCCACAGGTTTTAAACTGTGTGTCATTCTTGGCAATATAATAAAATCTTATATGTCACTCCTCATCCCACCAGGAGCATAGCATTATCCCTCTCCCCCAAGCTTCCAGGCTGCCTGTGCGACCTGCTTAGCAATCATACACACACGCCATGACAGCTCCTTGGTGCTGTGCACACTTGCCCACGCCCCCATAACACAGGAGGGTATGCCCAGAGAAGCCACCATGACCCGCTTGGATGAATCTTTCAGTAAGGAGGGAAAGCAATCCTGTTGCCCAAGATGAGTTTATCATACATTGATTTATTGTTGAGCTCTCTCACAGAGGAAGCAGGGAACACAGAGGGCCCTGTTTTGTCTGAGGCTAACAGGCAGCTGACCTGCAAACTATGCATGGTGAACATGAGCTCTGCACGCATGAGCACTTCCAGAACCAGGGATGCAGGCGAGGAACACAACAGACTCCTAGTCCGCTGTGACAGTGATGTGTTTGCAGAGATTTCTCGATCCTCCACAATCTGAGGTTTGAGATGGGTGTGTCAGTCCATTTGTCTCTTCTGCCAGCTGAGAGCTTGTGGCGTTCAGGCCCCACAGGTACATACACGTATCCTGACATAGTTTCCTAGGCAGTGCAGATGAAGGAAGTGTGAACAGAGAGGGCGGCTCGGATACATGCACTACTGCAGATCCCCACCAGAGTATGTGGGGCCTGGAAGGGTGTGCAGGGGTGGAGAGATGCAGCTGGACTCAGTACACATGTCTGGTAGAACTCTAAAACTGGCCAATGGGCTAGATGGGTGGAATCTAAAGAGGGGACTAACATAGGCCAAGGCCGAGCATCTGGAAGCTGGGGAACACCAGGGAAGAACAGGTGTGGGAAGAATGGAAGTGTCCCCATTGTAGCTGGTGGCTGAAAACGCCAGGGGGAACAAATGTGAAGAAAGAAGCAGGTAAGGTCAAGGGTTTGGGTTGAGCTGTTGGGCACCTAGGCAGAGTTAGCTGTGGAGGCCAATAAGTTCATGTCTGACTGTAGTCCTGAGTATCCTTTTGTGTGTCACCTCCTATAACACTGCCCTGTTTCCGCCCTCTTCCCATAGAGGATTGGTCCAGGTGTGAGTTCAGAGAGTTCCAGGAAGTCGGCTGATGTGAAATATTGAACTTGGTGTGTAGTAAAATGTCTCATCTCCAGGCTTCCGTCATCCCATCTCACAGAGGAGGCCTCTTAGGTCCAGGAAGGCGACAGAATGTCCCATGGGCTCATCAAGGCTAGGATAGTTGAGCTGTAACAACATCCACTGCCCTGTTCTAGCCTAGTCACACAGTGTTCTGGAGGCCACACACTATTTTGGAGAGGGCTTTAGATCTAACCTCAGCTATTTAAAACTGTGCCAACAGGCCAAACCTGAGAGAAAGCCAGTCTGCTGCACACACAGACACACACACACACACACACACACACACACACACACACACACACACACACACCAGTGCATAGAGAACCCAAGACTTGTCAGAAAGACTGATTATCAGGGGAAGAGGCATGGGACCCACAAGGAATCTAGATCACAGAGGATCTGCCACACAACCTTCTGAGATTTCTGGGTGTAGGAATATAGATAGTGCGGAGCCCCACCAAGGGAGCTTTCCATAGGGACAAGGCCACTGTCCATAGGGAGTCAGCCCCCTGGGTAGCACTGCACCTAGGCAGCCCTCCCAGCTCAGCTTGCCAGCAGAGGGACCCCATTAAGTTGTCCCCATTGTAATTCAGATTACAGAAGAGACTTCTGCACATTCTTTCAGGTTAAAATATCAGGGATAAAGAGAAGAGGCAAAATTACTCCACTGTCGCTACGTGCTTAATTATATGGAATGCTGCATAAATTGTCAAGTGCAAAGAATTATTCTGATAAATTAAAATACTAATTAAATAGGCTATTGCAGAATTTTGAGAACATTACAGGGTTCCGCTTCTTCAGGTAATTTGCATATCCTTCATCTAGTGAATTTAATTTTAAAGGACTTCTTTTTAGTGTTTGGAAACCCTTTTTTGTCTCGCGTGAAGATAAAAATGGGCTTTCTGCTTTGCTGTCTGCCTCGGTTAAAGCGGTTTCTTTCGTTGTCCCCGTGCTGCGCTGGCTCACTGGTCGGCTCTCATCATGCATGCTAGCTCCAAGTCCAAAGCTTAACAAAAACAAGAACTCAGCTGAAATTTGAACATGTGGCCGAGCAAGACATCCCTAAGAGTTGAGCAGTAGGAATGAAAGCAAGATAGGTTGTAGGTTGAGCTCTGACGTTAATATACACCATGGCAAGAGAGCCCTTCCCCCGCTAAATGAATAAGTTAATAAATAAATATAATAAAAAAAATAAAGAAAGAAACATTACAGAAGTAAACAAACAGGAAGACTGGGGTGGATGCTTAAGATAAATTCTTTAACATAAACATAACAAGGAGAAAGGCAAAATCGCCCAGCCTCTATTGTCTACACAGTGAGAACCTTCCAAGCACGGCACAGGGAGGCAAAAAGGAGAAGGGCTTGGCAGGGCTGGAGAACTGAAGCCAGAGACACAGGTGACAAACGAGCTTAGGGCCCTGAGTAACCAAGAGCTAGGACAGAGGGGTCAGGAGACAGAAAGGATTTCTCGGGGGGGGAGTACAATCATAAAACTTCTGGAACATGGCTGTCCCAAATCCTGCTCACCTGCCACCTCTTCAGGCCACCACAGGCTTCCTGATGACAACGATGCTTGCTGAGGGAGCTAGAGAGTTGTGCTCTGATGCCTGGTGTGAACAGATTGTGGTATGAATGACTAAACAGATAGGGGGCGTGGCCATTATAGTCATCCCCACTCTCAGTGAAGCCTTTCCCACCCAGGCCCAGAGCGGATGCCACAACCACATTTACCGGCACCCAATAAAGACACTTAATTGCTCCTGGTGCCCTGGAGGAAAGGGATGTCTTCTGCACCTATTGTCCTGACCTTTCTGTTTACTTGCATGGCCTTTCAGGTGGAAACAAAGAAAGCTTACCCGTAGGGAGGCAGACAGCCGCCCTGGTGCATTCTGGGTAAAGAGCCTAGGAACAGTGCAGAGTAGATTGACCAAATACAGGCATTCTTCCTTAGCAGCACATAGACTGGGAAATACATGTGACCTCTCATGGGCAGGAAGATTGTTATCCGCTGTCTTCTAAGCCTACATCCCTACATAATCCTCACAGCCATTCACAGAGCAAACACTGAGGATCGTGAAGCATTGTAGACCGAATGTTAGGGACTATAGACTGATGTTCGGGGTTCCCTAACGTAGATGTGAGGTGTAAGAAACCTGGACCCTCACTTCATAATGAAAGCGGTGAAGACAGAATAGAAAACAAGGCAGCTTGCTTTACGACTTCGCAGAGCCAGAGATGAGAGCCCAGAATGGTGGGTACTGTGAACACAGAGAACAGCGTTTACAGCCCAGGTCCCTTCCTCCCTTTCTTTGGCTGAGTTATCAGGAAGGCTTGGCCTTACACATCATCTAGGAATTACCTTTCCTTCGGATGCTCAACCTTTCTCTATTGCTTAACAGACCATATGTAGGTTCATCTCTGTATGTTACATTTTGATTATCTTAAAGCTTATCAGGAATATAAGAGTCATATCGGCAGGTTTCTAGGAAAGCTCGCCCGTTAGTAATTTTCTACTCTAACTTTTACTTGGGTGTAGGGAGCTAGACCAACAGAGATGAACAGGGGTTCAGTGTTTTCTGTTCAACTGTAACTGAACCACCATGGCTCAAAGTAAATTTGAAAATAGACCCTTAAAAAAATTTCTTAAAGGTTCCGAGATGGGAGATCCTCCCTGTACTGATCGCTGAGCCATGGTCGATGGAGGCTGCATAGGAGACTACTTACCAGGCAGGAATGTGACTGACCCCATAGTTTAGGGCAAGTGTCTTAGGAATAGCCTTACCTGGGCTTTTAAGACATGTAGTGACAAGATGCTGGTAGGGTGGGGAGGCTCTGCCAGAGATGCCAAGTACAGGAAAGAAATCTAGACAGACCCTGTGTCCTCAGAATGAAGACAGAGGTAAGACAGCAAAGCAGTGGACTCAGGAAGCACCAGAGGCCCTGACTGGTGACCAAGCAGACTGACCTGTACCAGTCCAACTGGGCCACTGATAAGTGGTAAAAGGAGCTCAGATGTGAGAATCAAGATAACAGTATGCACAGAATTTCATAGAGTGCTCAGATGGCCTGGCGGGACACAAGGCTGTGTCATTCAAAGATATCCCATCTCCTAAAGGCCTTGAATGGTCTGTGTGCTGCATAGGTCAAAACCTCCTTCTCAGATGACCTCAAGGCACTTGTGAAAAACCAAACATTCTGCTTTGTCATGAAAGGTTCACCAAAACCCTCTACCTGGATCACCACTGGCTCCTACTAGAGCCCCACCCTTTCTACCTGGTTCTCTGCCCCTCTACCAGGTGACCCCACCCCCTCTAATAGGTACCCCATCGTTTGACCACCCGGCCCCACCCCTTACCGTCTACCTGATACTCTGCTCTCTCCACCAGAGGCCTCCCCTCCACATAGCTCGACAGCCGGTCCAGGCTTTAACAGCTGTTCAACTGCTCCTCACTTTCTCCAAGTTTTGATGAGTGACCCCTTCTTTCAGGTCTCGGTGGTAGCTCTTTAGAACAGACTGTCTTTCCCAGACTGTCAGAGCAAGTCTCAAACTCCCAGGTTTCCAGAGTGTAAATCAACGTTTTGGGAGGCCTGTGAGGGCATTGTTCCTTATGGGTTGTCACAGACCCTAAGCACAGAAACTATAGATGACAGTGGGTCATGACCCAGAGCTCAGAGACGCAGACTCTTCCCTCAGTAGTACACTTGCTGTCCTCTGTCCTGTTTGTAGAGTATAGATGGGAGCCTACAGTCTCGGTGGCTTCAAAGGTTTAGCAAGGTAAACTGTGACAGAGCCTGCCTTGGAGCTCAGCTGAACCAAGTGTTCAGCGGATGGTTCACTATTGTTTATTTACCTCATTATTTAGATTCCAATACATACTTGCGTCTTAGGTTAGTTTGAGAAAAGGTCTTTCTTTCCTTCCCCCTTCCTCTCCCCGCTCCTCCTCCTCCTCCTCCTCCTCCTCCACCACCACCACCATCACTACCACCACCACCCTCTCTTTTTTTTTCTTCTTCTCCTTCTTCTTCGGACAGGTAGTCCAGGCTTTTTTCAAGTTTGCTATGTAACAACTGAGCCTGTTGCCTCTACTTAAGAGTTTTCTGTACTCTACCAACTGAACCACATCCCAGCCTGGCTCTGCCCTTTAGAATTGATTCTGCACTTTCATGAGCAGACCCTGCAAAGTCAGACAACACCTCACCCACCTGTCAATGGCCTTGAACTGGCCAGACCCTACTCACAGAGGCCAGAGGGGTAGGAGGCATACCCAAAGCACAGCAGAGTGCTGGTCAGGCAGTCAGAAAAGTGCCAAGCTCGGAATGGCAAAGCAGGTTCCCTGCCCTGAAAAGCAGTGGATGAGCTGTGCAGCTCTGCCCAGGAGAGTCTAAGCACGTGTGGTCATGCACTGAAAGCGGCTTGCCAAATGGTAGTGGGTGAGGCCCTGAGAGGCCACGCTGCCAACCAAGCCATAACACATGCTCTCGCTGTTGATATTGTTGACTGAACTCGTTCAGGTTTACTCATCGAATGCCATACTTGTGTATACATCCAACAGAAATGTCCAGGTTGGCTGAGTTGAAGAATTCCTGAGGGGCTTTCGCACCTAGAGCATTTGTCTGTGGTTTCCCAGGACAAGGTCTCCAGGTCTCAGGGGTGATGGTGGTCTACTTCTTGCAGCCTTACATGGCATCCCTGGGGTGGCTGTTCAGCTAGCTCCCTCCGGAAGTTTGGAAGAATTGCCTCCTCAGCCTGGGCTGCTTCTGTAACTAAACTTTCCCTTAAGCAGCCACCCAGGCAGGTGTGCTGCCTTTCCACACCAAGGTGACACTACGGAGTCATGAGACACTGCCCACCAGGCCTAAGATACTCACCTGCTTTCTAGGAAGATCGGGCTGACCCTGGGTTAGGCTATTCAGCTTGGTCACGTATTGGCTGACTGTTTGCTGTAAAAGTCTCTAAGTCTGCAATCTCTGCTCTCTAGCAGGAACTGGAGTGTTTATAAATTCCATCTATAGGAACCTATTTAGAGTTGCTGTTAGCCCATTCCAAATAGCCACCAGACAATACAAGAGACTTGAAAACCAATCGCTTTATATCTCAAGGAACAGTCTCCTGCCATCCAAGTTCTAAACCTGTGCAGTCACTTGCCTCCACCCCACATCATCCCACCACCCGAAGAGGTCCTACAATTCTCCATCCCTACCCTGGATTGCCTTATGTCCACCTCAGTCTCTCGGTACAGCAGGAACTGTCTATGTGTAAAAACTATGTCTAGTTGTTAAAGAGGGAGTCTTTTTTCTATAAGACAACGAAAGTCCCTGGAGGTAGAGAAGGCAGGTAGGTTGTAATGGGATATCGTTTGTATACCTCTCAAAGACGTAATTCCATTACCCAAGATCCGCACAGGTGTGTCACAGTACAAGGTGAGCCCATCTGATCTTTTCTTGCTATCTCGTTCAGTATTAAGCACAATTGCAGTGCCCTCCCCGTTCATGGGGTTTTCAATAAAATTCTAGGTTTTCTTTTCTTCTGGTTTTTATTTCCAAAATGACAGGAGATTTATCCAAAGGAATATTTCTACCGAATCATAAGCCAAGGTCAATTGCCTCATGACACACTTCCTCTCTGGGAAGTGGGGGCAGCTGTGTCTGCTGCCCCAGCGTTGCCACGGCTAAGACTTCATTTGCATCTGCTAATTGTTTCCCGAGCTCATTTCTCCTGGCATGATATCAAATAGAATTTGTTCTCTGAAAGTCTTCCTCATGTGAAGTCAGGAGCAGATGAGGGTGGCTCTTTATTGAAACAAAACTACCATAGGATGTTTCTGATAGAGACATGAATTAAAAGAGAGTGAAATAAGTCACAGATCCGGTGATGTAAGCACACAGGCAGCTTTTTCCAAGTCCATGCAGTGCTAGTAACAAAACATTATTTCTCAGTGGGTGTAGACTTAGACCTACACATAACATTACGCCATTTTAAAATAAGAACTTATAGTTTGCAGAGTGTGTTTACATACGATTTCCCATCAAATCCTCAATGACTGGAGGCTGCCTAGCATGGCATGCCTTATAAGATGGTATAGAAAGTACACAAGGTGCTTTGCTGAGGCAGGCCAGCTCCTGAGTGGGACATGGGATTGTGCATGCCCATGTCCCATCTGTTGTTCAACATAGCATCTCCATGAAGCCAGGCTGCCCAAGCAGTTGTTTGGGGGAATTCGTCAACAGAGAGCACTCTCAGGTACCCCACCCTTTTCTGTGCTGACCTTTTTTTTATTTTTTTTCCTTCTCACAGTTGACAACAAAGATGAACTGGAGAAGGCAACTGGACTGACCATCCTGCAGAGTGGAATCAGGCCGGTGAGTAGGTTGAGGAGTATCCTCACAAGAGATGCCCTCGCGCCGCGTGTCTCAGTGCTGGCCAGCTGGTGAAATCCAGTATCATAGGTTTGGCTCATTGTGTGGGTGATCCAAGTACCGTCTCGTTGGCTCAGCTGGTGGGAGATCGGTCCTCCCAGTGTTTATAGATGCTGACTAATGGTGTAGGCAAATGTGACTGTTGATGTTATGCCTTTGAAATCATAGTTTTGTATCTCCCCAAGAAAAAATCTATCACAAGCCAAACAGGAAGCTCCAGGAAAGATGATGATATATAATACTTAAATTATTGAAAATGAGTAAGATCCTGGAAATTACTCTTTCCCTGGAGAGTCAGTGTCTTTGTTATTTAAACACGTGTGTTTAAACAAAGGTGCAGAGCTATGAATTTTTCCTTGAAGTGACTTGACGCTCTCAGACTCTTTGGTGTCCGGCCATTGCCTCGCTGCTACCCAGACACTCTGTCTTCTCCGTGCTTGCTGGTGGCTGCTCTCTTGGCCGAGTGACAGTGTAATGAAGTGCACACGTAACAGTGGCTGAGGTTCCTCCTGGGAGCTGCGTGTAGCCACTCATAAGTCAGCGTGGACCAAAGCCAATCTGTGCTCTTGTGTCTGAAATTCAGATTTCACAGCACTTGTCATTAAAGTTAATTAAGTATTAAGGAGTGCTTGTTTGTAAGTGTTCCCTGCTATACAACAGTTTGTCCTTGTGGAACCACTTAGAGATTGGAAGTTTCTTTGGGGAAGCTCTGATTTTGCAACCAGGTCTTTGGCTCCTGGAGCCAGTAGCTGCTTAATTGGTGGCCGTTCTCAGAGACCTGGGCTTCCAGGTAGCTCTTAAGAGGGCTTGAGTGCCTGGGGCATCTTAGTTATTGACAGCAGAGTGCGAGAGTCTATAAGTGATAGAAACTTCTCAAAGGACATTCCTAAAGCCTGACAAATGTCACTCTCCTCTGTGTGTTCTCGAGGCCAGGCTGGATAAGCAGAGCAGGTGACAGCTGAAGACACTCTTGATTATTTGCTGTTTCTTTAGCAGCCAGTGGAGTGGAAGGAAGAAAGAAGCCAAATGTCTTGGGGCTTCCTGAACCCCCTCTATCTAAGTGAGGAGCGGTGGGCATGTCAGGGAGAACAGTGCGGTGAGGAGACTGGACAGTGGGCACTTAGATGTTACTGCCTGCCTCTAACTGGGGACGGGCGAGTTCATGTGCTGGGCTGTTTGCAGCTCAGTTTCTTGTTTGGGGAGAAATGGTAGCAGCCAGTCATTGAGAGCAACCCACATTCAGGCAGCACTCATTGGTATGGCCCAGTCTCAGAAAACACAGAGACTGTGGACTGAGTGTGTGAACCACTTAGAAACGGGCGGCGGGGGTGTGGGGTGATAAGACCTCGCTTCACACGGGAGGTCACGGTGTGATTCATGTAGTTGGTTGCTGAATACCCCATCCCTTATTGCAGTGTGGCCTCCAGCTGCTTCAGGGCAGTCCGGATGTACAGTTGGGCCAACCCCATTGCCCAAGACAGGCCTGGTTCTCAAGCACCTTCCAAGCTTTTCTTGGCTTCTTTAATAAGAGCCCACCCTGAGCCTGAGGACCTGCTTGCTGTGGCCTGCTTAGAATGCAGCTGCTCATCCAGGCGTGGAGAGGTTGAAAAGCTGTGTTCTCAGACTCCTAATGACCCACCCTATTCTGCCCAACAGGCTCTGGCCTCCAGCCCTTTCCTTCTACCAAGGAGTTCAGGCTTTCCCTCTGTTTGCCTGTGTGTTCAGCACCCTAAGTATCTTCTTTCGTTCTACAGTGATGGCTTCTAGGTCGTCTTTCTTCTTAACTTGTGCCTCCATGTTCTATGCTGCCACGCAGGTAGTTAGTGTCTACCTCAGCCGACCTCATGGTAGACAGTCTACCTCATGGCTTCATCCTCTTCTGTAACATAGGTCAGTCTACCTTGGAAGATCTTGTGCAGGTTTTCTGAGATAGCAGATATAACATGCCTGGACAGAGCTAGCAGGAAGAACTTCCTTATTGATCTCAGCCTCCACTTTCTGCCATGCTAGTCACCTTCCCTTCCGAGATTCAAGCCAGAAGCCCCCAGAGGAGCACAGCATGCTGCCACAGTGCTTCCTGGAGATAACCCCTTATTCCAAATATCTACTTTTTAATCCTTTGCCTCGACCAGAAGCCACTTTGAGAGCCGATGCCTGTCGAACCTTTAGTGTTGGCTGGTATCACAGCCATGGCCTTGAGCCCAGCTCTCCACATGTTTCCTTGGCATATCCCTTGCCAACTCGAGGCTGTAAGCTGCGCTGACAGGCAGAGAACATTTACAGGAGCAAAATGGGAGGAGAGGGTTCAAGCCGAGAAAATTTTCAGAAACCTAATCATATCTTTTTCCTAATTTTAACTCTCTCATTCAGGAAGCCTGATTTTGATGATTTTTTTTTTTGGTGTATTTCTAATTCTTCTAATTCCTGACTCTGGGATGTAAAGCAGAGTGTGATTGCTAGAAATCTAGCGCCATTTACAGATCTGCTCCAGGCACTTGTAATTCACACATGTGATGACAGATAGCAGAATTAAAACCTTTTAAGCCAAATAGAAATATCTCAAAACAAAATTTAAAGGAAATGAGGAGGTTGTGGTGCACATGCACACGTCCCGAATAGATGGGTGGTATTTTGATGTATTTCAAAAATCTAATTTCTGACACCTTGGAAACTTTTCACATTTTAGTCACATTAATGAAGCTGTGTCTCCTCGAGAGGACAATTATACTTGCCCCCAAAGAAGAGCTCAGAATGTGCTGAGAAAACAGCCTAGATGATTTCCACCAGGCATGGGTCTCCCTCATCATGGAGCGGGGCTGCCTCTAGTTCTGATGGTAGCCATAAACTGACTAGGAGGCTATCTGCCCAGCCTGTAAGGCAGACAGAACAGACTACCTGGTCCAGCATCACCACCACCAAGTGGCTTTAAAGACCACAGTGGGGAGGAGTCCAGAGCAATGCTTGTAAGAGGGGCAAGAACTACTCTGGTGGAACTGAACTCCCCCTGCTGGAGAGAGGCCTCCCCCCTGGTAGAATGGTTGAGACCAGATCTTCCAGGGGTTGAGGAGGTTTGCCTGTGCAAGCTCCACAACTGTTCTTCAAAGCTTCAGGGAACAATTTTGTCCAAAGAGGAACCATACGCCTACAAATATATCCATCTTCAATGTCTGTTAGAAGTCCATGAGCTGGCACTTCTGCCCCACAAACTACTGCAGCTCTCCTGCAGCATACCCTGGTTTAGATCCTGCATGGGGATCCATGGTTGTGAATGAAAAGCAAGAGGTGAGAGGAAGGGATGTGGGGGAAGCAGGCTCATTTTCTCCTTCAAATCCCACCTTAGCTTATTCTGTTGAAGGAGGTATTGTAGCTTTAAGCCTTTTTCATCAAAATCCCGGCCCAGGGCTATTGAGAAGGCTCAGTGGAGAAAGCCAGTTGCTGCCAAACTTGATGATCTGAATTTAGTCCCTGGGTCCTAGATGGTGGAATAGACAACTGTCTCCCACAGGCTGTCCTTAAACCTCCGTATATGTATCATGGCACGGGCACATGCATGTGCACTCATACATATAATAAACGAATAAGCAAACACATGTGTCCAGCGTAGTGGCTCTAGGTGACTAGGAGGAGCTTGGATCCTGAAAGAACATTTGGGCCAAACCAAAGGGCAGACCCATGGTGCATCGGGTCCTCTGTGCCAAAAATATAAAGCCTGGTCCTTTGATTTAGAGTTTGGATTCACAGCATTTCTATAAGGAGTCCACTCACCAAGTAGAGTAATAAAAGGAATAAAAAGCTTTATGAGAGAAGAAAGACTTGGAAGGAAGAAAGGAGAGACTTAAAATATAAAACCGTAGGAAGGTAAATAATTATGGTGTAATAAGTCAGGAGAATTCTGTGATCCCTTGAAATCACTAAGAGAACGGTGCCCATAAGGTGACTCTACACACATGCACACACGAATTGCTGCCTTTAAAGAAGCCATACACACATGTGCAGACACTTTGCTGCTCACAGACCAGGCATCCTGCAGCGAGGTTTGAGGTTGTAAGTTTGTTCTTCAATTTCTCTTGGCCTTTTCCGTTGAAACCACTGTAGATTCAAGATGCTGCAAACTGGACCAGAGAATCCCTCCATAACCCTCACCTAGCAGGCTCCCCCTTGGATTCGTATAGGTAATTGTAGGTCAGCAGTAAAAACAGGAGATTTATACTGTGTGCTGTGATGAGCAGCTCTGAGTCATTAGCACCCCGCTATACCATCTAAATAAAAATGGCATACGACTCTAGTAAGTGACCACATCAATGTGAGCAGGCATCCCTGGAGATGGTAAAGCCGGCTGGGTCCCCACTGACTCTGACATACTGTGACATTGGTGTCCTTAGCTATCACGTACCTGTGTCCACCCCATACAGTGCCTTGTTCCTGGGTAGAGCACAATAAGCAATGCAAAGCCCTCGGTGAGGGCTGCACGTAGATAGAGGTCAAGGAGGAGAAGCGTTGGGAGTGGTGGTAAAGTGGGTGTTCATGCATCCTGATGTGGGAGGAGCTCGGGGAAACCCTTCACACAGCTGGCTGCACGTAAAGAAAAGCATTGTTGGTGAACCTGGAAGTAGGAGGGGATTCTGCCAACCTAGGGTCTAGTGGATATGTATGAGGACATCAGTCTGGCCTTCCTGTGTTCCAGGCTCAGATCCAATGTCCATGACCTTCAACTAGTCCTCTTGGCTCCTTGCGTGCTCTGACTATTAGAGTAACAGTCCCTGGGAAGTGTGCACTGTGGCTCCCGGCTGAAATGTGTCGTGGATGAGGAAGAGTGATTCAGAAATGCCCTGTGCTGTTAGCAGCGATGCCACTGTGTACCACAGTGTAAACAATGCGAACAGGTCCCTGGCATCCTTCTCACTCTTTGTCTTGACTCTATAAGCTGAACTTTCAGGTGCCATTTCTCGGCAATGGAATTGCTGCTTTTCCTTGGGTGGCCATCCTCACTATGGCTCTAAGAAGCTCTCTTCTCTTCCATGGGTAGGTCAGCCTGCCTGTAGGTGAATTCAAAAGAACCAAGGGAGCAACACGGGTCCCAGAGTGTGTAAAGAGAGATTGAGATGCGAGGGATGTGGCAAGTACAGGGGTGGCAGAGTGAAGACCAGAGCCTGGGTTCTAGGTGGTGTTGTAGCCATGTCTGATCACGTATGCCAGGGGGCCCCACAGACAAGTGAGAGCATGTGCTTACAGCATGTATTCTCCCCTCAACCCACACCCCCTTAGCCCACGGATACTCTGAGAACACGCTGGCTATGATCACAGTGTAGAGTGCTGTGCCCTAGGAGTCACAGGCTCTCTGAAAACCTGGGAAAACCACAGGTTCCACAGGCATTCCCCAGGACACCAGAAGCCCCCTCTACTCCCCACTGAGCATTCCCAGTGGGGACAGGGAAGGAGCCAGAGCTGCCCTTGGTGTAGGGAGTAGGGTGCTCTCCTTTCACTCCTGCAGGACCCTCATTGGCATTCCATGCATATTCACCTCATTTTATTCTAATCTGCATTTCTTGACAAAGGAAACGGATTTTTTTTTTCTCTTAAATGCAAAAGTGCACAGGCCTGAGAAAAGACTGTTGACTTGTCAGGACTCCTAATTTGTGTTTGAAAAGGAAAATCTGCATGAAATTGCATTAAATATCTGGGGCCCCGTCTCCACATTCAGCTCCCCTGAAGCCCTCATGAGTGGTGAGAAGACTAGACAGAAGTTGAAGTTCCCAGCAGCCCATCCATCCCTGGGCTCCAGGAACAGATATTCAGCTCTGACTTCACAGACCTGAGGCCCACAGCAGTTCATCTCCAGCCCCCACAGCTCTGTGCAGTAAAGAAAAATCACACCAGCATGAGTCCCATGTAAATAACCACACTTGCTGTGTCTGCAAATATAGGCTTACTGTGAATACCTTTCTCTCCTGAACCACTGCAGAGAGCACCAAGCCCACATGGGCCTTCCATGCTTCCCTGTGACTCAGAGACAGAGAGCAACTATAGGATGTAGCGGTTGCCACGGTAACAAATTCAATTTTTATTCAATATCAAGGTAAATAGTCACGTAAAATGAAGCAAGTTGCATCTGATGGTGGCTACCCACTCCTCACTCTTTCCAAACATTTTCATATGTTTTATAAAAAAAATTGCATAATGTATATTTCAACTGCAAGGACATGACTTATTATCTGCAGGGCCCAGGGGTGACATCTTTTACCTTTCTCCCCTTGAGAAACAGAGGGGCTACCCTGTCTGGTATCTTCATGGGCAGGATGGTTTCTGGCTCCTGTGGGCCTGTGATCTTGGGAGCAGAAGGCAATTTTCACTTAACAAGTTGAGGTCTAAAGAGATGGCAAGTACTCAGTCTGTCCTAGAAGCCTCCTCTGGTGCTTCTATCTGGAAAGCAAAAGGAGAACATGCTGACCCAAATCACCCACTCATGGCCTGCTATCCACTGCACATTGGTAAAGAGACCATCTTGCCCTATAAGGTATGAGGGTATGCCCAACTGAGGGTCCACCTGTAAACTGGTAAGTGCTCGCCAACAGACAGGCAGGTGTGTGCCTACCTAAACATTCCATCACATATATTCATGGAGTATGAGTATGTCCATCACATACGCATGTTCCTTGTCAGCAGGTGTCATTGAAAGGCCACTGAACACAGAAGTCATCTGGGACCTTGGTCTAGCATGTCATTGCTACTTCTGCCCCTAGCAAAGCCAGACACTTCAATAACCATAAATGCACATCAGTCCTCACCTAGCTGGTGTGGCCTGCCAAGAGGAGCACAGTCTAGATGGCACAGAAAAAGCCCCAGCTTGCCTCTCTGATTAGAAAATAAAGACAAGAAAGCCTCACACTACAGCAGGACCTGCCCCTCTACACTACTTTTGCTATGACACCTAGGGGTCACAGTGTGGCCACTCATGTCAGCCTCCTGGACTCTCATTCCAGCAGATTCTACCCTCTTAGTTACAGAAGATAGAAACTTATTAGTAAACTTATTAGTAAACTTATTGATATCCCATGTTTTCCTGTAAATTGCTCTCCTGCCCCATTCTGCTCAGCCATGGCTGGCTCTGCTTGCCCATTTCCAGGGTCTCCTACAACTGAAGGTCAATATAACCCAAGAGCTGCTGCCTGGTTTCTATCTCCCAGCAACAGAGCACTGTTTTCTGAGTGTCAGGGCCCCAGAGATGCTAAGCAGAATACCACAGCCTAGGTGGAGTCACTCAACAGAAAGCTGCTCCCTCAGCCTTAGAAACTAGAATTTCAGTGTAGAGGGGCCCATCTTCCTCTGATGTCTCCAGGGAGAACCCACTTTGTGTAATTTGCACTCCCATGATCCCTTCGTAATGGTTAACCTTGATATCCACATTACTAGACTGAGAGGCCCCTAGGAGATTTGTAAGGCGCATCTCTCAGTGTGGTGTTTAGGGTATTTCCAGAGGGGCTTAGCTCATGAGGGCTCTGACCTAATCAATGAAGGTTTGATCACTCTACTGATAAAGTCAAGTCTGAATGGAGTGTTTAGAGGAGCTGGAGCTGGGGAAGGTAGGGCCTGCTAGGAGGATACAGGAGTATCGGGCTCTTTCCTGTACTTCATTAAGTGATGCTCAGTCTCACTCCAGGACTAGCAGGGAGCCTGTGACTATGACCTGACCTCCTAGAAACCAGGAGCTGAAAGAAGCTCCTCCCTCTTTATGCTGTTCACATTGAGTGTTTTGTAAAAGCTATGAGAGGAGTAATTACTATAGCACTCCTTAGCTTGTGGTTACGTAGTCCCAAGCTCTGCCTCCCTACATTGCTAAGTGGTTTTCTGGGTATCTGTGTCTCTTCTTATTAAGAAAACTCTATATTGGATTTAGGTATAGCCTACCCTGAATGACTTTATTGTAATGCAATTACATCTACCAAGGTCTTGCTTCCTCATAAGTTTAAGTATTAGTATTAGAGCATACTTTTTTGAAAAGATATTAATCAACCCATAGTACACAGGAGACAGAGATGCCCCAGTCCTGTCTAGAAATGACAGTATTAGTGGCTGGTTGGCCTACAGTTGAACCTTCCTCTCATTTGAATATGGTATGCTTAAGTTTCTTAAGTGGTGCTAAACTCAAGTTGTGTCTCATCTCTCCAACTTGTCATTCTGTAGCAAACATATATCTGTTACAGACCTACCCATCTGTTCCATTGACTCTAAACATTGTAAAGGTCCACCATCAGGGTACGTGTGAAAAAATAAGATAAAATATAAAAGAAGTTATAAGAATGGGAAGAGGAGAGAAGAGGGAGGGGAAGAAATAAGGATGCAGAGAAGAAACAACAGAAATTCTGTTTGAAGATGCCAAAATAGATCCCATTCTTTATAAGCTGATAACATTTTAAAGCTAATGAATTGAAATTATGTGCTTCTCAGATTTACTTGAAATGATCAGAAGTCTGTGAGTGAAGTATTTTAGTATCTTTCTTACCTGTCTTACCAATGACAGGTATAACTGGTGATGGTTTCAGCCCTGTACACTGATGGTGGCCAAGCAGCAGAGACTAAACCCTTGCCTAAAATCTAATCTTCAAGTACAGAGGCTCCTACAAGTTCCCTGAGGCCTCTCCCCTTGCTTATAGATAACACTGTCCCCATGTCCCAATAATGGTTATTCCTTTATAAGAGTCCTAATCCCTTCTTATATGGACACTAGTTCTATTAATAAGAGCCAACCCCACTTTACCCCTAATGCCCTCTAGAAGATCTTCTCTCCAAAATACAGCTGCATTCTGAGATGCCTTCAGGTCAGAGGTTCACAATCAGGTTTTGGAGGAACATAATTCAGTCATCATGCTGACCATGGACACGTGTAACCCACTAATGTCTTTTATCTACTACTTCCAAAAAAATAGTGCTTGGGAAAGTTAGCTTCTGAGACATATGACTATGCCTTTTCCTCTACCATATCAAAGAATAAAATTAAAACACAAGAAATATTACCAAGGAAATCAGGGAGGTTAATTAAGTGGATGGATGGATGGACAGATGGACGGATAGATAGATGGATGGACGGATGGATGAGTGGATGGATAGATGAATGGATGGATGGATGGACAGATAATTAGGTGGTGTGCTAGTTAGGGTTTCATTGCTGTGAAGAGACACCATGACCAAGGCAACTTTGAAATAAAGGAAAACATTTCATTGGGGTCAACTTACAGTTTCAGAGGTTTAGTTTATTATCATCATGCTCGGAAACATGGCAGTACCCAAGCAGACATAGTGCTGGAGAAGTAACCAAGTGTTCTACATCTTGATCCAGAGGCAGCAGAAGACTGTGTACCACACTGGGCATAACTTGAGCATGTATGAGACCTCATAATAGTGCCATTCCCTATAGGCCAAGCATTCAAACAATCAGGTCTATGGAGGCCATTGCTATTCAAACTACCACAGATGGGCAGGTAGGAAGAGAGATGGATGAGGAGTTAAATAGATGAGTAAGTAGACTGGTGAGTTAGTAGATGAATAGATGATTTGGGGTGAGTAGGATGAGTGTGTGGATGAGTATATAGGGGAGGGTGGTAAGTATATGTAGATGGATGAGTAGATGTGTGGATATTTCAGTGGGTAGTTGGAGAGATAAGGGGAGGGTACACAAATGTGTAGACTGACAAGTGAATGGCTGTCTGGTCGGGGAGTAGATGAGTAGGTAGGTGAACACATGGGTGAATGGGTCAGTGGATGCATGGATAAATAAGTAAATAGATAATTGGGTGGGTGGGTAGGTGGGTGAATGGATGGGTAGATAGATAGCTGTAGGTAAGGGATTAGGTGAGTTGGCAGATATATAGGTAGATGGACCAATGAATGGATTAGTAGATCTTGGATAGGTAGATGGATGATAGAATAGATGCATAAGTATGTGGGTGGGTTGGTAATGGATCAATGGAATTTAGCGTGTGTTTTAAAACCATGATGATAACTTTTCAATCCCAAGTCCTGTCAAATTTACATTTCCATCATGGTCATGACTCCATGATGAATCCACGGCCATGAATCCAGTAAGAGAAAAGCTGTATCACAATATCACCAGGTGAAGTGGCATTGCATTGCTGTAAAGAGTACCTTCCAGGAGCAGGGATGGGTAGCAATATGTAAAAAGGTCCCACCTTGGGCAACTTATAATGGATACATGTGACAATATTCCTGCCTCCCACTGATGGGATGGTTGTGATATAGAGTAGGACACCACCTGGAGTAGTCAGCTTGCCCTAGCAGAGACATAAAGGCACTAAAAATTGTGTTGAAACTTTGCTCTTTGGAACAATGATTGTCTGTTCCTTGTGGTTTATTGGAGGTCTTTTCATTTGGGTGTTACAGGTAGAGTAATGAATTTATTTGAGAAATGTCAGCAGTGCTTTATGAGGCTGCCTTCGGCAGCAACATAAGAGGAGCTGATTATTAGGCTGCTAATTTGCAGATCTTCCCTAAGTGAATGCAAACAAATTCTGGTCCTCAAAGCCCTGCTAATATACAATGTTCAATTTTTAATTTCCAGTCCATCTTAGATTATGGGAATGAAAAACAATATTTAATCCCTCGTTAACACATGAATGAGTGGAAGCTGTCATTTTCAACCAGACAATACCAGGGGTTATCTCAAGAACTGTCAGTTTATGTGAAAACATTATGTTGCCCAAATTTTCATAAAAATTAGTAATGGATAATATTCAAGATCAGAGCAATAGAAAGAGAAAAATCTGCATTCATGGTAATAAATATTCATATTTGTCTGCTTGAGAGATGAAAATCTAATCAAGGGGCTATTGATGCACTGTTATTTTTTTTTCAACCAAGATGTTTCATCTAAATTGGGTTTGATATGGAAATGAGTTTTAGTCAAAGTCCTCCAGCCTTAGCCCATGGGCTGCCCAGGCGATATCGTGTATGGATCCAGCCCCCAGTGAACACACTAAACCACAATTAGGGTTACAATACCCTCTCTGCATGTGAGCCCCCAGAGGTTCGTCTGATGGAGTGTTTTGGAGCCTCCTTCCCACTGTAAAGGAAAAGAAAAACAACAGCGTAATCTCATGCCAGCTACTGCAGGGTTAAAATTGTCTGTGTTTTTGCTTTTGTTGACAATTACCATAAATCAGAAGACACTCTGCATGAAGCTTTATGAAATATGTATGATTTTGAAAAGAAAAGATGGTGGCTGCTGGAGGTAGCCCCGTGTGCATGTGCTCATGTGTGCCTAAGTGCCCGTGCGAAAGACTCATGTGTGCATGCGTGCATATGTGCATGAGTGCCCATGTATAGAAACATGTGTGCATGCATATATGAATGCATTTGTGCATGAGTGCCTGTGTATAGGACACATGTGTGAGCTGGTGATTTTGCTTGAGGCTATCTATGCTTTTCCTTAACTGTCAACATGCATTTGAAAGGAAGCATGTAAACAAATACCCATCTGGGAAACATGGCTACACAGAAACTACACTGATCCTTGTTATAACTATGTGCCATTAACAGACACATCGCTACAAACATCCCCTGTGTTCAGGTCACCCTGGACCACAAGCCCCTGAGAACAACCATTGGGACCAGAACCTGGCCTCCCTTAACTTATTGACAAATTCCTAGGAGGATTGGCTTGCTTTAGCCCTGTCTAAGAACCCAGTGTAATATGCGAGGGCATCAATTACAGAACCATGGGAGGCAACCTCATCTATCACATTTGTCCTCTAGTGACATTGACTAGGTTTCACTGTAACTTTGATAGAAGTCCTTTCCTAACTTACTATTCCATGGTTAGCTCTACTGGTCTTCCCATCCCAGTCCAAGTACAGCTAACCATGGGACAGCTGCTCTCCCCAACCCTGGGCCAGGTAGAGCTAACCATGGGACATCTCGGCCATTTGGAGAAGTGCTTGGGGATGTGACTTCTAGAGTCAGATGTAGGCTTCTATACTGAATCTCCTCTCAACAGCTCTTTGGAGCTGAAGAAGGTCAGCTGGAGAACTCAAAAGTGGCATGAAAGGTCTCCCATCATCCTTGTAGCATGTGCTACAAGGCATCTGGAGCCATGGTCTCCTTCCAGCCTGCCTCAAACTATCCTCCACTGAGCTGCAGGGTCCAGAGGCATTTGTTCCTCTGTGGATGTAGGGTGGACATACTGAGAGGAGACCCAAGGAGCCATGAGAAAAGCCAAGCTCGTGATATACAGGCCTGAGGTTTTTAACCACCGTAGCACTGTGTCCTGTACCATGTTCAGTGTTGGGTGAGAGCTACCAAGGTCCACCAAGGCAAAGAACATTCTCCTCAAAGTTCACCTTCTTGGGTATCTCGGGCACATTCAGTCTAGTGTTTACTCTTCTTAGACTTCAGTGGCTCCCAGCACACGTCCAGGACATCATCTCTATCATGGTACATTGTCACTAGTCCCAGACAGCTGTCCTTTAACTTCCTTCCTCTGCTCCCCAAAGTGGACCACAATGGGGTACACAATGGGGAGTGGGGTAGCTCCTCATGCTACCCCAGATCACCCATCCCTCCACCCTATCCTTCATCCTCCCACATGATTGGTCATCCAGAGAGTCTGTGGCTGAGGCTGACGCTCAAACGTCTGGGCATACCTGCCAGGCACTGTGGATCTCCTCTAGAAAAATGTCTACTTGTGTTATTTCCTACAAGGGGAGCTTTTCAACAACTGAGGCCGAATGGGTCCTAATATCTGTTCACATTTGCCCATGAGAGGACTGATTTGTGACAAACACAAATTGTCCAGGATTTAGCTAAAGCCACACCACACCCATTGCTGCAGATAACTCTGCCTTGGGATCTCCAGTGTGTGTTTGTCCTCTGGACATTGAGAACTGAACCCCAACAAAAGGCTGCATTTGTCTTCTGCTTCACTCAAATCCACATAAAAGATGCCTCAGGAATAACAGGATTTTCCTCATGGTAGTTGGGAGTAGAGAGGACTTTCTGAGGCTCCCAAATAGGTCATGCTAAAGGACAGGAAGGAAGGAACTGGCATAGGTGAAAGTAGACTATAGGGATTTTCAGGGAGATTGTCCATCCTGAGCTTGGACCACACGAATGTTAGCAGGTCATTTAGTAGATAGCAGATCAGGTGAAATCACTCAAGGCACACTGCAGGCCGGGTCCTGGCTATCAGGGAAGGTCCACTGTGAGGCCCTGGACATGTTCTTTCTTCCTGCACAGCCCTGCAGGATCTCAGCCTCTGGGTGGTTCCTGCACCTGCACCGCTGCCTCCCTTACAGCCACTAGGGGTCACACTTACACATCTCTTCTGAACTTGATAGGCTCCTGAAATTAGGGTGACTTAATCCTCTGTGAGTTGCCAAGAATTTACCAGGACTTAAAAGATAAGGGAAGGTGGAAAGATGTGAAGAGAAGATGGAAAAACAGACAAACGGGAAAGCTCCGTGAATATCTGTGTTTGGAGTCACCTGTGTTCCAGAATTAAGACCTTGGCTGAAGGGAGTTAGCATGGACTTATTTTCTAATACTGGAGCCTGAATAGAAATTCTCCACCCACATCACATCAAAATGAGGGTGCAGGACCTTAAGTAAGGGCATCCAAGTGGTCTCTGAGCATTTTTCATCTGCTGTAAGCATAGAAGCCTGTGAGTAAATGTAGATGGTGCCCTGAGTTCCCACTTAAGGCCTGTAAAGTCGCTTGCTTTTCCTCTTGCCCCAGCTTGCTCCAAGACTCCCTGAGAGCTCTATGCAGACCACACCCACCCTTTTTTAGACACTTAAAACTCAGCCACCACAAGAAGGTCCACTGGTCTCATGGGACAGGGTGTGGATCGTTGCTAACTCCTGCAAGTCTCTTCTCTCTAGGTCCTCTTCTGAGAAGAGCCACCCCATCTATGTCATGCTTTCCTTTTGGGTGTCGACAACACAACTCTCATTGAACTAAGAGGTCACAAGGGATCTACTTGGTTGAAAAAGGTCAGGACAGGGTTTTCAGTCTGCAAGCCCAGAGCCCCTGTCCTCACAGTTGGATTTCCAAGCTCTCTGAACAAATCCTGAATGTTACAAGCCATGCTGGGAAGCCTAACACGTAGAGTCACAGGCATGGGCCTCCTCATGGGTAGAGGCACCAAGAAACATTTGTATGGAAAGCTTGATGCCTCAAATAAAAACTGTCTTTGGGGTGAGGCAGAGCAGTAGCTCCAATTGGCAGCATTTGCCTAGCAAGCACAAAGCCTTAGGTTTGAAATTTACCACCACGTAAACTGGTATGCTCATTCCTGCTTGTGATCCCAGCACCGTGGAGGTAAAAGCATGAAAGGTAAGAGTTTTCATTGGTCATGGAGTAAGTTCAAGACCAGTCTAGACACCATAATACCCTGTCTCAAGAAAGAAAGAAAACAAAAAAGTAAAACCACCTTGACATCATGGGGGAAATTAAAGTTTTAGTCTCTTAAACTCGTTTTCAAACCTAATGAATGAGAGAGACCTGACTCCCCAGGATTGAGAGTTTCCAAGAATGTCCGATAGCCTGTCATTTCCTGTCTTCTCCTTTGGAACCAAGCACACAGCATGCACTGTAGCTAGAATTATTATTTTTTTTTTGAAGTATATCAGCCAAATGGACCGAAAGTTCTTTTCGTTTCATCACAATTTTACGCACAGAAGAATCTGGCCTTCATGCAGTCTTTTTTTCTTAAATTGGAAACTTTCTCCATTTCATTTAAAGGAAGCATTTGGCTTCTCTCTGGCCCATCTGGATGACTAGCATTGTGACCCCCATGTTTGGTGATCACAGTTAAGTGCAATGGGGGTGGCTTCAACACAAGCCTTGGATGTAAAGCAGTCGATTTGATAACTGATATGGTTGCTAGGTAACCGATGGGGAGGTAGCATATATGGCCTGAGTACTCTGGACAAAGAGCTTGGCCACATCTCAAGTGGGACAGTGCTGGATGATGCAAGGGTCCATCACACTTCTCGGAACGCGGCACGATTTAATCCTAATGAATTAATTTCTGTAACTTTATTTAATATTGTTACACTTTGATTGGTTGCAGGTAAAGTGTGGGAAGTGAAATCAGAGCACAGGGGTATAAAGCAAATGTTTGGGAAGTGTTAGGAAGTCCATTAGTCTTCACCTCATAAACCTTTATGAATCCAGACAGAAAAAGACATGTGCTGAGGGAAGAGTCATTGGGAACGTTTTGGAACACTTGACTTTGTCATCAATGCTCTGGTGACACTAAATAAATCATATGACTCCTGCTGGCCTGTTTCTTTATAATTAGGGCAGGAGAGGGAAAAATAGGTGCTGGTCTTATAAGCCCTTTAGGTTGAATAGTCACAGAAAGAGGACCCGTGTCTGTCCCAGACAGCTAGCCCAGCACAGACCCCCTAATCCATTCTCAGCCAATTGTTGTAGGATGAGTGGTAACACATGATTGGATCCATACATGGTTAAGTGGATACATAGATGGATAGGTGGATGGGGAGATAAAGGGAGGACGCATGGATCGGCAAGTCAATTGATAAGCAGGTGATAGGCAGATAGATGGAAGAGTGAATGGGCACATGATTGGCTGGTAAGGCAGGTCAATGGGCAGAAGATGGATAGATGTATGTTCACTCTTTATTCCTTTGATCTTCAGGGCTGGGAAGTGTTCGTCCAGGCAGCTAGAAAGGAAGTCTTTGTGTCCCATATTTTCTTCCCTTTAAAATTTAAGACCGTCCTTAAAACTGATAGCTCTCCAAAGTTAAACCAGGAAGGCTACAGCATATGAGAACAGCAGTGCTCAGAAACTGTGGTTTCATCCACACTTCAAGGGCCACAAGCTGATCCATAGTCCAGAGCCTCCAAAAACCATTCTGCAAAGACCGAATGTCATAGCTTTATACTTGACATTACAAATTGTCGTGTGAAGGACCAAGCTATGAAAAGCGAACCTACCACATGGTCAGCTACATTGCTGTGACTGCCTGCAGGGAACAGCCTAGTGTCTGGTCCCCTTAGACATAAATAAATCTTGGATGTAGCACCAGACTACGCTCTGAACTCCCAGGAAGAAAGCCCTTGCTGTGTGGGAACACTCACGCAATTTAACCATGTGGATGGTGTTTTCCAATGTTCTACACTGGCCTCTGGCCTTATAAGAACAGAATAATAAGCACTCATCTGACCTTTTTCAGATAACACACAGTTATTCTATACATGCCTATAGATTTCTGATGGGCTTATGGCTACTTGCTGTTTAGTAAATATAGCTTGGGAGACAACAATATTGTATTCTTTCCTGTTCCGGCTCTGTGGGCTTGGGTACTCTCAGGGTCTTTGCAAAGCTTAACACACCTCCAAGCCCTTGATTTGGGCCTAGACTGAAGATGGCCCAAAGCTCTCCTCAGCCATTGTGTGTTGGCTTATGCAGGAGCAATGCTCTATCCTCATAAAAGGTAGTGCACCCCTTCATCTTCTGATTTACAACATTAAGATTTATATTCTTTTTACCTCTGGCATCATGTTTCCATTTGAATCCAAGTCACAGTTTATTCATCTGTCCCCAGAAAGGACACGCAGGTATTTGTACGGAGCACAGATAATGGAAGCTAGCTCTCTAGACACAGGTACTTCTAAAGGAAGATCAGAGGAGCAAGTAGAAGGCAGATTCAACCTCTACTTCGCCCTGGCTGAGCCCCTGGGAAGGCCTGAGCTTGGATCTCAGGGTCCATTTGTGCCAAAAGCATATCCTAAAAGACCTTGCCACTGTCATTGTGAAGACTGGTATGTGTGGTGTAGAAATCATGTCACAGGCACTGTCTATACATCTGTCCATGCAAATGTGTGTGTAAATATGTGTGCACATGTGGGTATGCATATGGATATGCAAATGAGTGTTTGTGCATAGCACCTGCACACTGTGTATATGTTATGCATCCATTTGCACATCTGTCTACATAAATGTGTAACCCTGTGTCCATGTGTGCACACATGTGGATACTGTGTCATTTCCTGTTTCCTGATTCTCAATTTTCTGAAACAAAGTTGCATCAGGCTCTGAATTGGAGTTTCAGCTCATCATCGGACTTCAACACAATTAACACTTTCCCTGCAGTTATAAACCCCTTACGTCACATGTCACACGTGGTACTCACAGAAAAGGAAACGAAGTAACAAAAGGGTGCATTTGACTCCCATTTTCTAGCATCTGCTCCAAGTGCATTCATGCAGACAGAGAAGGACCTTGCTCTAAGGCTGAGAATACTGTCAAGGGCTGTCAGAGGTGGTATTAGACAGGGCCAGAGCTGAGAGCATCTGTCAGTCCCAAACTCACAGTGGGTGGAGGGACTTTTTACTGGGGCCTTTGTTATGTTAACCACCTTTCTCACCACACCCCATTGTCTGCTCCCCACCAAAGGTTCCTGAGACTCCTGGAGGCCACATAGTGATGGTAGCCAAGCTGGCACTGCTCAGAGCAGGACTGGTTGCAGCCCCAGCTGTCCAGTTCAGTGGTTCTAACTCACAGACAATACAAGCCAGAGTCCAAGGCCGATCTTGCACAAGGAGGCCACTGGCAGATGTGAAGAAGACTGCATGAACTGCTCTCATCTGTCAGGAGAACACGAACACTAGAAATGTGAGAGACCCTCCCCAGGGCCTAACATGTTCCCAGGGAGCTCAGGTCTCCTCATGCTGCTAAGTCACATTTGAAGAACTTAGAACACTTAGACCAACTTTCCTGAGATTGTTTGGGCCTCTTATAGGTCTCTTCTCACAAGGCAGAGCCTTTATCAGCCTCTGACCTTGAAGGGCTTGAAGACAAGTGTTCCTGAGATCTAGGAGAAGAGTCCCCAAATGATGTCGCTGCGGTTGTGAACTCAAGTAATGGGAGAGTTAGGACCAGCTGCATACATAGATCCAAACTCAGGTAATGCCAGAGGTCAGTGCTAGAAAGAAGGAGTAAGAAAGACTCTCGTAGGCTACCGTCAGAGAGGAACATGGCTCCTTTACACATCCCTGGTTACCATGTACTGTATGCACATAGATCACTGGATCACGTACCAGTTATAAGACAAGGCTGACACAGGGATTTGGGCCCATCCTACACTGACACAGGTTAAGCATCCGAGCCAGGATCCAGACATGCTATATAGTTTGGATCTTAAAAGCCTCTAAAAGGTCATTGCTAAAGCCTTGGTCCCTGATTGATGGCACTGTGGAAGGTGGTAGGACCTCAAGGATGTGGAAATGGATCATGTGGGGAGTAACTCAGGGGTATTTTTCCTTGGCACCTTCTCTTTCTCTCTGCTTCCTGGATGCCATGGTGTGAGCAGCTCTCTTATACCGTGCCTGGTATTCAGCTTCATTGCAGCCCAGAAGCAATGGTGTCATGTGACCATGAACCAAAACCTTTGAACCAGTGAACCAAAGCAAACATATCTTCCTTTAAGTTGAATTTTCCTGGGCATTTTATCCTAGAAACTGAAAACTGGCATGCTGTGAACACATGACCCAGCAGAGGCAACCATAAACCAAGTGCCAACTGCACAGGCTAGAGGACATTGGAACTGTGGCTGGTACAAACAAGGACTGTGGATACAGCCAGGGTATGAGCACAGTTCTGGAGGTCCTAAGCAGGGTGTGTATACTGGGCGCGTCCTTCTGGCACTAAAGGGAAACTCTGCCCTGAGCCACTCTCTACTTGGGGAAACTCTTTCCGCTGTGCCCTGCGTATATGTCTCCCTCCATGTACAGCATCCCTGCTTGTATGCAGACACCATTCAGACCAGAATAGGTTTACTCATATGGCCTTATTTTACCTGAGACTGCTTCCAGATAGTCCCATTCTGAGGTATTTCAGGTCAGGGCCTCAAGGTGAACATGAAGGACAAATGTTCACCCTGACAGTTGTCTTTATCAGTATGTCCTGCTTCTTCAGAATTCCAAATTATCTTTTATTTTCCCTTGAAAACTTCCTCTTATAATCAGGCACAAATCTAGCCATCTAGACGTTTGATATCAGTCATCACTTCAGACCCTGAAGCTGGTCAGAGAACCAGGAATTTGAACACAGACAGCGTTCCTAAGGAGTTGCTGTCTAGACTAGGAGGAAAAGACAACCTCTCGGAGTGACCCCGGCATTTCTCATCTATGTCTCTCAGAGGACAAGCTCCAAAGGTAAACCCTGGGGAAGAGACAGCTGTAGCCAAGGTTGGAGAGGTGACCCAAGAGATCCTCAGGCGATAGCATAGCCTCCTTCAGTCTTGAGACCTTAGGACCCACTTTCTCCTCACATTCTTAAAAACACACCTGAAGCCTGCTGGCCACAGGAAGCCAGATCCCAAGGGCACAGGTCAGGAACCCCGTGGTCTGGTACATGGAGCCTGAAGGGAAGGAGAGGCTGCTAGAGTTTCTGCTTCCAGAGGTCATGTCTTTCTTGAACATATGACAAATCAGCATGAACATACTGCCATGCTGTGGATGGTACCATGCTCTCTCCTCATCTCACAAGGAAGAGAACAGCTGTAATTTGTAACTGGACCCTTGTAAACCTTTGCACACGACAAAGCTGGTGCTTTGAGAGATGCGTCCCAGAAGACGAACAACATGAACAATCATCTTTTGCATGGGAACTTCCTTCTGCATAAGCGGTTTGGAGCTATCCCCAAGCAGTATTAAATGTTGACTAACACACGTGTGATTAGGGTGAAAGGGATTTTATCCATTCCGAAAGCATTTCCTAACCATGGGGACATGACGCGACTCTGGAAATGGTGACTAGGATGTGATTCTGAGTCCACCAAGCAAAAGTTTTCAAGGCAGTTAAAGCAAAGCTGCAAATATTTATTGACCATTCGGCGGTAGTAGAAGGCTGAAAGGTCATGGGTCTCCTGGCCTTGAAAACTCAATGAAGTAGTGAGTGTGGAAACATAAGCACAGGAAAAGTAAATAAGGTCCACACAGTGAGTCAACATGCGATGACATAAACAAGAAGCCCCGTGTTCTCAGAAGAGAGCCCTGCAGAAGCTCTGCTCAGAGCAGGGCGTGCCCCTGCAGGTGGCACCTAGGCTGTGTGAACAGATGAACGCTGCCTCTCAAGGGTCCCCAGTTTCTCTTACCGTGACTGTTTGGACATAGGATTATCGCAAGTGTCATCACTTCAGTTAAGATGAGGCAGGTGACACTGAATCAAGACCCTGCCCTGACAAAGGACATGAAGACATAAAGAGGTAGATCCTCTGTGGTGTGTGTGTGCGTGCGCGTATGTGTGTCTGTGTGATAATGTTTGTATATGTGTATGTGAGTGCAATGCGTGTATATGTGTATTTATGTATAAGTATGTTCGTATGTGTGCATATTTGTATGTGTATATGCATATGTATGCATACATGTATATTGTATGTATATTTGTGTAGATGTGTATGTTTGTTTCTATGTATATTGTGAATGTATATATATATATATATATACATATATAATGTGTGTTTGGATGTGTGTATGATGCCTGCATGTCTGTGTACTTGTGGCATATCTGTGTGTATTTTTATGTATATGTGTGTATTTGTATGTATATATGTATAGTGTATATGTGTTGTGTATTGTATAAGTGTATGTGTATGCATATTGTATTTGTATATGTGTAGTATATGTGTGTAGTGCGTGTAGTGTGTGTGTGTGTGTGTGTGTGTGTGTGTGTGTGTGTGTGTGTGTGTGTGTTCAGGGAAGAATTGGTAGTCTTGGTGCCTAGGCTTCAGGCAACTCCACCCTGGGAGGTGGAGGAACAAGTATCCTTCTGTTTCCTGGGAGATTGGCCCACAGAGCCCTTGATGTTGTAGAGGTCTGTGGTCACAGAATCTCCCACCTAGAACAATAGGACTTTCAAGGCAGATTATACTTCAGAGGGCAGAAACCAGGCAGAGGATCTCTAGGCTGGAGCCCTGTGGTAAGAAGACGAACCTACAATAGCAAAGGGTTGACAGGAGGTAGAGAGATCACTTGTCCTAGATCCATACAACAAATGCTGAAAGAGATCACAAACACAGTGAACCTGTGACTAGAAAACAGTAGTCATTGCCAGGTGAAGTGATCCACGGTAAAGGGCTATCCACAGGGCTAGGGGTGTTTCTGACATATTCTAGATCTTGGCAAAGTCTTCAAGGCAGTTACTTGATTTATATAAATTTCACCTATTTATAAGGCCCAAGAATCTAATACACAGGACAGTATACCAGAGTGGGCTCACTGTGGAGTGCACCTGCGGTGTGTCTCCAAGCCAACATTTCCTTCATGTGTAATAGTCTGACACTCGGGCTATGGAAGATCCAGTCCTCTCTCACTCCGGAATCTTACCATGTAGTAAGCACTTCCCCTGTCCCAGGTCACTTGACACTAGTATGTAGTGAGCAGCCAAGCTCCACGTTCCTCTGGGAAAGAGAATCAACTCTGCCCCATTCATTCAAGCCCAAGCAAGCCATTGTCTGTCAACCTGCACTTAGGTTGTACCTGACTTCCAAGTGGCTCAGTCTATCCAGGACTCCAGTTTTCCAACTGTTGACTGAATTGCCTAATCAGCCCTGTGGAAAAGCAAACAAACAAATGAACCACAAAAATGAGCCCAAACAGCCAGTGCAATCCAACAGCTTCCTGAGTTGCCTGGTTTAAATGGGCCCTGAATGCAAGCAGTTGGTGTTTTATTTAAACCATGTGTATTTATATAAATATGAGAAGCTGTCTGCTCTCTGCCCACAGAGTAATTGTCTAGGTCTATCACCTAATTATCTCAACACATTTAGCAAGCAAGATATTAAAACAGAAGATTAGCTATTAAAAGGCGTCTTTAAAGAACAGAAATGAGATCTGCATGGAGTGGTGTTTAGTCCCAAGGAGGAAATGCATGCACACAGCACACCATCAGACACGTGGGTCCAGCTCGGAAACATCGGGCTGCATAGAACAAAGATGAACGCTCCTTACTGTATCCAGATTTTTAAAAATGAAACCTGTGTATTTTCATGCTGATTGCAAAATAATGCTTGGCTATCGGGACCCAGAGATACTGTCTTCAGAGGTACAAAGGAGCAGGTGTTGCAGGTATATCCTCTGAGGCAATAAATTTCAGGGGCTCTCAGAAGAGAGCCCAGACCTGTAGTCCATCATAGCAGGTAGAATCTCAGCAGGGCTTGCTCCATGGCAGTGATGCATGAAGAGCTCTCCTGGTGTGTCTCCACTCTGCTTCCTCAATGACTGTAGGATGATCTACTGCTCATCAATGAGGTCTTGGGGTGAAATGGCGCTCTTAGGCATATGAAGACTGCAGAGCTGTCTACAGAAGTGTTGGTAACCCCTCTTATATGTGATATCTAGTCTCTTCACTCTGAGGACTCAGAGAGGCTATCTTTCCTTGAGGTACTAGGGATAAAACCTGGTCTTGAGCATACTCTGCAAGCACCTGCCACTAAGACCAAGGTTTCTTGTGGCTCCCCATCTATCCCTGCTCTCCTGAGCCTGCCTGCACTGACTCTGCTACTGGCAAGCACATTTACCAGGTTTTTATTTCTGTTCTAATTTGTCCCTTAGACATCTAGCTTAGATCCTGGCACAGAAGAGATACTGAGACATTGATTAGCAGATGAAAGTGATGAAACTTGCCTTGAAAGGTCACAGCTCCTCTGACCTGGGTTTCAGAGGCAATCTGACTGCTATTCCACATGGAGAAAGTTAAATTTGGACCTCCCAGAGGGTCAGGGTATGATCTGTACATGGAAAGGTCTCTCCTGGTACAGGAAGGAACAAACTATCCATATGCTTCAGAGCAGACTCAAGCAGAACTACATGGTAAGATTCCTGAGTCAGAGAGAAGGCTGCATCTTCCACTCAGAAAGGCCAGGCTAAAGAATTAACAGCCCTCCTCAGTCTCCTGTTCCCTATGCTGCAGGGGGTCTCTGCAATCCCTTTCTTTTTTACCACATGTTCCCTTTCCCATGAGGCAAAGCACTGTTGAGTGAGACAGTTAAACCATATCATGGTTCCCAACTCTAGCTATCTTTGCATCTTGAGTCTCCAGGAGGTCAAGATCTCCTGTTCCTCCAGGGACCCCCTTGTCATTTCTCACTTTCAGAACAGTGTCCCATTTTCTCCTTGATCAGACTCCTCAAGTACCAACCAGGGATACCAAGAACTATTAGCACTCACAATAGTACAGCTCATCTTCTCCCTGGGCAGCAAATACATGGAAGATGGGAAGTACTTTGAAGAAGCTCAAAGTTATAGAGTTTTGCTACATAGCTGTGTGAATGTACATAGCTTCAATCCTTTCTCCTTTTAGAGAATGACAAAGAGGTTTCAGTGCTGGATGCTGTAAAGTGTGGTGTTGGAAACTTCCAAAACAAAGACATAAAGAACAAGATCTATTCAAGACAACAAATGACCTCAAGCTTCACAACTTGTGTCTGAATCCTGCTGAGGGACAGCCAGGAATGAAGAATGGACAGGCACACATATAGAGAAGCTGAGGTTGGGTGGGGTATGAACACCACTCTGTAACCGAGAACCTCTATGCACATGTATAGGTCAGGGATAAGGGTTAGCTAATCTTCATAGGAGGTCTCTGTCAGCCAGAACTCTAAGGCTATAAGCATCGGAGAAGAAGCTTCGGTTGCTAGTTTTTGTGTACACTGATCAATAGTCTGGTCTAAGATTCATACTTGGGTATGTGACCTCTGCCCATGTCTTTCCAGTCATGGCAAGAACAGAAAGAACAGCATGGAAGCTGTTCATGTTCTATATCTCATATGTTTTTCATCTGATAAATCTTAAAAGATCTTTATTAATTAATATTTATAACTAGATTTTTTTTTAGTGACCCAGGAAGAAACAAAGAACCCCATATGCTGTACATAAGTTTATTCTTCTTCCATGGATGGCCATGTGGCAAAGCAGTGGGCTGGTGACATGAAGGGGCTTCACATGTTTGATTATTGGTAAAGACTTATTCTATTAAAAGCCAAGAAGTTGTGAAACATGGTCCTTAAGCATGGATACCTAGCATCAACCGTGCTCCAACCTTGGTCCCTCCTAGCATTCTGTTTATTATATTTGTTTCGGACCACGTTGCTCCTCAAGATGTATCCACCTGTGTGTGTTCACACTTATAGATCAGGATATGAGTTGGACACTGTACCAGTCTACCTAATGGGCTCTAATTCTCCTAACACAGTAACTCCCCTGGCTGCAGCAGTCTCCCAACCTGCTGGTGATCACAAGCTGCTGTAGGGTAGTAGTAGTAGAAGTCAGCACAGTATCAGCAACCCTCCCCAAACACCCAAAATGTGAGTCCTCAGTAGTTCATACTAATGAGTGGTTTCAGGGGAAGGTAGAGACCCACAGGGCAAGCCTGGCTCTTTCACCCCTTCCCCAGGTAGCCAGAGGGGCATCTGGAGCCCCTCTGTCCCCAAGACCTTCGGCCTCACCCTTGTTAGTAAATGAAAAGCAACTATGTTGTGAATAACAATATTAAAGCCACCCCTAATTAGTTACTGGGGTGGAAGGGCACTGCCCCATTCACCACTAGAGTAGTGATTTATTCATGAGGGACAACAAGATACAGCTCAAATTAGCATGATGATGTCAGCAAGCAAGGCTTCAGAGCCCTCTGTACATCAAGGCAGCTCTCAGAGCTGCCTGAGATCAGGATTTCCTGGCCAGGGAGAAAAGCCAGCAAACACAGGGGATGGGTTTAAATCCAGAGAAGCTGTTTGCTTTTGTTTGGATTCCTCTCCACCCACAAATACCTCAATTCACAGTATCCTTTGTGTCTGACCTTTGTTTAAGTGCTGGAGTGTGAAATCCTTGCAATCATCAACTTAGACCCCTTCCCCCCACTCCTCCTCCGCCCGATCCACGCTTTGTCCCAGCTCCACAGTACCCCCTGGTTACAGCCATCTTCCTCAGAGGATCAGCAGGCAGCCACGCTCAGACCGTGTGGAAACACGGAGAAAAGACTTCTGGAGACCCCACTACTGGAGATCACCCACTGAGAGGGAAGATCTGGGAGGGTGCTCTCCCCTTGCTGCTGAAGCATAGCCCTTCTAGAGGCAATGCCTTCGTATCAAGGGTTTGAGCGTGCTTGAATTTCATATGCTGAATCTAACCCTAACTCAGTCCCCATGATAGTGAGCAGGCTGGAAACAGCTGTCGCAAAAGAGATAGCATGAACAAGTTTGGAAAATACAAACATTTGTTTTTAACACACACACACACACACCTCTTTCCCACTGGTTTTATGATCAATTTATTACATTTTTTTTATTTAAAATGATCACTTTGAGGGAAAGGATATTTCATTTAAAAAGTTTTGGATTAATAATTTGGCATTTCCACTTTTTTGGCCTAGTCTTGGGAACATTAACATCAGCATGAATATACGTTGTCCTCTTTACAATCATGGGTGCTTAATACTCACAATTGTTTTCAGGAGAGACATGCAGATTGACTCCTTGTGAAGAATGTGTCTGTCAGCCCTATCAACAAATATCAAATTATCTTATGGAGTAACTTCTGAGGACAGATTGCTTTCCTTGGACTATTGTCTGTGACTTCGATGGCAAGTGGCATTTTAAGTTGATTGTTTTTAAGTCTGTTAGCACCAAAAGACAGTTTTGAACACAATTTGACCTAGACAGCTTGCTTCCTGATACACAGAGCTCACGTCTTTAGTCAAGGAGTGGGCACAATTTCCACAAGAGAAACTTTTATCCTGTTTTACATGAAAACGCACTGAGGTTTTGAGCAGGAGGAAAGATCAGAGACGGAGCTTCAAAGGAACACTGTTTCCTGAGAGCCTGTCTACACAGACAAGACATGCGGTTTGCTGGATTGTAGCCTTAAGGCCCTCAAGACCCCTACCTGGAAGCAGTTTGGAGGTGGTAGATACCAGCCCTGAAATCCTGGGAACCCTGGGGGACACTCCAGGGGATCTGCACCATTCCTACCCTACACCACCAGCAGTCATCCCCTCTCTCAGTCAGCCTACCATGGATGTCAAGGGCTAACCTACCTTCTCTCACAAAAGAAAAAGAGAGGCCTGCCTGGCTGAGTACAGACAGTAACCTGGAAAGGCCTATCGACAACAGAGCCACTGTTTGACGGCCAGGAAATCAAAGGATGGATGTCCACAGATTGGGCATCAGGGTCTTCCTGTTCGTATACATTAGTATCAAAACACCAAAGCACATTTTTATTCATGAGCTGTATTTGTGAATTTTCAAATGCATGTTATGATTATTTTGAGAAGTTAGGGGATAATTTAGATTCTCAGCTGATATTCTTTTTATTATTTAAATAGTGCATGTGCTTATTAAGCATTAACTACCACCCCGCAGGAGGCGGGAACCCAAAACAGCCTCATTAAGGGAATGATAAAACGCACCCTTGTTAAAGAACCCTTTGCAAGGACTGGTAATTACCACAGATATTTATTAGACAAAAAAAAAAAAGGATGGGAGTGGGCTGGATGCAGGATAGGAGTTGAAAACACAGGCAGCTCGAGGCAGAGAACCCAGAGCCAGCTGGGTAGCTGCAGTGCGTGCACACTCCACAGTGTCCAGTCTCCAGCCTTGTTCCAGCCATTCCTCCATCTGTTGGGTCTCTCCCTTGCATGTAGTGCTCTGGTCCTGCAAGAATCCATTCTGCTTTAGAGAAACCAGAATAGAAGAAAGAGTCAGGAGCTCCCCCTTGAAGAGATGCACATCTACAGGCTTTCCCTACACAAGGTAGAATATGAATTACCGCAATGTATGGTATATAAGGCTTCCCTTACACACAGAAGAATATGAATTACCACACTGTATGATATATAAGCTCAGGTTTCCACACCCAGCTTTTCACCACGGCCCATGGGTAAAGGAGGAATACCTAGCCTGGGGTTCAGATCCTTCCCTCCCTTCATGGGGGTACTTTCCATAGGAAACTTACTAGAGTGAGTCTGTGGCTTGTTCCTGGGTGATAGGAGTTGTCATGAAGTTCATCTGTACATCCTCTTTCCAAACCTCCAGCCTTCAGTCCTCTGGCTTACATTAAAGTAATACCAATGAGTCAGATAGAGCTCATGTCTACAGCCAGAATCTTGGTGTCCTGGTGTAAAGATGTACCCACAGGATTCGTCTGATTACAGTGTGTGTGTGTGTGTGTGTGTGTGTGTGTGTGTGTGTGTGTGTGTACAGGGGAGGGATATAGCACTAAAAGTCAGCCAGGTTAACTTAGGCACTCGTGGAGGTGATGGGTCAATATGGCTGCCAATGGGTCAAACTAAATCCTGATAAGAAGGCCATATCTGCTGTGGCCACTCTGCCTCCCTTATCACCAATCAGCAACGGTGCTCCTTAGCTGTTGGCGAAAGGCTTCAAACCACCTCTTCACGGGCCTCCTGACAATCTCTCATTGCACTTGGCTCTCAACCTGTCAGACAAAGTTGGGCAGATTCTCAATTGGAGAATAAAGGCCCTAATGTTCATCAGTGGCCTTCTGTCTGGTTGTTGCCTTGGGTGGGCATGTGTGAGCTGTACCTCAGGGAGCTTCTAAAGCTTTGAGTGAAAGGTATCTACCTCCTGTGCCTCTCGGACAGTATTGGTTCCTTCTCCTAAGCTTTGCCTTGCTATATGGAACAGAGAATGTGGGTTAGGAGTGCTCTACACAAGAGCATTGTGGGATGCACTAGCCTTGCTTTCCTGTGGCCCCAAAGCTCATCCACAAAGTCCATTCAGATCTCATTGATCCTCTCCGTGTTATTTGTATTTTCTTTATCTTCCTTATGTAGTTTAGATTTTCTAAGGGAAGTGTTTAAAGAAATACTTTCCTCCTCTGAGTTAAGGAATAATTTTTAAATAACGACACTTATTTATATTTAGCATCCACGTGTGCACACATGTGGAGAACAGAGGGCAACTTGTGGAAATCTGTTCTCTCCTATTATGTAGGTCTCAGGGATCAAACTCAGACCATCAAGATCGGTGGCAAATGCGCTTACCCACTGAGCCACCTCACTGACTGCACAGAGACATGTTGACATTTTCTTTGAAACACCTGTGACTTTTCCATACGCAAACTTTAATAAACTAGGCATCAAACTACACATGCCATGGAAGTCAAACCCACTTTACCTTCCTTTTTCGGCATGAACTTTGAAGACGTCCCTTTTCCCTACAGACCCGTCTGTTACCCTTGCTGTCTTTCAAAGCCTCCATCCCTAGCAGAGCAGGTGGGATTCTTGGGGTATGTAATGGTCCAGTTTTGGGAGGAGCCTCTATACTGTGGCTTCTCAGAATGTCCCGGTAACTCCTGGTCTGAGCCATGGTCAACGTGAGAGGCTTGAAGCTGTGAAATTCAGCATGAGAAATCTGACATGTGAAGATAATCAGACAATCGAGGGGGTGATCAAAGGGTCAATTACCTCATGTGCTACCTCAAAATGATGTGGAGAGAAGTGAGTACTCTCAGACTATGATTTACAGAGGGCCACTGAGGACCTTTTCTGCATCTTCTCTTGCCTCTGCCCACTACTACCTTTGTTCTCTAAAGTAGTGAGCCTTTTGCTTCATGAGAAATGTCCATCTACCAGGAGCAAAGAAATGATTCTCTTGGATGGAGAAGGTAGAGTTGTGTGCCTGTCTCATATCTGTAACTTGTTCTCTAGTGTGTGGAAAACAGACACTAGAAGAGGAAGAAGACATCAGCCAGGTGGATCTCCACAGAACCACCCTCGACTGTGTGTCAGGGTCCTGATGGAACTGCCTCCTGGACCATTGCACACCAACCATACCAAGGATATTGCCGAAACTGTCCCCAAGAGTCCAGGAACAGCCCTGATCCACTCTCAGGCATCTGTTGGTGAACAGCCAGGACAGTCAGCGAGTCTCTACACTCTACACACAATCTGGTTGTTGTCACTGTGAGACCCAGCATACCCCTGTAGGGTGCGAACTGCAAGCCCTCAGGCACATAGGCCAAATTAAAAGTGAAAACACTCTCACAACAGGGTAAAAGTAACCATAATGTATTCATTTCACAAAGCACACCTTCTTCATCCATGGGATTCCAAGGCTTTTCCCCTTAGACTGTACTTACCACCATGCTCAGCCCTTCCCTTGCATACCCAGTACCTACCTCTTGCTCTGCTGTTAATGGACCTCCTACATACACCATTCCTCTGCCTAGCATCTTATCTCTCCCTCCAATTCCAGCCTAGCTGTTACTGCTTCTCCTACTGACCCAGGGTTCCTCCTCTACCTAACGGTGGCAGGCTAGGTCCAGGGAATCTCATGCAGCTCCACAGAATGATTAGTCCATGTCCTTAACGGGTAATGTAGGTGTGAACCTACAGGGCACAGTGGTCCCCTCATCCCTGTCTTGTCAAGACCAAATCAGCATAAGACAAGCAGTGATTGGCTTCTTCCTCTGCAATCTCCTGTTTGTGAACAATTAATTCTCTGATGGACTGTGATGACCTGCGTGGAGGACTCCTGGTTCAGAGACATATGATAGAGTCACCAGGCAAAAAAAAATACCTAGTGGTTCTTCATCACAGGCCCTCCCCATGGGCAAGTTAACCCCCCTGCATTCAGTCTGCATCCACGACCAGCACCAAACAGGCTTCAAACTGTGTGTGTTAAACTGTTATTTAGTGTAGCATTCCAAAGGAAACTAGGGTATTATGGATGTAAATATGTGCTCATTAATTGTCCCCACGGCCACCTCAGTGAACCATCCCCAACTGCCACATAAACAACATGTATGCCCATAACTCCCAAGGGCCACCATATCCAATGAGAAGGAAGAGCAGAGCTTAGAGAGAAGCCTGGTGTGTTTCCTTTGCATGAGGGGAACTCGGTGTGGCCTGTGTGCTTGAGAAGGTGGCAGAGACACCAAGCCAGGGAGTCCATATGCAGGCACTGAAGGCCAGCCAAGGAAGCCAGGCAAGGCCCTGGCGGTCACCAATACGCTGTTTCCTTGTAATTATACACACCTCGTGTGCTTGCTTTTGAAGACATTAATTGCATGATTAGTTTTATGATTTCTCCTGATTACCAATTAAGTTACCTTTCTTGTTTCATACGTACCGTTAGACCATACAGTGGTGCTTTTTAATTTCTCACTTAGCAGGGGTTCTCACACATCTGAAGGTTACATTACCCTCTCAATAAACAGAGAGGGTTTAATTTTCTGTGCAAGTATTGGTGTGGACTTGGGAGGAGGATGTTTCAGATTTTATGCTATCCAGAGTGACATTTAATTTTATAGGGGGAAAAAAAAATCTCGGCTCTCACTGTCACAGCAGTGTTCACAGAGCATGAGCTGAAAAACGTGTGCAGACCAGAGCCAGTGGTCCCACACTCCTGGCCTGCATACAGTTGTCATGTCTCCCTTCTCTGAGGAGTCCACCTCTCATCCTCTTCCCTTTATTTATATCCGTTAATGTGTCTGATTCTCCTAAGCTAGGCCCACAAAGGCCTTTGTGCGCGGCACTCTCCTGAGGTTGGTACATGGAGGCGTCTGTACAAACTGTTTTCCTTACGCGTGTTTCACCCAGGAGTTCTGTGCAGTGAATTCTCCTCCTCAGGGTTGAGAAGGTGAGAAGCTGCAGCTGTACAGCACAGAGCAAGCGCCCCAATCGCCTGCAAAGGAAAATCCAAATGTAATCAACAGACGGTCAGGTGGAGGAGACTAATTGGATTGCTCTGAAATGACTCCATAAACCGGGAATGCGTGGGTGGAGGCAGGGTTTACCCATGTGATTTGGCAGTCCCGATTCACAGCCGCACACAAAGGGGCTGTGATAATGCTGTTTATAATATTGTGTATGGGTTGGAGACCTGCAGGTTGATTTAAAATGTATGTATAGTTCCAGTGCTCTGACAGCCAGGCCGCCCTGGAGGGGGAGCCGCTGGGAGGTCTAAGATACTTTTAATTGGATGTGGCTATAGAAAGAGAAAGTTCCAATTTCGATGTTGATCCTTGAAGTATTAGCTCCACAAAGCTTTGCATTGTGGTGCACAGAGAAAGGGAGGAGGAAGAAAGGGGGCGGGCGGGGGGAGACACTGTCCCTGCTGTACCATATGCTCTTCTGCAGGTCCACAAGGGCTCCAAGCTTTCGTGGTGAAAAGTGAAAAACTGGGATGTTCCCACAATACACGGGGAGGGTACCCTACTACCTCAACACTACGATTCTTTTTCATAAATTGTACCAAAAAAAAAAAATCATCACAGGGTTCCTGAGCGCCCTTTATTTACTCCAGGCATGGGTGTTTAGCCGCTCTGGTTCTTTCTAAATTCTGTTCCTTGTATTGTCTCCGCTCCTGAATTATGTATGAGCAAGCCTGAGTCTGTCAGTCCCTGAGCACAAAGACCACACTGGGCCTCTGGCACCCCTCAGCCTCAGTAATTACTGCTCCTTAAGGGCCAGTGTCCCTGCCCCAGTGTATTTTTGTGTATTTTTTAAAGACTAATTTAGGATTTCTTTAGGGGAGCTTTTCAGAGTCATCGTGTGTGGGGTGGGAACGGGGAGAACCCGTTACCCATGCTTTATGTGAGCCCAAATACAACATTATAGGTTAAAATTTAAAACTACCAAGAAAAAAAAAAAAACAAGCGTCAGGAATGTGAGTGGGTGCGGTGCGGAAGAAGACCCACGGTGCTGTGCTCTCCCACGAAACCCTCGGGTGAGCAGCTTCAACTGCTTACCTTGCGCTCCACCATGAACTGGTAGAAGCGGTGAAGGCAGGTGCTAGGAATCCACATGGTCCCACTATCCAGGAGCTAGCTCTCCAACACCCGCATCTCTGTCCTGCAAGCACGTTGGCATCAGTGGCCAACGGTGCTTGTGATGCTCCCTAGTAGCAGATGAGAAGGACCTCCCCCCTCCCCGTAGGTGGGCTAGACCAGAGCGGTCAGCCAGCATGAGCTGCAGTTCCCCCTCACTGGTGCTCTCACCAGGAGGCCCAGGTAGGCTGTATACTGAGCCAGGGGCCTTCACCAGGGAACCTACATCCAGTCGCTTTCCCTGGCTGCTCTCAGGAGAGTCCTAACCCAGTGCCTCATTGGAAGGAATACTTCTGGTTCCCAGAGCAGTCTGTGATGGGGGCTTCTTCCAGCATGCTATGTCCAGAGGTGGGGGGAAAATGCATGGTCTTTGGATATGAATATCACTGCCACAGTATTCCTCCTGGCAGCTCTGAGGGGCAAGGCGACTCTGGGCACACTGGAGTGGAGCATGGCTCCCCCTTTCAGTCCTTCAGGGTCAGGTGGTTCCACCTAGAACATTTGTTTATCTCGATCACTTGGGCTCTAACTTAGTGTACTGCAATGGGAGGGATAAACCACCAGTTGTGACATCACACCTTACTTTCCCATTGGCTGGTCACATTGATACCCTTTAGCTTTATGTCGGACAATGTTCCACAGGTCCATCTACACAGCATCTTCCTTCTGCAAACCCTGTGCTGTGCAAACCGAGTGCCACCGGGTGAAAACTACACAGAAGGGCGGAGCATCCTCCCACTGCCCCCATTCTTCCGACCTCCTGGTTATTGGGCTGCATTTTGTCCTTGCCTACACAGTTCTGATTGCCCCACCTCCATCGTTTCCGGCCCTATCCTCCTTATTCTAGTAGGACTGAGCAAGTCTGGCTGATATTGCCGCTGGTTCTGCTCTATTGCCCCCAGTGTGAATTTTAACTCAGCTATTGTAGTTTTAATTTCCTTACTCTTTCCTCGTCTCCCCCAGTTCCTGCTCTTTGCCTTCATAACTTGATAACTGCTTAGCTTTTATTAAGCTGTCTCTTCTCATCGCACCGTGTCTTGGCTCCCATTTTACTGACTCTGTTCCTGCACCTTCTTCAGGTGCAGGATGGGCAGGCAGCTGACCTTTCCTGGCCATGCTTGTGAATATTTTACGCAAGGTTGTTGCTTCAAAGCATGGGACGCTGTGGCCTTTCCTGCTTTAGAAACAGTCTCCCCAGATATCCAGTAGATGGTTTTTAATCTTTTCTCTTTACTCAGGTCAAGAGGCCCCACACGGTTTCTTATTCTGACCCAAGATGGGAAGTGTGTTAGTCCTTGGCACAGGTCCCTGTCAGCTCCTCTGTCGGTAGGATTCTCTTCCAGACACATGGCTCACAGAGCAGGGAGATGGGTGATTCTCTCAGCTGAGGACAATCCTTCGATTCTGAGGTATGTTTTAGACAGCTTCATTGAAGTATAACTTATCTTTGATAAAAGAGCCAATTAGATGCATTTAAAATGTATTACATTTTCAACTAACTCATAGGGATGGGCACATTTGTGCCATGATATACAAATGGAAGTCATAGGACAACTTGCAAAAGTTGATTTCCTCCTAGAGACCAAACCATCTTACCCATCATTGTTGGATGCATTTTTGATATACTTGGGTTGGCAACCAACATGATAGAGACAGATGATAGCATTTGTCATCCCAAAATGTCCCCTTGACCTCACCTACATCAGACCCAGTCCATTTGAAGCCAGCAACCACAGATCTGCTCCCTGTGACTGTGGTCTCACCAGCGACTCCTTCGAACGGAAACAATGAAACTCACACTGTGGGCCTCGTTCACTTTCACTTGTCATTTGCTTGAAGACACACTACCACTTAGCATCCGTCTCAGGGCTCTGCCTTCTCTTGTCTCAGAGCTCTGCATGTTCTCAATGAGTACATGCAAGTCCATTCTACTTTGTCTCTGTGGCACTCTAAGCTATGAAATATAGGAGACCCTAGGGACCCAGTGTGAGTTTGTAAGCTAGTACCCAGTGTTATCTTCCTGCTGCTTCCAGAAGCCTCCAGAGTACTGCTCTGTCCTTGCCTACTCTGCCTGGAGGAGCAGACTTTAGACAGAGGTAGGAAGAGGCAGAGAAGAGTTCCAAGCATTTAGGCACCAAGAGGCTGGTGGAATCCATCTGCGAGTTCTGACTGGAAGTTCTTAAGTCAGCCATGAACTCAAGGTTGAGTTCATGTGAGGCTGGTGCAAAGGACCTCTGGCAGTCACAGGACAGACCCTATAACAAGTGTGGAAGGTTCCATGGCCTCTCCATGGTTCAGCGCTTTCGATGGGGAACATGTTCTCCCAGCTCTGTAGTCTTAGAGCTGGGCAGCAATGAGAACTGGAAGGGTGTGGAGCTTGGGACTGGCCAATGGCAAACTGATATGAAACACGTTTTTGCATGGACATAACGGGAACTTTGGCTGGGGGATCCAGAACTCGGTGCCTTTCTTTTGTAGCTCAAGCTTAGAGTATAGGGAAGGCCCTGCCTTGGGCTCTGCCTTGAGATGGGTCTTCCCGGTCAGTGCTGTGCTACCAGCCCAGGCAACTCTTCTGAACCCCAGCATCCCTCCACCCTCTGAGACATGTCACTCAGAGAGAGCCTTTGTGCCTGGCACTTACAATCACCCCCTATCCACTATGCAATTTACCCTCAATTTCCTGCAAAACAGATGATGGACCCTTGAAGCTGGCCTGGTGCTGAGCTTCCCATGGAAATAAGGACTGACTGGAGGGGCCTCTTGCCAGCCAGATGACAGATGCAGCGTGTTACAGGAATTCCAGAGGCCCCAGCAGACGGCCACTCCTGCCCTAGAGCCTGTTTTGGTGCCAGGTGCTAAGGACTGGAAGCTGTAGCATGGTTCCACATGTCATTGCCAAAGCCTGGGCATGGCTGCTGTGGCACCACCATGTCCCTCCATGTTCCTCCGTGGGACCACTCATAGTGTGATGGCACTATGAGCCAGTAGCAAGGAGAGGAGCTACTCAAGGCCACAAAAGAAAGTGACTGGGGCTACTGATGGCTCCTAGGATGGGACCCGCCACATACTATGACCTCTACAAATGTTCCCACTTTGTCAACTCCCTGAAGTTAGATAAGTATTTCCAACACTGAAGAGTTTCCCACAAACTCTTTTGAGTCAAGCTATGTCCATACTCGGGGTCCAGGTCGGGTCTGCACATGGCTCACTTTACTAAGAGAAGCATACCTTCATGGAGTTCTGAGAAGCTCTAGCACCATGATAGTTATCCGGGGCTGGCTGTTACTGAAGACAGAGACATGTGATACCAGGGGATCGGGCTGGGTGGCTTTAGAGATACTCCTTGGAGATTCCACAGCAGCTCCACATAGCACAGTTGGGTTTTAAGTGAGTTTTGCATTTTCCCACTCAGTCTAACCAGGAGAGGAACACCCGGGATGCTCCAAGGTCCCTTCCTGGCTTTGTGAGACTGCCTTTCCCCTTCTGTTTACCCTGTCAGAGCTGTGGACTGAGGATGCAGTGTAAAGGCAGGAGGGCAGCCATCCCTGGGGCAGCTCCTTGTACCCAGCCCTCACCCAATCATGTTTCCCCTGAAAGTCCCAGCCTAGAACAGCTAAGAGTGTCTAGGGGGACATAAGAGAAAACCCCCAACTCTGACTCTGTCCAGCGGGGTTGTGCCTGTGACTGTGACCAGAGCTAGATTAAGTGACACAGAGACGAGTTGCCAGAAAAGGCATCAGTCTTCGCATGTCCCTCTGTCCCTCCTCTCCTGCACCTGGGCTCATGGCAAAAACATGCCTTTCTCTGTGTGTCTCCCACATTTTATTTAGCCAATTCTAACTGAAATGGTAGTGAAGGAAGTGCAGACATCTTCGTCTGGATTTACCCCCTTGTTAGCTTTCTTCATTCAGCTGTATGGAGCACCTTGGGTTCCGGAGCCCCTCGAGAGGAGACGCAGCGGGCTCTTCTCACACCGTTCACACATTCAGAAAAAACACAGGAATGGGATGGGGTAGATGGGCATCACCTGGCTTCACATAACTCATGGTTTTCTTCCATTCATTGCCATCATGAACCAGGCTACGGCTGCAGTGTGGCATCTCATTGATTTTTATGCATTCTTGCTTCTTGTATACTTTCCCTGCTTTCCCCCTCCCCCTCCCTCTCCTCTCCCCCTCCCTCTCCCCCTCCCTCTCCTTCCCTCTCTCTCTCTCTGTGTCTCTGTCTCTCTCTGTCTCTCTGTCTCTGTCTGTCTCTGTCTGTCTCTGTCTGTCTCTGTCTCTGTCTCTCTCTCTCTCTCTCTCTCTCTCTCTCTCTGTGTGTGTGTGTGTGTGTGTGTGTGTGATATCTTGCTCTAACATGCTCTACCTTATTCCCCGAACCTGAAGTGAGGCTAGCAGCAGCCAGTAAGCCCCAGTGATCTTACTGTCGTCTGTCCCACAGGGCTGGGAATGCAGGTGCATACTACAACCACATCCGGTTTTCTGTGTAGATACTGAGATCCAACCTCAGTCCCTCGTCCCAATTTCCTGCTTTTAATTGTCTAGTTTGAGTCCATTTACTTGCATTTCATCTCGGAGGACCAAGGTTCATCACCTTTGAACATTCCTTGGTCTAGTTTTGCCTAATGCTACCATCTTTGTTATGTATATTTCAGATTCTTTGGAAGTGCTGAGGGGGATGGGGGCCTGTGTGCCTCTCACTGTTGGGGAAGAGGGGTCATGGCCTTCCTCCATGATGAAGAGGCTCCTTTCCTTGGTGACCAATCAGTAACTTGTGAGGTGACATTTTGAGGCTGTGAGAACACCTGCCCTTCAATGTGTGATCTGATTAGTAGCTGAGAAGGAAAGATGAGGAATGTTTCCCAGACATGTGGGTCAGGAGGTCTTGGCTCTGCCAATTACCACAAGCTCCTAGCACCATCACACACACATGGGGCTCCCACTGTGGCTCCAGGCTAGTGAGCAGGAGCAGAAGCCAGCACCTTACCTCATCTGTGTCAGCCTCAGGTGGTAGGAATGGAGACCAAGAAGGCAAAAGATCATAGACCAGCAAGAGACAACAGAGTAAGAGGGAAGCTAGGTCTCTCTGTAGACAAAGAAAGAGAAGACCAGGGAGGACACTGATGGCTGGGAGAGAGCTCTGCACACATCTGTGGGAATACTGATGGCTGAAAGGAGAGGGCTCTGCACACATGGGCTGGTAGCTCCAGCCTGCTGTAGGACTTGGTCACAGTATTGTCAACAGAGGCCATGTACAGATGTCTTTGTGCTCCATGGGTATAAAGCCACAGGCAAGGTCCTGGGGTTGGTGAGATTTAAAGTGGAAATGCTTAGCCATCAACTCGATTAACAGATTTGCTACCTTCAGGATGCTTGGTAGCAATATAAGATGACCAAAGATTGTTTCAGAGAGATGGCCATTGGCCCATCCTCCCTCACATCATACACCTGTGGTGGATATGTATACACACACACACACACACACACACACACACACACACACACACACACACACACACGTCCCTCAGCCTCTCCATGCCTCAGATATACTCACACTTCAGGCACTTCTAAAGCTCAGATATTCTACTCTCCAGATATCCCATTACCTCAGTTAACCTATATCTCAAACACTTTTTGCCTTTCCTCCATGCTCAGATATACTCATGCCTCAGACATACCCCCCAAGCTTTGGACACCCCAATACATTATATATTCTGCACCTTAGACACCTCCTGCTTCAGATACCCCAGACCTCAGATGTCTGAGCACCTGGCCACTCCATGTCTCAGCCATTCAATGCCTCATACATTGCCTCAGGTTCCCAAAGGCTTTCCACGGGGATCTCTTTTTGTCCCAGAGACTCCAGGTCCTTATTACAGTATCTGGAGGTGGCACAGACACAAAGGGGTTAGAAGGGGCTGTAGTCAGCCGCTGTGCCTCTGGAATCTTCATATGGGGCGAGCTGCTGTGTCTTCAGGAATACTTGGGCCCACAGCAGGTCCGGAGTCCTGGAGTCCATGGAACTTTCTTTGTGTGTCTTCAGACAATGTCAGGTGGAAGCTGAGATATAGGATCATTGCCGAGGAGACTCTCACTAATGGCACATGCAACTCGTCTCCTTGTCGTAGAAGCCTTCTTGTTATTTAGAAATTGAGGTGGCACTTGGACATGCTTGAGAGGATAATCCATTCACTTGTAAGCATGTGAATTAACCAGGATTAGTGTAACAAAAACCCCCCAAATAATAGTGACTTACACAAGCTGGAGTGTATTATCATTCTTGGTGGAGGGGTGGGGAAGAAGTCTGTAAACAAACAATCCAGAACTATATGGCACTCTGTGGTCCTGGAAGCACACGGCCTTCCTTCTTTGCTGCTCTGTTCTCCCAGCCCACGATTTCGTGATTCAAGGACCGACAATGCTCCCAGCAAGTGCACAATCTACCCAGCCATGAGAGGGCCAAGCGGCAAGGACTAGGTGACTGCCCTGTGGTATGCTTCCTGGAGCAACATGCAGCTTTCTTGCCCACACCATTTTGTTCAGGACTTCGTCTTCGTCACAGTCTCTGTTACCAGCCTCTGTGATCCCAACAATAATGAGGGAGCTTGGCCCTTGTTCTTCACTCCTGCCTTAGTGTCCCCCCTCTCAGTCTGCTGTCCTCAGGTTCTAACCACTCAGCTTTAGCTTCCTCGGGTTATCTTCCACTCAACTTCTCACTGAGATCTCCTGTGGCCTTCTCATTGCCAGACTGGTGACTTCCTCTTTCCCTCACCGACTGTCACCTCTGCCTCCAGCTACATTTGAGGGCTGACAAGTTAGCAGTTGTCAGAATGTTCCTCCATCTTGGTGAAAATATGCTGAGCTCACTTTGGTCTCCCGCTTCTTTGGCCATTTCTCAAACTCTGCAGCAGCCATGCATAGAGTGAGCCCCAAATGCTGGCCCTCAGGATGCCTTTTCATGCTCTCTTCTGTGGGTGTTGATGCTCTCTGTAACTCTGGGAAGTGATGGTTCTCCCTGTATGGCTAGGTATAATCAGACTTAGATGGACTTCCAACATGGCTAGAGCTGAACTACTGGTGTCTGCTGCATGTTTGCTATGGTGCTAGTTCTCCTCAGAGAGGTAGTGTTGCTCTCAGCAAATCACGTCTGCCTGTTGTCTCAGTCATAGCAGCATCAACAGCACCCAGTTCTTGCCCTACAGTTCTGTGAAACCCCTACCCCTTTCCAGGACTGCTGCACACATTCCTGATACTCTGTGGCCAGAGGGCATAGCCGTAAACCCTAAATCCATTGATGCTTCTGTACTGGCTGGTTTTGTGTGTCAACACAAGCTAAAGAATTATCACAGAGAAAGGAGCTTCCCTTGAGGAAATGCCTCCATGAGATCCAGCTGTAAGGCATTTTCTCAACTAGTGATCAAGGGGGAAGGACCCAGCCCATTGTGGGTGGTGCTATCCCTGGGCTGGTGGTCTTGGGTTCTATAAGAAAGCAAGCAGAACAAGCCATGGGGAAGCAAGCCAGTAAGTAACATCCCTCCATGGCCTCTGCATCAGCTCCTGCTTCCTGACCTGCTTGAGTTCCAGTCCTGACTTCCTTTGGTGATGAACAGCAATGTGGAAGTGTGAGCTGAATAAACCCTTTCCTCCCCAACTTGCTTCTTGGTCATGATGTCTGTGCAGGAACAGAAACCCTGACTAAGGCAACTTCCCTCTGTGCAGGGTTTTAAATCTATTTCATTTGCATGCCTCTGTGTGTGTGTGTGTGTGTGTGTGTGTGTGTGTGTGTGTGTGTGTGTGTCTGTGTGTCTGTGTGTCTGTGTGTGTGTGTTCCTTATTGTTGTTGGCAGTGGACATACAGACAGCCCAATAAGACAGAAGATGCCAGCATAAAAAGAGACACACTTTTTCCCTCTGTCCATCTAACATACCTGTGTGACTCCTGAACTAGTAGGCAGACTGACAAGGGAGGCTGTGCTATATAGCACACCAGTCCATTCTCAAGAGCAGTAGCCTGCAGAAGACCTGGCTGTCCCCTCTCACACGGCCCTGGAGTGAGGCTCTGAGCTCATTGAGGCTGCAGTTGGATTAAGATTCCCATAGCTGAAGGTAATAACAGTCAAATATGACTAAATGTGTATAGTAGCTTTGTCTGTAATCTCAACCCTCTGAAGGCTGAGGCAGGAGATCTTAAGTTCTAAGCTAGCTTAGCTTGAGCTACACAACTAGATTGCCTTGGGGGCATGGTAGGGAACAGAAGGAAGGAGACAGAAAAGAGAGAGGGAGGGAAGAAAAAGGAAACAACAGAGAGATGGTTGAGTGGAGCCCAAATCTCAATTCTCAGACCATCCTCCCAGTTTCAGAGACCACCAAGGCTAGAAGGCAAATGTTTAAGGTCCTTGGAGCATCCTTCAGAGAGATCACTTCTGATTCTGCAGCTACTGTTCTGCATGAAGGACCAGAGGGAAGCCTACAGTGGTTTGTAAAAAATGGCCACCATGGCCCCATAAGGTGTGGCACTATTGGAAGATGTAGCCTTGTTGGAGGAAGTGTGTCACTGCGGGGTGGGCTTTCGCGTCTCAGAAGCTCAAGCCAGGCCTAGTGGGTCTCACTCGCCCTTCCTGCTGCCTGGGGATCCAGATGTAGACGTCTTAGCTACCTCTCCAGTACTATGTCTGCCTTCACGCTACCATGCTTCCTGCCCTGATGATAATGGACTAAGCCTCTCAACTGTAAGCCAGCTCCAGTTAAATGCTTCCCTTTTTAAGAGTTGATATGGCCATGGTGTCTCCTCACAGCACTAAAACCCCAAGTAAGACAGTCCTCAGTATTCCTAGTGGACTCCACTGAAGCACAGCCCTAACCACATGAAAGGGGGGGCATGAGGTTCACAGAACAGGGAGCCAGGCCTGTTCATCTGAGATGGAAGAAAGGTACTACGTTGCCATGTGTTAGACACACTAGGCCCGGCTTGAGAACCCAAGGTTCACAGCCAACCAGAGATGCTTTAATGTTCTACACATGCTGGTGTTAGTCTTCCTAGCACTCCCTGGGTGATACAGTCATTGCGTTTGTGCCATTTGATAAGTCAGGAGATCATATTGGAGTCCCATGTGACTCACCCCCAACATCAGTTGGCACCCATCATAGGCCTCATTAGATACCTTCTGGGGGCCTTAGTCTCTAACCTTTTGCATGTATGAACACCGCACACTCACACACTCACACAGACACAGACACAGACACACACACACACACACACACACACAGAGAGAGAGAGAGAGAGAGAGAGAGAGAGAGAGAGAGAGAGCAGTCCCTCTCAAGGTAACCTGATATGCTATGAATCCAAAAGCTAAGTGTGTGGTGTTCCACCTTGTCCTCCCAGATGTCAATGCCAACAAGATTAGAGATGCCAGTTACAAAGTAATTTTCCTTTCTTATCCACAATAAACACATCCATTTACATACATATGGGAGAATGTGTTCATGTAAACATGAGGAGTACATATTTATGTGTATATAATCAGCAGTGTTTACGAGTACACAAGTGAGAGTTGTGGGCAAGTGTGTTTGTGCTTCCATAGCTACAGAGAGAGAGAGAGAGAGAGAGAGAGAGAGAGAGAGAGAGAGAGAGAGAGAGAGAGAGAATGAATTTGTGTTTGTATGTATGTGGTCTGGGCTAGAGAAAATACAGTGTCCCAGTACTAAAAGGAGGCCACTGTATTGGGGTTGGTTTTGTGCACTGTGTATTCAGTGCTGAGTTCTGAGCCCCAGGTTGTAGTCTGGACTTGGACATTGTATTGACCAATGTGATGTAAAGAATGATCCCCAACAATCTCTGATTGGGTAATAAAAAGCCAGAGCCTGTGACCGGGTGAGGAGAAAGACAATTGGAACTTCGGATCAAGTAGAGGGCCTCACATAGGGACCATGAGGGGAAGGGACAAAGGAAAGAGAAGGTCACCATAAGGCAGGATGGACCATGAACATGTGGCAGAAAGAAGCTCACCCCGAGGGCACACATGGAGCAGAGAAAGTTGGGTGAGCCTTGAGCTACAAGTAACACAGGGCCTATGGCTGAGATGCCAGTTAGAATAGCTCAGAATCTGCCCAATTTAGGTTTGCAATTTGTTAATAAAAATGCCAGGTTTTGATGTCTTTTATTCAGGAGCTACACAGGCTAAAGTGGGCCTAAAATGCCCTGCAGATATCTGGGAGCGAAATTGGGCATATCAAACCCTCCAAAAGTATTTCTTCTACACCCCTAGGGCTCTCCTAGAATTCAGTGACATATACAGCTGAGGTAGTATCCAAACACGCAGCAAAGCATGCTATACCGCCTCCCTCATGCACACACATGCTTTGTTACACACACTTCCAGGATATAAGTGTGTCTTGTGACTCAAATGTGCCAAATGAAACCCATGTTTAAGGACCCAAGTGTACCTCATGAAACGCATGTGTTCCAGGCACACGCATGCCTTATAATGTGAACATGCTGCACATTATGATTTTGGCATGAGTGTTACACAAGGCACATGTGTATCCCTGGACACAAGCATACCTTTTGACATACATGCATCCTATTTAACACAATGCTGTAAGCATGCCTTTTGAGATACATGTGTCCTATTTAATACACATGCTGTAGGACATACACATGCCTAATCACACACATGTGCTATCTCTATTGAATGCCAGGGTCTTTGTCTCTCAATCAGCCCAGTGGCAAGAAGGCAGTGCAGACAGAATTGTGCATGAAGCCTCAGCTTTGGGGGCCAGTTTCTAGGGGGTCAATGTTGAAATCACCTTAAATCGGGAGATAATGCCACCATTCACATGTGGCCATTCAGCACTACTGAAGTAAACATTTATGGTTAGGTGAGATTTGCTTTCTGTCCATTTAGGGCAGGCATTCATCTGTTGCTTGCTGCCCTAAGCAAAGGGCAGCTTGAAAACAGGTCACTGTTTCAAAGAACTGTTCTGTGGTCCCAAGACAGTGCCAGTCTGGACACTGGGAAAAGAAGTTCGAAATTTTCATTTTCAAATAACAGAATCACCCTCTGGGATAGTGCAGGCTCTTCCTACATCCTCTTAGTCTTAGAGTGGTCTGTGTGACCTTTCCCCATGGTAGTGATAACACATCTGGGCAGAATCTGCAGACAGACAGCCCTCGTGCACGATCGGGGGAGCAGAACATAGTTCCCTTCTTCTCGCAGACACCCACCCCTTTTTGCATCCAGCTTTCTTAATGCACCGTCTTTTCTTGACAAATCATAACACAAGAGGCACTTAAGACTTGTATAGCTCCCCAAAACGGATGCACACAAGCAATTTTAGCCTCACCCGGGGCTCAGTCTGTCTCTGAGCAGACCCCAAGCAACATTCTGATCCAGGACCAGGCATAAAAGTCTTGGGTATGGAGCTGTGTAGGAGGCTTTGTGAGAAACAATCAGCCCGCGAGACTGCCTCCCCAGCCTGGAGCTGAGCAGTGGTGTCTTGTCCCTAGTATACAACACTGAGGTGTTGTTCTCATGTTGGGGTGGATCTCTGACATCTGTGTTATTAGCTGTCTAGTACCCGTGTCACCAGCCTCCACAAGCCTATCTGCCCTGCTGTGTTGTGTTCTGTACCCCATAGGTCTGCTCAGCACTAGTTCTGAAGTTGCCATTCCCACCTCTTGGCGTGCTCATCCCTATGCGTCCCCCCAAAGAGAGGTGGAGCCTTGTAGGCTTCTCTACCATCCCCTGCCTGTAGCCAGGAAGGTGACCACAGGGCTCTGTGTCATATACCTCTAAGAGTCAGGGAGAGCTTTACAGAAGCCCTATAAAGACTCTCCTACCTGTCACAGCTTGGCTGACTTACACAGGAGGTTTAGGAAGTCATGTGGTGTCATTCTTTTGTTAGACTGTGCGTGAGGATCTAGGTTTCCATATCATTGTTCCGGGCATAGTTGAGAGTCTATCACTGAGCACTAAGTAAGGAATCAATGCTGAGGGAGGGCCAGCAGCTGCAGCCACATCTTCACAGTCCCTCTCTGGGATGCATTATCTACCACGTGGAACACCTGCCTCATGTTCTGCCATGGTGTGAAGCCTCTATGCAGAATTGGCACGTCTGGAGTCAGGGACAGATCTTTGTCTGCTGTCCAGTTTGTTCACATTGACTCCTGGAAGATAAAGGGGCCATCTCATAAGCAGGCAAGGTGTACCCCTGGCACACCTGACAGGGGTGGTACAGAGGAGACTGTCACTCGCTTTCCAGAGCAGCTGCGTTTGCTCACCTTGCTGACTTCCTTCATAACAGCAATGGTTTGGTTTCATTTTGGGTGTTGTAAACTAGGAGAGTCCGAACACACATCTGCATTGAGCAATACTGACAGAGGTGCTGCCAAGAGGGATAGATGGGGCACAGCCTGAGAACTGCATTGTGGGTCAGGGCTGGGTTCAGTCCCAGCAACTAGGAGACACCATGTGTTCTCCACAGCCTTGTGGGTGGGGGTGGTTCTGGCATAGGGCGGCATTGGCATCCCTAAAAGGTGGCACTTTTAGTAAGACACCTCTCAATATCTTTGCTTCACTGGTATATTGAGCTGGTCTGCCTTTGGCCCAATTGAGCACATCTGACCATAGGCCAGAGCTCCAGGAATGGAGAAGACATGTTTAAGGAAGCATTTTCAATAACAGTGATTGTGGTAGGCCAAGCAGGGTTTCTCCATGCTCCAGTGGCATGACAAGGACATTACCATCACACTGGGAGGGGCTGGACCCGAGCTCAGGACTCAAAAGAACTGGCAACCCAGATGTGTGTGTTCACATGTCTACATGTGAGAGAGACTTAGTGAAAAAGAGAGATGACCCAAACTCTAATGAACAGCAGGACTCTCGATGCCTGCGAAGCAACCTCTCATTTAACATGCAGTGGAACTTCAGACCCACACAGGGTGCGCCAGTGTCCCAAACCAGTTCCCCTTTGAGCTGTGTCAACACTCTGCGTCCATGCTTAGCAGCCATCTGTCTCCATGTGACCTCTCTCCCGTCTCATCTCCCCGTTCACACCACCGAGCACTGCAGAGCCCTCCAACTTGCTGTTCTGTGTCTTGGCATTTCCGGGTCACTGCATACGCAGTGGTGAGCTGGCATCTGTCCTGCAGTGAGGTGGTTGTTTTCTGAGGAGTGGCTGGCTCTGGTAATGCTACACTGAAGAAGTTGGAGGGGAAGTCACCCAGGCTCAGAAGAGAGAGGATGTAAGTCACCACAGTGGTAAAACTGGTGAGTGCCAGGAACCTCTCTAGTCTGAGGCAAGAGCAACACCTGGCACCATGGAGTCTCCATCCTCATGGCCCGGAGTATCAGCCAGTGAGGCAATCTCAGGAGCAGTGTTCTGTGGAAGCTCTTTGTGCTTGTTTCCTGTAGCAGAGCCAGCCTTAGTGAGCACAGGTTCCTGGTAGAGCTAGCCTTTGGTCAGAGACCTTTGGTTCTAGAATGACTGTATGGGTGGGAGACTCCAAGCTGCAGTCCAGGAAGGAGCTTTTGTGTTGAATGTTCTGGCTGTTTGATGTTTCAAGCAGCTCTACTGTGCTTCCAGATCACATTAGCAACAGGTTTTGTTGTTTTGTGTTGTCTTTAGTTTTCTCCCAAGTCAGCATTTGTAAACATTTGTTTTTGTTTATAATAGGGTCTTGGGTGTGGTTGTGTAATCCAGGCTAGCCTTGCATTTGTGGCAATTCTCTCCCACAAACCTCATTCTGGCATTCCTATACTTCTCTGTGTGGGTCTTAGGGCTCAGATTGCCCACATAGTTCCACAGCAGGATACAGAGCCTGCCACATCCATCATCAACCTGCCAGGCTGATGAGAAGGTGGGACTCAAAGAGGTCCTTTAGCCCACTCCTATACCCCCATCATGGGGCAGAGATCCTCCCATATAACTTACTAGTGTCTGATCCCTACCACTGAGGTAACCGCACCAACCCCTGGTCCTTGATTGGTCTCACTCCCAAGTCCCCTGGCCTGCAGCCAGCTCCAGAGACCTGCTACTCACGAGGACAGCGCTGTTTCCAAATGCTCATACCTGGCCTGACTTCATTCATCTTCTCTCGTCTCACAGACACAACAGAGGAGGAAGACGGGTTGAGTTGCTAGAGAGCAGCTGAGGACAGAGAGCCTGGCCTTCAGCAGGGCCAGAGGTGTGTCAGGCGTGGGTGCTAACCCCAGCCACTACAACCCTAGCAGCCTCCTTTGCTGCAAACTATATCCAGTGTCCAGGGTGCCAGGGTGCCCATGGCGTTTGCTTTAAATAATTAGGTAAAGCCAGTCTCTGTGCTACTGCAGAACTAAGGGACATGCACCTATGTACAGAATCCTATAAGCCCCTCTGTCGGCCTGCTCAGACATAGGCATAAAGGCAACACTAAGAGAGCCTTGGCCATCCCAAGTTTAGGCTGCAATGACTGTGATGACAGAGAGTATTTCGGGTACTCAGTTGGGCAGTAAGAAAACCATGCACATCCCGTGAACACACTACCTTTTTATTTTTAATCTTTTTTTCCTTTTCTCCGTCTTTATTAAATTGGTTATTTCCTTTTTACATTTCAATTGTTATTACCTTTCCCCGTTTCCAAGCAAACATCACCCTAACCCCTCCCCATCCCCTTCTATATGGGTGTTCCCCTCCCCATCCTCCTCCTCTTACAGCCCTCCCCACAACAATCCTGTTCACTGGGGGTTTAGTCTTGGCAGGACCAAGGGCTTCCCCTTCCACTGGTGCTCTTACTAGGCTATTCATTGCTACCTATGAGGTTGGAGCCCAGGGTCAGTCCATGTATAGTCTTTAGGTAGTGGCTAAGTCCCTGGAAGCTCTGGTTGGTTGGCATTGTTGTTCATATGGGGTCTCAAGCCCCTTCAAGCTCTTCCAGTTCTTTCTCTGATTTCTTCAACGAGGTTCCCATTCTCAGTTCAGTGGTTTGCTGCTGGCATTCCCCTAGGTATTTGCCATATTCTGGCTGTGTCTCTCAGGAGAGATCTACATCCGGTTCCTGTCAGCCTGTACTTCTTTGCTTCATCCATCTTATTTAGTTTGGTGGCTGTATATGTATGGGCCACATGTGGGGCAGGCTCTGAATGGGCGTTCCTTCTGCCTCTGTTCTAAACTTTGCCTATTCCCTCCAAAGGGTATTCTTGTTTTAAAGGAGTGAAGCATTTGCATTTTGGTCATCCTTCTTGAGTTTCATGTGGTGAACACACTACCTTAAGGTGACAACAATCCCCTTAGCTGAGAGGAGTGTTGACCCCTTGACCTTTTCCTTCATGGTTGAACTTTCTTTTGTAAAAGCGTCACCAGGGTTGGAATACTGAGTTTTAAAATATGAAGGCTTTCTAGGGTTCCCTGAGTGTCTCCTCAAGAATGTCAGGCATGCATGCAAGGGCCTGAGCCACATCCTTAGTTGCTCTAGGTACTGGTCACCGCTCTGATCTTCCTTGCACCTAGCCTACCCCATTTTCCTCAGCCTGTGTTGCCTTAGCCACAACCATACCTAAGCTCTGGAATAGTCCTCACAGAAGGAGCAGAACGTGGACAGGCCTGGCACCAAAAGTCGATTCTCACCGCCACATTCAGCCTCAGACGGGCCTCCGCTTTATCTACAGCACAGGTCTGCCAAGGAGCCAGATTACGGATTGGTGTGGCTGGTTGGTTTGGAAGAGAGTGCTATGTGTGTAAAGCTGTTGCGTGTTTATTCCTGGACTCTGCTGACTGGTTTGGGGGAAGCTGTAAGCAGGATACTCAGCAGCTCTCATGCCCAAGCTGTGTCTTGCAGCCCCATTATAACTGCTAGAGAAAGGGCCAGGCTTCCTTTGAAGATGTTAGTTTATAGGTTTGCTTTGCTGGTCTGGTAGGTGATGTCACATATGTAAATAGTTAGCGAGGTGACCAGCACAAAGGTCACTGTGGCTGCTGATCCTTTACACTATGTTCCTCTTTGGATCAACTCAGCTGGTAGCATCTTTCCCCATCCTAACCAATACAGCATCCCAAATCATGTTTTTTTTATGTTATTTTGTTTTCTCTTACATATATTAAACACGTTTTTAGAAGTCATCTGGATAACTTCTAAAGTTGGGGCTGGCTAGACCTGTGGGCTATATATAGACCACACTTGGGAAACATTATGGGATGGGGTGGGGATGTTCTTAGTTAAGGTTTCTGTACAGTGCTAAACTATCATGATCAGAAACAACTTGGGGTGAGGAAAGGGTTTCAGCTTATAACTCTCAGGCCACATTCTACCACTGAGGGAAGTTGGAACAGGAACCCAAGGCAGGAACATGGAGCCAGGAACTAAAATAGAGGCCATGGAGAGATGTCGTTTACTGGCTTGTTTCTTGAGGCTTGTTCAGCCTGCTTTGTTATTCCAATCAGGATCACGCCCAGGGATGGCTCCACTTGCTAGTGAGCTGGGCCCTCCTACATCCATCGCTAACCAAGAAAAGGCCCCCACACATGTGCCTATAGGACAATCTTTTAGAAGTATTTTCTCAATTAAGATCCCTTCTTCCCAGAGACGACAAGGTTTGTGTTGAGTTAAGAAAACAAGTTAGCACACTGGGCTTTGAGACGGAAGTCTCTAAGGCCACAGCAAGTGTCTTAGACACTTCCCCCAAAAACCCACTTCCGATGGCAGCCATTCTGGACCTATTAGATCTGTGGAAAGAGAGAGGACCAGGGACCCAAAGTAAACTGGTCTGTTTAGAGTTTGGTGATCCTGATTATACTGCACAAGTATAATACATATGTGTGTGTGTGTGTGTGTGTGTGTGTGTGTGTGTGTGTGTGTTATATTTCCTCACCTTCTGATCTATAAAGTAGAAATACAGCAGTTATCAGGGGTCTGGTGAAGTGAGCCCCACCTGGCATCTCACAGAGCCTGGGTCTCCACCCTGCCCTAGAACGAAGTGCAGGGGCCCGTGGCTGGCCCAGGTGGGAGGCGCAGAGAGGTACAGTTTGCAGGGCACCAGCTCTGAAGCTGGACTTGCCACATAGATACAAACAGCAGAACACAGGCCACATGAGATTCTTAGCCTTCAGATGTCTGAGGCCCTGGACTCCTTCTGTGATGGAGGACACAGAATGGGATCATCCCTGGCTGCCCAGTAGGCGGGATACCCTCCATTGGCCAAAGCTAAAAAATCAAAGTAACAGATGAGGGCTCCTGAACCCCACCCTTCCAACCCCACGTGCACTCTGGTTCTTGCATCTATGGAGGACCACCTCTCTGCAAACAGGAAGCATAGTTCTGATGGGCCTGACTTTACACAAGGATTAGAAATAACTTACCAGGAAAGAGACTCTTACTCCATCTCAAGACCACCATCCAGGAATGGGCCCAAGAATTACAAATCTCGAATATTGCTAAGTTCTGTTTTAAACAGTTCTACAGGCCTTGTGCAGTAAAGAGGAGACACCATTGGTAGTTTTGTCTGGGACTAAGGACAGACATATTTCTACTTTTCCTCTGAAGTTAGGGAGATTTCAGGTTAAGACAGTAACCAGCTTTATATGCACAAATGCGTCCCTCTCTATACACACATATATGTTCAAGTATCTATATTTTCTATATTATATATACATATATACAAATATATGCATATTTATTAATATACACAGTAAGACTTGGACATATCTAAGTATACACATATATACATCCAATTATATACCTACGTTTATAAATATATAGTCATCTATACATATATACATAATTTATATGTATGCATATAGTCTCATACATAAGCATGTATCTACATTCTATGTCTGGCTACATAAACATATATATATAATTACATAATGACACATCTATATGTATATGTGCATACATACAAATATACAAAATACACATTTCTATATGATGCATCTATATCCATTTTCTTATGGATATAACCAAATACTTGACAAGAAGCAGTTTAAGAAAGGCTGTCTTCTGCTTTGGGCTCCAGGTATATCACAGCAAGGAAGGCATGGCAGCAAGAACATATGGTGACCAGTCACTGGGACCTCATCCTCAGGAATGGTGCTGCCTAGATTTAGGATGTGTTTCCTCACCTTAATTAACCCAATCTAGAAGCTCTCTTACACACACAGTCACTTGCCCAGATTTGTTTCCATGGTGACTTTCAATCTCACCAAGCTGAAAAATTAAACTTGACATCTATAACATCTATAAATTTACACACACATAGAAAACATGTGTCACATAAAGACATGTACATATTACACACACACATAGACAAATGCGTACATAAACTCATGTATCTACATGTACACATGTTTATCTGAGACTATATACACACAGATATGCATGCAAAAATACATAGCATACATCCATATGTGTGTGTACATATGAACATATATGCATGTGTGTTTATATAAACATGTGTGTGCATGCACACATGCACCCATATACACATGCATATGTGCACATATGCATATTTACACTTAAATAAATATCTGTATATGCATACATTCAGTGTTAGACTTTCTATCACTGGGGCAAATAAGTCAGATGAGAAAGAACTTACTTAAGCTCCTGGTTTTAACACTATTGGTCCACCACAGAGAGGAAAGTATGGCAGAGAGGAGGAGCTCACATACTATTCCTTCCACCTCTCCATTCCACCAGAGCGCTCAGTCTGTGGTCAATGCAACAATATTCATGACAAGTCTTTCCCCCTTAGCTAATCCTCTCAGAAATGCCCTCATGGACATGCTTAACTGCGTGCTTTTCCTACGTCATAGGCATTTGTGATCTAATCAAGTTGATAACCAAGACTACACTCATGCACTTATGTCATACATGCACCTATATACTGGTACACTCACTAATACATTTGTGTGAGATGCAAAGACCCTCACTTCATAATAAGAGTGCTAGAGACCATAAACAACAGTGGATCGGACACTGTTTCCCTTCCAACTTTGCAAAGCCAGGCATCAGCCCAGAGTGGTGTGGACACAATAGTGCAGAGATGTTTTCAACCCTCAACACAGATCCTTTCTTCCATTTTCTCTTAGATATCATGATTGGGAGTGCTCAACCTTCCATGTTATTGAGGTCCTCTCTTTCCCTTAGATCCACGTGTTTGTCTGTGTCTCGCCAGGACGTGGGCGGATTCATCTATCTGCTACACTGTTTATTTCTAAGCTTATCAGCCATATGTCCTTGTCACAAATACAGGTTGTTAGGCAGGCTTGGCTATTAGTAATTTCCTACTCTAAACCTCTAACTTCAGGGGAAGGTGGCTATATGAGCAGAGTTTTATTGGAGGATTAAGTAGATTATCAGAATTTGGGTGGGGATAGTTAACCTAGCAGGCTGCCAGCAGGGACACTTCCCAGAGGTTCCTATTCATCATTAACTAAATGTAAGCTGGTTCAGGATACTTTTACTTTGCAAACGATCCATCAGATTTTATTTCTCATACATAAACAAACACACACATATGTGTATGTATACATATACATTCATTCATACATGTATGCAAAGACATGCATAGATCTCCATATCTGCATGTAACTGCACACACAGACATTGCAAGTGGATATACACACATTCCCATGTCCTAGCAGACAGGTACATAGTCTGTCATACATCCTGCAATATGTATACACCATGGTGTGGGGATCTTTCACCTTCTAGCACATCTGTATCTTTTAGCTCCTCTTCACATGGAGAACATATTTTACATGCACCCAGGCAGCCTCAGCCCCTGGGACAAAGCCGTGTGCACTCTGCTATCTTCCTGGCTGATGTGCCTATAAACCTGTCCTCATTCTCTAGAGCCCATAGTACCTTGATTCAAGGTACCCAGCAAAGCAGGGCTGCCTACTCTGCTGCCCTGCCCAGCACAGCCAGGCTCTGAAACCTGTGATGTTCCCCAGGTAGATCCCCTGGGGCTCTTATTACTGTTTTGTTCCCTGTTGGACTGCTCTGTTCTGCTTTGCCATGGATGGTCTTTTGGCTCAGTTATGTAACTGAGATAATTACTTGAGATAGGAACCCCACCCTGCCCCGCCCCCACTCCTAAATGGCCAACAAGGCCTAGAAGCCATCAGCTGACACAGGGCAACTTCAAGGCATTTTCATTGCCAGGGTTTTATGTCTGATGTGTGCTCTGTGCATCTGATTTTCCTCCCTGCTGCTCATTTGAATTCCTCACATGTTGCAAAATCTTTTTTCTTCCTTTCCCATCATTTTACTCCTGCCTAATTTATAAGAAAAATGTGCTTTGAACTTTTTAACAAGGATGCTGGAGAATAAGCCTCCTTCCGGCCTCAATCAGCTGACACTCTCCCTTCATCTAAATCTCACTTGCTGGTGTATGTTTTTTCTTTGCTCCTTAAAGACACACCAAGGGCTGCAAAACCCTCCAAACACTGCATAAAAGGGCTGTGGGGGAGGGAGAGACTTAAACTATTGGAAAAGAAAAGGGTCCTGAATTTCTCTCAGGATTTCAGCTTGGTGATATTGTGTAAATTGTAGAAGACGGAGAGAGTGGATATGTCGTGGCTTGTGTGGTGATTTACAATAGGTGTTGGGCAATCAGCACTGCAACCCCCATGCAGTGACCCTTCCCATTGAGGGCTCAGGGGACATGGGAACAAGTGTGGACACAGAGGCATGAATCCCAATCTGATGTCTAGATGGAACGCCTTGCTATACACAGCTGGGGGAACCAAGTCCTTGCCACTGAGGAAGGCCTACCCCTGAAAGTGACTGAAGGACTTGGGAGCAGGGAAGCAGTGTTAGGCATCTGTAAAAACCTCCACTGGGGAGACTCAGAATTTGTCATATTCTAATCAATGCTGTTTGTCTGCTGTTTTCTGTACCACCTTCAGAAGATTGAGACCTGAAAAGAGGTGCATATCTTGAGGGGAGTTGAATATTCGTTCTCCCAAAAAACTGTGTGTGTGTGTGTGTGTGTGTGTGTGTGTACAGAGGGGAGCTGGATAAATGTTCTCCCAGAATGAATGTTGTGCATGTGTGCACCAGGAAGCATATATGTCTGCTCTCCAGAAAGTGTGTACACACAGACAATCTGAGTGTGTGTGTTCCTTGTCAAGTATGTACATACATGCACACAGGAGAACTGGATGTGTCTGATGCCCAGACAGTGTGTGCATATGTGCATACAAGGGAGCTGGGTATGTTTTCTTAATTACTTTTCTATTGCCAATGGCAACACTATGGCCAAGGCAACTTTAAAAACAAAAGCATTTAGTTGGTGTTCATAGTTCTGGAGGGTTAAAATCCATGGCCATCATGGTGGCCAGCATAGCAGCAGACAGACATGGCACTGAAGACATAGCTGAGAGCTTGCATCTGATCCATACAAGCATGACAAGCATGAGGAAGGGAGAGAGAGAGAGAGAGAGAGAGAGAGAGAGAGAGAGAGAAGAATGGTGTGGGCTTTTAAACTTCAAAGCCCACTTCTGGAAACACATCTCCTCTAACAAGGCCACACCTCTTAATCCTTACCAAAATGTTCCACCCACTGGGGACAAAGCATATGAGACTATGGCTGCTATTCTCATTCAAACAACCACATGTATGCTCCCCTGAAAGGGTATACATGTATATGTATACATATGGGGAATTGGCTATGTACGCTCCCCAGAAAGTGTGTGCATGTGTGTACACATGAGTCCTTATGTAGAGTATCACAGCCCCATCACCAGTATGTAGCTTAGAAATCTTTAACTCTGTCTGGGAGTCCTCTGGTAGAAGCTCAGCCCATATTCATGGCTGCATTCCAAATGCACATGTGCTGTCTACTTGGCAGACACATGACATAGGAGGAAAATGGTTGTAGTAAAAGAGAAAGGAAACAGAGACTCAGGCAGAGGATCCATGCAAACCTTGGGTTCCTACCTCATCAAATTGTTTCGTGGTCATGAAACTGATCTTTGCTGTTACTGGGTTCAGCACTGTGGAAAGCCAAATGAGCAGCCTTTCCTGGAGCCGCTTGCTGGCCACAGTGAAACACTGTGTGTTGAGAAAGCGCAGCCCATGCTGTTTTTGAAGGAATCCCACCCACATGATTTCTGAAGTTCCCACAATAGGCTTCAATTGAACTAGCAAGTGTATTAGGGAATATAAACATTATCTTTCCTTCCAATGATTTCTGTCAATGGACTTTTGGGAAATGTTTATTTTGCCAAGGGAAATTTGTCCGTAATGGAGAAATTAAACCAAAAAGAAAGATGAATATGTCTTGGTATTATGAGAAAACTTAAGAACCTCAATTAAAAACCAGGCAGTATTCTTTTTCATTTTTTATTCTTTGAGAAACACACACACACACACACACACACACACACACACACACACGCAGCACAACAGTTATTGACATAGTAGGGGGGCTGATACTGAAGAGAATGTACAAGCCAATGGAGCAGAACAGAAATCCAAGAAATAGGTGCAAACAACCTCTACCACCAGGTCTCTTTTAGGGCTCCACAGAAACACAGTCGGAAAGCATGGGTCGTCAAGATCATTCCGAAGAAATGGCAGACACACACAGGCCTCTGGACCCTTACCTCAAGCAAAAGTCCACACTAATTAGCATGTGTCACAAAGCCATGAAATTACTAAGAGGAAGAGCTTTGCGATGTTAGTCCATGGCATCTTGAGATATACGAGTCACGGGCTACAGAAGCAAAGGTCACACATGAAATGACTGTAAACAAAACACTGCACAGCAGAGGAAGCCAAGAACAGACTCAAACTGAGACCTCCGGAGCGGGAGGGGAGGTATACAAACCACTTATCTGAAGTATGAGAGGTGCTCCTACGGATGGATGGCAGAAAACCCAAACAGCATGGTGGGAGAAGAGCAGAGGACCAGCATAGACATTTTGTCCAGAAACAACACAGGAAGAGCCGAGGTTGTGTAAATGAGCACTCAGTGTCTGTTGCTTCTCTGCTGTTTCAATAAAATATTCTAACAGAATCAACTTAAAGAAGGAAGACTTTATTTTATAGTCAAGGTTCTGGGAGGACAGATTCCATCACAGAGGGAAAGGTATAGCATGTCTGTCAGCAGGAGAAGAAATAAAAGCAAAGGGTAGCCTTTCATCTTTTTAAAAGTTGTGTAGGTTTCATCTACACATAGCAAGCAAAGAGAGAAAAAAACAGGAAGTAGGGTGAGGCTTATAGTCAAAGTCCTCCCACATGATATACTTCCTCCAGCAAGGCTATTCCTCCTAGAAACTTCATAACCTCCCTAAACAGTGACACTAGCTAATGACGACATCTGTCATTCAAACATTGCAGTATCTTTAAAGACCTGGAAAAAGCAAGCCAAAACCTTTGCAGAGTTGTTAGGGTATCCATTAAAGGGAGTTCAAGGGACTGAGTGCTGGCAGTATGTAGACCCAGTGACCCCTGCCCCTTGAGGGTAGTCCTGTAAGTTAGCATAGCTGTTATGGAAAACAGCAGGAAATCTCCTCAGTAGGATAATACTAGGGACTGCCCTATGGTTCAGCTAGACCTCTATCCAAGTATGCAGCCATGTGAAATAAATCAGCGTGTGGAAGAGACACCCGCTCTCCCATGTTCCTTGCAACACTGCTTACAATACTCAAGATAAAAAATACTTAAGTATGTCCATCAGTAAATGAATGGACAAAGAAAATGTAGTCCACACACAGTGGAGTACTACACAGCTTTTAAAAGGATGAAGCACTGTTCTAAGCTAAATGAACCTGAGTGACTTCCAAGCCAAGCCCAGTCCAAGTCACTACAGTCCCAAATGGTCCAGCATATTCATGGAAGATGAAACAGAGCTGAGACTTAGAGGTGTGTGATAGGTGGGTGGGAGTGGAGAGTGGGGAGCTTGATCCAAGAACTCAAAGCTTCAGAGATGCAAGATGAAAGGGTTCATCCCCTTCTCTCCTCAGGATCATCCCCTACCACTGTCAGAGGTCTGTTGATCAAATCGTGCGCTGTTGACAGCACAGAGCCACTTGGAAACGCAGCCCAGAAGCTGAATGCTCCCTCACTTAGTTAAGTCGCCCTAAGTGCCCTGCTTAGCCTCACATCACCTTATCTCCCCGCACAGCAGACACTTCTGTGAACTCACTTTAAGTCTGGCTTCACAGCAGACCATGCAACGCTCACAAAACTCCCCCATGCTGTTAAGAAGCCTTACTCTTCCCCATCCCTTTGTTTCCCTGGACAGTTTCCCTTCCACTTCCCTGTCATATCTGTGCACTCAATCTTATGTATCTAAGTACGTTACTTAGAGGACGTGAGCATGTGTCATTCCTCCTTCCCTCTTGACTGTGGATGTGATCGGCCACTTCAAGCTCCTCCCTTGACTTCCTACAACAACAGGCGATAACCTGGAGTTGTAAGCCAGATTAACTACCCCTCCCCTAAAAGAGAAAAATTACTCTTCATTTTTCCCAAAGATAATGTTTGTTTATATGCCGGCTAAAATCCGTGGTTTTTTTTTGTTTGTTTGTTTGTTTTTTTTTTTTTTTTTGTTCTTTTTTCGAGCTGGGGACCGAACCCAGGGCCTTGCGCTTCCTAGGCAAGCGCTCTACCACTGAAAAAAAATCCGTGTTTTTACTATATCCAGTCTGCACAGATTCCTTAGCCCAAGGGTCAGGAATAGGAATCTCTCTGTTCTGTTTTATCCAAAGTCAGTGGATACCTGTACTGTGTTCACTGCCTGGTCAGTACAAACCATAGTTCCTTCCGAGCGTCATACATATTCGGATGAAGATGTCACTGTTTTCCTCCACCTGAGAGGCACTGGGAGACTCTCCTTCAAGGAATCATGGGTATCAGTGGCATAACTGGATTTAGCATCACTTTTGGTCTACAATAACGTCTACCTGCCCCATCTAAGGCAATATATGTTCTGAGACTCCACAAACATCATTGGGAAGACCAAACTATCAACTGGACATTCACGTTCTAAAAGTGAAATAATAAAAAGAAAACAACGACATTTTAAGTGTAAAGTGTTCAAGACTTATTTGGCACCCATCCCTAATGGAGAAGGGGTTAGTTCCTGTCGTTCCTGTGTTGTTTGATATGTGGGTTAACTAGACTGGGTCAATCAGGGCCATAGTCACCTCCTGACCTCAGGGGGACCCTGGGAAGCCCCACGTGAGAGATGAGCCCAGGAGAAATCGTTACCTATTCTCACATTAATTTGCACCTGAGAAAGTGGTGTCACCACAGATTAAAGTCCTACCTCCTTGGCAGTGGGCACTGAAGGACAGCTGAGCCCTAGATGGTTCTGTGCATCTTCCTGTGTGGGAGATTTGATGAGTGCTATAGATCCCTGCTCAGTTCTACATAATTGCCAGGCTATGAGTCTCCAGAATTCCCTGGAGAGAGAGGGAGAGAGAGAGCTGGTACACGGATTGATAAACCCTCCACCCCCACTCACAGCTCATGTGCCCTCTGTCTAGAACCTCCCACTGGAGCACAGGACATACCGCACAACCCATTTCGTGTCTATGTCCTGAAAACTGTGATTCCTTTCTCTGCGCCCCAATCAAAAGCAATGTGGATGTCAGTAGGCAGAGCTATCCAGAAGGGGGTTTTCTGCTTCTTCTGGGTCTCAGGTGAACAGAGATTGATGAACGGCAGCAAACTGGGCTGAGGGCCTGGGATCCCACAGATGCAGAATGGCTCTGAAGGGCACAAGAGGCAGGTGTGAGACACAAACAAATGTTGGCTCAAGGCCTCCAGACTCTGGTTGGCTGGCTTAGGCCACTGGGGACTCTTAGGAGCGGCCTCAAGTGTCAGGCCTTCCCTCCAGCTACTTTACTGTGATCAATAATGCTGTGAGTGCATCGCTACCCCGAAGATGCTCACGGGCTCCTGTGTCTCTGGAAATAAATGGCACATACAAGTATTCTCTGGGAGACCCACACTCAAGATCAGAACTGCCCAGGACAGACTGAGGCAGGGCTTTCCCTTTCCGTGAGGCTGCTTGTGTGTCATGCTTTCTCCTAACTACGATGTTACAGACATGGAGAGTGCTCACCTAGGACCAGGAAAGTACTGCCTCCCTCTAGGTCTTCTCAGTCTGCTCTGGATCTCCCAGGGGTTATGTCACAAGCCATAAAACTACACTCCTCTGAAAACTACCCCAGATTAGGAATCTCCTTAAAAGTGAAATTTTGCTGTTATCAATAGCTCAAAATGTCATCACTTGGAGCCACATTTCCTGATGAACACAGGTCAGTTTGAGTGATTTCTGAGCAAGCCCAGAAGGGATAAGGGATCTTTCGGGCTGTGCTGAACACAGACTTTCAAGTACCCGAATGCACAAAATTTTGAGGGATGTGAAGAGCAGCCATATCCAACCTTAACATGGTGAGCATCTCTTGTGAGTGTCGCTGGAAGAACCTGCTCTAGGGGTAACACAAGGCACAGCTCAGCTCCTGGTGCCTGCAGGCAAACAGGTAGATGGCTACATCCCCAACTCCAGGATCTCATCCTGGAGGAAGATGGGGTACCTACCCATATCTCTGTGGTTCTGTTCATAATCTGGGCTTCTAGGATCAGAGGACTCTGTAGTGGCAGTATGACCGTGGTCAGAGATATGAAGACCAACGTGCAGGATGGATGGCTACCCTGACTTTGGGGCAGATGTCTACAAGCACAGGACCTAAAAGGGCTGAACTCTCAGGCCTCCCAAACATTCAGCACTTACAAATCTGTAGCATTCTTTTCGTAAAAGCGTTTGCTGGACAGACATGACGGCAAAGACTTGCAGCTGGCAGGCCAGCCGAACACAATGCAGCCCGTAGCCTCCCTGGAATAAAGCTCACACAGGGTATCTGTCTCCAGGACCCATGCAGTGGCTCAGAGGTGCTCCATGATGCTTGGGGAAGATCCCTATACAATACATAGAAATTTTATCTCGTTTATTTAAACTCATCACTGTTGATTAAACCCAGAACGAGGTCCTTGGCCTCCACTTTCAGAAAAGAGATGGAATTTAGGCAAAGTATCTGCGGCCAGGAGAGCGTGACGCAGATTGATCCATCCCAGGCTTGCTTTGATGTTAAAGTGGAGCGTTCATGGATCATTCACTTTAAATTACCACCTATGCTTTAAGATACAATGCCCATGAATAATAAGTGGCCAAGTGCTTGCAAAACATCATCACTGCAAAGCTTTCGGTCCCCTTGATAGAAGCAGAGCCCAGGGACAGATCTCGCAGTATGAAGTGGCTGATAGAAGATCATATCTGCTTTCTCAATCCATAAGAACTTTCCTAAGGGGTCTTCAGAGAAGGCCTATTAAAGGCCAGAAGAGTCCTGGGTCTGGGCTGGAGGATGGAAAGCTGCTGAGGTCCCAGGCTCCATTCTAAGCTCTTTCTGTCATCATGTTAACACTAGACCAGAAGAAACCCCCAGTAGGTTATAAACTGATTACAAGACAAATGGAGACATCCCTGGACTCTCTGTTCTTCACCTTGTCATCCTGAGTGCCAGTGGAGCAGGAAGCAGCTGCTTGTGCCACAAGGAGGCACCTGAGCCAGCTTTCAGAGTACATGATCATTACCCAAGGCCACTGTACCCTAGTGGCTACTCACTGTCCTGGATGGGCCAGTCCATGCCTTCTATAAATCCTTATTCCATTAGAAAGGCAGAAAAGCACAAACCGGAAGGAGAGCATCCACCCTGAATGTCATATGAGTTGCTGAAGGTCTCGTGTAGCTAAGCCCCGGGCTCAGAATAGCCACGAGAACACACTGATGTGTCTAGGGCCTTGGTGTTCTCACTGACCTCAGAGACGAGTGCTCCTTACACAGTGGACGTGTGCCTTCCAGTCTCTGTGTCCCATTCAGTTTTGTCCCACTTGGGTGTCATGTACCAGCCACGATTTGCTAAGAAGGCACAATAGCCGACAACAGAACGCGGCTCTCCATGTACAGACATGCTGCCGTGCCTCGCCTTTGCGGTGGGGTGCCTCGAGACCCCGTGGTAAATTGTTTCCTACTCGTTTGCTTGCAGCACTGCACACAACACTACGGTTATTCTTATACACATATATGCATTTATGCCATAATTTTTGTAAATTAGAAATGGGATTTTTTTGCTCATAGAATATGTGCATTTTTATTGCCAAATTACCTTCTGGATGGACCACGCCAATCCGTATGTGCAGTATGGAGAGAATAAGCATTCTCAAACTTCTAAGCTTTCGCTATCTGTCTTCTGAGGAGATGCCTCATTTCCCAGTTGTAGTTATTGCGTGATTTATTCCGTTTTGGCAAGCTACTTTTCTCACACTAAATCCTGAATCCTGGATACTGCAGGCTCCATTCCTGGACTGGACTAGTTGTTCATCTGGCTGGCTAGAGCATGTACCCCGTGTCCACAGCACCAGACGTGTGCCAATCACTGTGCTTCAACTTGGAGCAGCCACCCTTTTATCCAAGTGTCCCAACCTTTTGAATGTTCCAGAACAATGATTCTTTCAGGGCCTCGGTCCAAATGATCTTCTGAACCAACTTAACTGGAATCACACACCTACACTTGTAGATATCACAACACACATACATTACTATACACACATGTGTATGTTCCTACGCCATACAGATTACTACACACAATCACAAAAATATACTTACATGCTTCACTACCCACACACTCTACACAGCCACATAGATCACAACATGCATACTAACACATATCACTCACTACCATGTACATGCATCAGTACATGCGCTCAACATACACACGGGTGCAGTCATACCTCACGGGTGGCATTACATAAGCACACATCGTGCACAATACATACACACATACATTACACACATACCAGCACACAGACACTTCCCACAGCTTTACTATGTATTATACATGTGCACACATCACTTTGCACATACAGCATATGACATTCTACCACATATATCACTGTGCATATGCCACATAGCTGTATTTACACACAACATATATCACTGCTTATGCACACACCACACATGCACCATTGCACACACTATGCCACCTTGCAGGATTTTCACTGGAAGCCCATTACAACTGTGCATTTCTGTACACTAGACTGACTTAACAATCAAAAGCCCTTGGATTCCAAGGTCTCCTCTACCTACTTAAGGACCCTTGAATCAGAGTTGTGTTACCTCGTGGATACTTACCCTTTTCCAATGAATGTACTCCCAAGCTTCTGTAGCTAAGTTGCACCCCAGTGAGTATTGCATTCCATCCTATTTCTGAATAAAACCAACAGAAAAGAAACTTGGCTTCTAGGACCCCAACCTCTCTGCTGAATTCATGCAGTAGAGTCTATGCTAGCGCTGTAATGCTCAGCCAGGCTCAGTCCTAGAAACTCAGCTGTATATTCCACAGATGATATTATAATTTGACATATACAGATGTTATCCTACCATAGTAGCTTAAATCCTTAGGATGAGATAGATGGTGGCCTTCCCTGTCCCCACAGACTCCACAAGTAGATGGGAGTTTTCCACTGTAGAGTGGCACGGGAGTGACTTGCCTTCAGTGAAACTGTAATTTAAGCTTTAAACTTGGGCCTTTCTCCTGGTAGAACATGTAATGGCTCTGTCTGATAATGTGGATGGTGGAATCTCAGGTCTCCTTGATCATAGCCCTTCTTTTGATCCCTTTGCTGTGCTCCTAGGAGAAGTACAGTGTGGGAAACAGGGAGAGAGTGGGTCAGGCCCTGCAGAACTTGGATCAGGGGAAGAGGCTCTCACCCTTAGTGGTCTCTCATCCTGCCTTGCCCCCTGGAGGTCTAGGTAATTGACAGGGAGCGGCTTCTTGTCATAACACCCATTATTGCTGACTGTCTCCACAGCTGTCAAACCTTCAGATATTGCCCTCAAGAGACCAGATCTACCTGTCCCTATTTCCATCAGGCCAGGGTCTGGTGCCCCCATGCCCTGGAGGCAGGGCTACCCTGTACTCTCTCTTCTGCAGCCTTCTTGGGAGAAGCTCTAGAGTATGGGTGACTGGGAAAGATCCTGCTCAGATATCCTTGGAGGAAGCTGATGCCCAGGACAGTAGTGAAGAGTCTGTGATGGCCCTGCATTCCTGCAGCAGGGTAGTGTCTCAGAGGGTACACACATTCCAAGGACAGTGTCTGAGGGTACACACACCTAAGGGCCAGGATGAAGCCTATATGTCCAATACTAACTATGATCTGTCCTGTGTTGAGCAGTCACCATGGATCAAAACCAGTAAAACCTCCACTGGGAGAGGACTCTAGGTGTACTCTGAAGTTTCAAATGCCCTCTTCTCTCCTCTGAGGTGACTTTGTCTGACAGTGAGGTGCTCCTCTGTTGTAGCCTATGAGGCGTGCATAGCCATTTATGAGCATCTCCTCTCTCCGGGACCCACATCCTGATCACCTGCCCCACAGACACCGCTCTGTGCTCTTGGCTATGGATGACCCACTCACAGTGTTGGCAAATGCTCAGGGACAATTCTGCCTATTGAGCACTGCCCTTGATAGTTCACCCTCTTGACCCTGTAAACAGCAAACAAAAACAAAGCCCACTAGGCTACAACCTGCTCGGTAATTCACCCTTATTCTTAAACTTTGTAAGTCAGTTTTTTTTTTAACAGCATGCTATTTACATAACGTAGGACCAGCATTCAGTCAGTGAGACAAGTTAGCAAAAATAAAAGCCAAGAAGCACAGACCACGGCCGATGTTGTACCATGTTGGTGGTGCTGCCTGGTATGCATGCCTCTGTGACCAGGAACATGCCATGCAGGCCTTCCCCACATCTCTAGCTGGTGATGTTTCTGCGGGAAACCTGGAGTCTGCATTTTAAAACTGGTTTCCCTGGGAACATACCCCGCAGGGCTGTCTTCTGTTCTTCCCCAACTTTGCTCTCATTCTAAGATCCATACCAACCTGTGTGAATGCAAAAGACCAATTTATGTACCTATAACATGAGAGCCACATGCTAGGCCAGAAGGAAGAGCTCGGCTCTAGCTGCCGCACCCCTGCCCCACAGCACAGGACCAGCTGCACTCCTAACTCCTGGCTCCAGCAAAGGGCTCCACTCTGAACCACCTCCTGTCTAGACTCAGCCCAGGGCCGATGAACCCGTCTCTCCTGTGCTGTGCCTTCTGCCTACTTTCTAGGAAGCAAGCCACACCTGTTCAGTGTGGGAGTCAGGGGGAACGTGCTTGCCTCACAGTCTGCAGACTGTTGGTTTGTACAGGACAAGAATGTTGCTGATGCCACACATGCCTTGGGCGGGGTGGTTCCAGAAGGAAGATTTTACTGGGCCTGACTAGAATGAAGAGTCCTGGGCACCCACTACACACTTATGGGCTCGCGGGCTCCTCGGCCTCCTTGCTGATGCCAGGAAGTGACTTGGCTCCATAGCACACCACCCTTTTCATTAAGCAGGGAGAGATCTGATGCCTCATTGAAAATGTCTACAGCTCTGGGCATAGATAGCTGTGGGATGTGGACCTGCAGGACCTATCCACGTCCCAGTTGCTACAGTGAAGGTTCACATGGAAATGGCACTGGGAACACAGATCCACCTTCAGGCAGGCTGGGGGATGTTCTCCAAGCACTTAACTCAGCCTTTTGACTTCCGCTCGTGCCATTGGGCAGCAAGGAGATCGCCACTTTTAAAATGGTTGCTCAACATCTCCTGGTGTTGTGCTGTGGTGATATATGATACATGTATAGCCTCATTTATTCAAACATGAATAGATGTCATTATTACAGCTGCTGTTATAAATAAGACCGTGGGCATAGACAGGACCGGGCATCTTCTACGAGTTCCATCCACTTAGTCGTGCTCCCTAGCCAGAGCTAATTTGGCCTCCAGCAGGGGTTTTGTCTGTGAAACAGTCCCCAATAAGTCCGATTGAGTCTGAGTTACCCCCAATCTATCACCTATGCAATCACTTAGAGCCACCCACACTTCATGCTCCTTTCTTCTCTTTACACAGCTCTGGGAAAGACTTGCCACGAAGGCCAGGTTCCTCTGATTGCTAATGCCTAGGGACTGTCTGTCTGTACCATAGCAGAGTAGCTCAGCCATATCCACTTCAGAGGTCAGTTGCTTTTCAAGCTTTTGCACGATGAGCTTGAGGGTGATGGAAATGGGGAACTAAGTGTAGGGTACCAACCTCCAACTGTCCCTGATACCATACAGAAGGTTCCCCAAATCATGCAGTCTTTGTTTAGTTTATCCAGTACTATAGGCTTAACACCCTCCCTGGAGCAAGTGCGACAGTCATGGGTCATGATACCTCCTCATATTAGCACCATGCCAGACACACCTGCTACCACTTAGGATGGCCAGTGGGTGAACTGCAAAGCTGCAGAGGAACCTGCTTAATATTATCCGACACCATCACTTTAGACTTGGGAACATACCCTGGGCCCCCTGGGGCCTTCTCAGAACCTTTGGACTCTGTCAGCCTGCCTCTTCTGTATGTGCTCGGAGCTTATAGGCTAATGCACTTACTCAGGGGCTGACGCCATGGCAAGTGTAGCAATCACCTCCTGTGGTGCTGAGCATCCGTGGCCCCCAACCACAAGGCAGATTTCAAGACCAGAAATATGAACATGCATCATAACCTGTTTCCCTCCATCCAGAGGCAAAACTGGAAAATATTTGGGTAGCACATCCAGAAGCTGCTGGATTTCTACTCCCCAAGGCTCACCTGAACAGAGGAAACTCCTGCTTTCCAGCCTCAAATCCTCTTTTAGGGTCTACTTTTCCACCTGACTCTCAAAGTGGTGCCCACACTAGAGGACCTGGAGCAAGAAGAAGGTACAAGTATCTTTGAGGGGAAGCTCTGCCAAGGCATCAATGTCCTTTCCCATCTCAAATCCATTGAGAAAGCACCACCACCTCAGAGTTACAGGGAAGAGGACCAGAGCCTAGACCACAGAGAGACAGGTACAGGCAACCATCCCACGTGCCAGGCTACTGAAACGCAAAGGTGCACATTTGGGAAGCCATCTCATACCACGGACATACCAGTGTGCACAGCCATTCCACACCACAAACATGCCAGTGTGCACAGCCATTCCACACCACAGACATGCCAGTGTGCACAGCCATTCCATACCATGGACATGCCAGTGTGCACAGCAATTCCACACCACAGACATGCCAGTGTGCACAGCCATTCCACACCACACATGCTAGTGTGCATGGACATCCCACACTGCAAACATGCTAGTGTTCACTATTGTCCTACATCATAAATGCTAGTGTGCACAGCCATTCTACATTATAAACATGCTAGTGTGCACAGCAATTCCACACTACAGACATGCCAGTATACACAGCCATTCGATTATATATGCTGGTGTGCACACCCATCCCATACCACAGACATTGCTAGTGTTCACAGCCACTCACACTACAGATATGCCAGTATGGACAGCCATCCACACTACAGACATGCTAATGTGCACAGCCATTCCACAGCACATACATGCTAGTGTACACAGCCATCCTATACTACAGACATGTTGGTATGCATACTCATCCCATACCACAGACATGCTAATGTGAACATTCACACCACAAGCATGTTAGTGTGCACAGCCATCCCATACCTCAGACATGCTAGTATGCATAGCCATCACACACCATAGATGTGCTAGTGTCCACAATCATCTCTCACCATAGACATGCCCCACATCATGGACACACAAGTACAAAAAGCTGCCCTACAACACCAACATGTATAGCCATCCTCAGAGCATGTCTTTGTGCTTCAGCTCTGCTTTCTAAGAATGTTGCTTTGGATCTTTGCAGAGCATTTTATAGGTGTGTCTGTCGGTTTAGTGTATGCTCAATGGGTACTGAAGCTCTGAGTCAGTGGAGTGTTCGTAATAAGATTGTTTTACACTAGATTAAGCAAACACAACATGATGTTCAGGGTTGTGGCCGTCAACTCTTCTTAAGCCAAGTGAGTGTGCAGTAATCATGCTCTAGTATTCATGGTATGGGCCCTCGTTGGTGTTGATGGACTGATGTCCTCGGGCCATGTGCACCCATCTCAAGGGAAGCGTCCATTACAGCATTTCACAGTGACACACCAGAGAGAGCAGCACAGTTCTGCACTGTCACCACGCTGCTGTGGCCACACAGTTGCACAGGCACCTACCTTTTCTCCACTGAGAAGTACGTACGCTGTCTCATGCCCTCTGATTTCTCTCTGAGCTTGGCATCTTTGTGCTGAAGGTGGTGGATGGGCTGTGACCCCATTCCCGGATAGTCTTCTTCTAAAGTCTTCTCTCCATGTGTCAGTTGCTCTCTTTCAGGGACACATGAGAACATCTGGAGTGTTACATGGGGATGGATTTTCTTTTACATAAGATAAGTTCTGCTATGTCTGTTTAGTCTATGGAGAGTAGACTTCACAGCTTGCCTTCCCATGCAACCCCAACCCTGAGCAGCTCTCCCACCCGAGCGGCCCATTGAACATCTTGGACCCTGCTTGAGTTTGTGGAGACTGTAGTCCTCCCCTCTAGGTTTCCTCCCAGCCCTGTTAAAATTATATTAACTCATCCCTGCAAATGCCTCCTAGATCTATCCCCCCAATCTAGCTTACATAGCTTATGCCCAGCCCCACACCTGCAGTCCTTGCCTTAGCATACAGATCACTCAGATTGATTACAGTCTTGTTCAGGGGCTTACTGGTTGAGTCTGTTTCTTGCAGGAAGGAGTAATTGTTTGGCCTGTGGCTCACACTGAAACTCTCTCTGTTTCTGTTCACTGGAGTACATTTGTATCCTTTGTGGAGTATTGCTAAATAAGCAAACCCACCTGAGTTACAGAGAAGGCCAGCCTCAGCCTGTGCTCTGGACAGAATGGGGGGGAAAATGAATGTCACATAGGATGGTATGTTTTTCCATATGCAGAAACCCACCACCACTAGTGACAAGCCTGGAGAAAGGCGACTGACTGAAAAAAAAGATCCCCAAGCCTTTCTGAGCTGTCAGCGTCATGGCCCTAGCTGTGGCTTTTAGGGTCTGCCTCTCACTTAGAAAGCACTAGCAATTCTCATGGAGTCAGCAGAGACAGACGTTGCTCCAGATACTGGTGCCATTGAGCCAGCGGGCTTGACAAAAGCAACAAAACCAGAGATTTAATCAAGGACAGGGACACCAGGGAGGGAGAGACAGACACTACTGGACTCAGTCATATCTCTTCTGCCCCAGCACCCACCTATCTCAGAGGGCCATGCCTGTGCCCTGACCAAAGGATGAGGACTCTGGCACTTTAAAAAGAGCAGAGACCTCTTAGGTTAGAGCAAATCTGCTTCATCTGTTGTCACTTAGCAACATGACTATGTTTGGTCCCACTGCTCTGCTGTCCTCTAGGATCAGAGAGAACGTATAACTGTTCTGAAAGGATGTCACTCAGAGAGACTTGATACTGATAACTTGGATGTGTGAGGACAGAAACTCAGTTGTTAGTCTGCTTTAATTATGTAATAGTCAAACTAACACTTACATGGTGCATCCAATTAAAAAAACTAACCTAGATGTAGGTATGAGGAGCTTATCGATAGGGTTGTTATAAAGGCAGTAACAGGACTTACAGGGGGAAGGAGCTCCCTTGGTGAAGGCGCTGTGGTGAAGTTCCATAGAAGAAGCTTTGGGCTTGAGAGTGTTCAGTTGAAGGGCAGCAGAGGTACAAAGACATCTTCAGAGGTCTGGTGGCAAGGCTGAAGGGTTCCTCTGTGAGGAGCAGGATGCTGGGCATGGTGGGCTGATGACCAGAGAAGGCTTGACCCCGAAGCTTCCTGTGCCCAGTAGGTATCTTGTTGCTTGTAAGGAGGCTTAGCACTCTCAGGGATATACAGGAGCAAAGCTGAAACAAAGTCCAACCTCCAAGCATTCTGCTCACACGGAAATGATGGCAATGACCAGTTGTTGGTCATCAACTGGTAAAAAGGGGACGTGAAGACCTGTGGGTCAGATTAAAGTCCAGATCCTACTTGTAGTATTGAGCCTGAAGGATGGCCCTGTCTTGAATGCAGAAGGATCTCCTGAGGCATAGAGAGGCTCTCATTAAATGACCACATCCTCCATATTGTGGGTCTAATGGGAATACAATGAAACAGCTGGTCTAGGATGGTGAGAGTTCAGAGTGCCATGCTCTATGTGGGTGAGGAACAGCCAGGGGCAGTCACCACAGGAACCTACAGGTCCCTGAAAGTGGTCCATTCTACTCTAGTCAGATGGGAAATAGAAATTACTCAGGAGTAATGCCACATAGAGTGAACTCCCAGCCAGGCAGTCAACATTTCTGAGCACACATCTGCTAATACAGGTGATGGCTTTCTACCAGGAGACTTAGCTCCTTCTCAAAAGACATTAGAAGTTACTGGGAACTGTGTGGAGTTGGGGGTGGGAGCTACAGCAGGTGCCCTCAGGGTACTATCACATGTGAAGCACCTGAAGGCTGCTGTGTCTGAAGAAGGTCATACTTTTTCATAACTAACCAACTTGAACACACAGGCAAGTGTTTTCACTGTCTCTGGAAGCCACAGAGGAAGGACTGAAGTGTGTGGCATCTCCAGGCTATAACTTTGGTGTACAGATACAGTGAGCTCCCCCAAGACTCTTGTCCAGATTTGGTTCTGCTCTGAGACGCAGGATCAGCATTTCTGCTCATGAAGTTGTTGTCTGTGGGCTAAAGAGAGAGACGGAGAACTGCGGAGTCTCTTTGGGAGAAAGCTTCCTTCTGCTGTAATGAGAAGCAGCAATGTTTATCATCGGAGCACTGTGGACATTTATACTGTGCCTGGTTCCACAGACAAGACCCTGTCACTGGCCCCTAGCAAGAGCCTCACTGCATCATCCTGTGGCCAAGCACAGGACAGCAGAGAACACAAGGGACCAAACACAAGGAGTCAGCCTTCCTCTGGATAAGCAGTTCCCTTCAGTAAAGAACCATCCCTGAGAACACAGTCTGTAGTCACCCCTGGGGAGGGCATCCCACCTACACACTGGTGCACTGGAGACCAGCTTCTGTGTTTTCTGTCCCCAGCACATGGGCCTCTGAGACACTCAGCACAGCAGTCTGTCCCCACAATGCTGCCGAACCTTATTTTGCACCTTTGGAATGGCTAATTTGTGTGTTTCCATTCCTTCCACATTATTATAAACAAATCTAACAGTCTAGGGTACTGATGCTAACTAGACCAGAGAAAAACATCTCCGTGCTCAAGAACTCAGAAGAGAAGGGTCCAATTAAACAGACACCATCCCGGCCTGGGCAGAGTCGCCTCAAATACATGAAGCCCACAACAGAGCCATAGATCCTGCTGTTCCACGTAGAAGCTCCTAGAACTGTGTTTGACGTACGGACAGTTTAATGTTTGCTTAGTGGATGCTAAATGTGTATACCTATGGCCGTGCACTGCTGAGAGCAGGGGAATGGATTGTACTATACTACCCCGGAATCCCCATTCTCTCTGAGTCTCAGTGCTTTGAGGTGCTATGAAGGTCAGTCACCTTGACACTCCTATTGTAGAGCCAACCCAGCAAGTCACACAGTACAACCTGTGTAGTGCTGAATCTCCCACAGGGACCGAGGACGAGCATCAGCCTAGGCAGGCACTTGAGTCCCAATCGCGTTTGTTCAGAGCCAGGGTTATAAATCCTGGAAGTGTCTGTCGATCCCACGTTGACTGAACGGAACCTGGCCTGTGCTTCACACCCCTGTGTTTCAGAGCAGCTTCCATGTTGGGGTCTTGGGTTACAAAGGAACACAGAGACAAAGAAACTAAATGGGACATGGGGACAGCCACTTTCATCTCCATGCTGACACAGCACCTCTAAGACTTGTTTTTACTTCCAGGTCACAGGTGCACAGGCTTCCTGCCTAGAGGGCTGGAGAGTGGGGCAGGCTTCTGAGCTGAAAGTCACAGTGGAAGCCAGGAGGAGAAGCGGCAGAAGACTTGGATAAAGGGATCTTCATGGTAGATTGGACCCAGAGCTGGCAGGCAGCCACAGGGGGGAGATGCCTAGGGAGAGGGGAGAAGACAACAGTCCCTCACGAACCTCATTAGGAGGCTGATGTCCTCGCTCCACACTTGGCACCGTGTGCAAAAAAAATTGTAAAGCTCTATCACCAGTAAGGCTGGGGAGATGACTCAGTTGGTAAAACATTTGCTACACAAAGTGAGAAACAGAGACCACAGTCTCCAGCACTCATGTATAAGCTGGGTGTGATGTGCATGCCTTCTACTCCGGGGCTTGGAAAGTAGAAGCAGGAGGAGCCCTGATGTTTGCTGGCAGGCAATTTAGCTAAATTGACAACCTCCAGGTTCAGCGAGAGATTTTGTCTCAAAAGCATAAGGTGGGGAACTATTGGAAAAGATACCTAGTGTTAGCCTCTGCCTTCCATATGGGCACATGTGCGTAAGCTCAAGTGTGTGTGTGTGTGTGTGTGTGTGTGTGTGTGTGTGTGTGTGTGTGAGAGAGAGAGAGAGAGAGAGAGAGAGAGAGAGGTACCCGCCCTCCTCCAGCAGTCTAGATTTCTTTGCAAGAAATTCTAAGTGTCTGTTAAAATAATTCTCCCATGTTTTCAAGACACCTGCTTCTCTGTAACTGCTGGTTCATGAACGGAAATAGATTTCAAACAAAAACACCTTCTAGCCAAATAGAGTTGTTTTCTATGATTTAAATTTTCTGCTGAAGAAAGCTGTGGGAAAGTGCCCGAGAGCAGCATGAGTGAGGTGCAGAGAGAGAGAGAGAGAGCATGAGAGAGGGATGGATTGGGGTGAGTGCTTGGGGGTTTCTGCCTGGCTAGTCCTGATTGCATCTCCACAGGGGGAGCCCACACATCCTCTCCCTCAGACACAAAGGCCTCTGCTGGATGAGCTTTCTGTGGTGCCTTGCTCTGGGGGTCCTTATCTCTCTCAAAGCAACCTCAAGTCCTCCTGTTTTTACTCAACAGCATAACTGTTTGGAACCACCACTATATTAATTTGAACAGCTCCTGTTCATGGGTCTGAAAGAAATGGACACCCATGCCCTGGCATATATTGCTTCTTCTGTAAGCTCTGTGTTGCCCTCCAGCTTGTCCCACGTGGTGGCAAGAAGCAAGAGCTATTACCCTTCGAAACTCGTCCCTCCCTCCTGGCCAACCTGCTATCTATTTAACCTCTGGACTTATGATGGCTTGAATAGCAAAGCATCAAAGGCTCATGTGTTTGGATACTTGGTCCCCAGTAGGGGAACTATTTGGGAAAGATTAGGAGGTATGGTCATGTTGCGGGGGCAGGGAGGGTGTCCCTGAGGGCAGGCTTTGAGGTTTCCAGAGACCCACTATTGGCAGCATAAGGTAGAGGATGTGAGCTCTCAGCTGTTCCTGCCACATCGTTTCTTTGCCCCACCATTGTGCACGTCAACTCTCTCATTTAATAAGCCCAATTAAATGAGTATTTATTTTATAAGTTGCTTCGGTCATGGTGTTTTATAACAGCAATAGAAAGAAAATGCAGACACCGTGGAGTACGTTGGGTTCTCCTGATTGGGCCCCCTCCTACCCATCCCCCACATGATAAGCACTCAGGGAAAAAGTGCAGGCCAATGGTATATCATCAGTGCTGGCTAGAAGTGTAGAGTGACCAGTGTGAAGCTGAGAGAGCGAGAATGACATTGGAGCTGAGGGCTGGTATGGTTGATGGAAGCTCTGTGGCCCTATGTCCTGTTGTCATGGTGTAGACCCCAGGAGGAAGAGGATAACTGCTCGCTGCAGTCAAGTACATATCTTGGGCATTCCACCACACACATATTTCACCTCCCACCATTTCAGTCCCTTGTTTTCAGTAAAAACGGGCGCTCAGATGCTCCCACACCGTATACCAGGAAAGGAGCCCTTACCAGGTACTCACAGGGTTCAAAGTCTCCAGCATGGGGAATCCGCTACTCACTCACTCTATGGCCTGTTTGTCCAGGGTTTCTACAAGCATCTTGCTCAAATGGGCATCAGAAGGTCATTCCAGACATAGCTTAAAACATGGGCACCCTTAATGTGGTAAACATGTCAGGGATCATGGAGTGACGGAGGAGGACTCAAGGGAATGAGTCTCTAGTGAAGGAACTAAATTCTCGGTACCTATCCCTTGAATATGTGTAGGATAGAGATATGGAACATGGGAAGAAAGCAACCCCCTGCCCGGAAAGGCATTTCTATTGCTTTTGAGCCTGCGTTTCATCTCGTTCTTGTTTAAAGTGTTGATTTAGTCCAAATGTCACTTGTCCTAGCTGACTTCTATGCTTAGTAAGCATGAAATTAGAATTAGCTACTGATTAAGGAAATTTGGCCGGTTATTGTAACGACAATAACGCTCAGAGAAAATACAGCTTACAGCATTGAGCCCCTTGCTGAGGAAAACAGTGTGTGGACGGAGCCAGCCTGGGGTTCTCTGGGCTCAGAAGACGAGAAGGAGGCTGTGCCTTTGGTTTCTACCAGGACTTTCTCTCTGAGAACAGGCATAGGTCTAGCCTTGCAGCCTTCAGGCAGGCAACATGGGCAGAAGCAGGATCCACCCACATTCCCTCTCTCCAATGCAAGAGAGATGGAAGTAAGCTTAACCCAGCCAACCCGGCATTCAGGAAACCTCTGCTCAGGGTTGGGAAATCCCCATATCTGTGGAACTCAAGGCAAGTCTATGAACTCAGAATTTATATTTCCTTCACTCTATCTGTGGGCGGTATGGTGTTTTTCAGCCTTCCTGGGCCTGTGGCTTTTCTTTTAATCTCTTATTTCTTCATATTGGACATAAAAGACAACTGTTCCATTGTGGGTTAGCAGTCCAGAGAGCAGAGAGATGATTGGCTAAAATAATTGCATCCCAGGGAGCCTGTTGGATGGCAGCCAATGGCCTCCTTGTTGACAAGACCCCTAACTCGCTCTTCATTCTGAAGGCAGCCAATGAGATGACAGTGTCACTGCCCTTGGTCCACCATTGTCCTGAGGAGATGCCCCAGAGGCCTGCACAGCTAACAACATACAAGGTCAATGCTTATATGTCCCTTGCTTTGTAAGGACCTAGAAATCACCTCTTTTAACAGTTGGTCTGAGCCCCTCTTCATCTCTGCCCCTGAACTGAAGATACAGTAGGCCCATGACTAAGGCTAGAAGCCTGACAGTGGTTCCAGCCCTGCACTTCTCAGTAGCCAGCCACACATAATGAAAGGTCTCTGTAAGCCCTGCATTCCCCTAGTCCCTGAGTCCTAACATGCCTACTGCACAGCCTCTGGAACAAAAAGCCCTTGGGTCCAAAGCACAAGCTGTCCTATAAAAGGAAGCCAACATGAAAGGATCCATCCAAGTTCCTCCCTGAGTGCCCCATCCTATGGTCCATGCCCTCCCTGTCCCCATTACGTCAGAGTGAAGAATGAAGAAAGCCTACGCCATGGCCCAGCTACACCCAGCCAGCAGCCTCAGTCAGGAATGCTAGGAGCAAGAGGTCTGCCTCTGTCTTCTGCAGAATCATTGTCTTATGACAGCAAGGACTGAAAAGTGGAAGAGCTAGGTGACCTCAACTCCAAGTGCTGCAAAGGCTGTGTCCTGTAACATACTCGACTGATTGAGCCCTCTTAGGAGCCCCATGGTTCCATGATGTGTTTCTCTGGGATCAAGGACTATTGGCATGGCTGGTAGTAGCTAACGTGGATGAAGCTTCAGTCACCCCCAGTTTGCCTTCATGGTTACAGAACACCTCAGGGCTCTGTAACCTACAGGAAAAAGACTATTCCCTCAGCCGTTTCTAAGAACTCCAAGGTGTCCTCCCGGCTCTCCATGGGAGTCTCCACACCTCAGACAATGTTGTCAGATGCTGCTTTCCCAACTCCACAACCATAGCATTCTGTCCAAGCCCTGGCCCTCCCCACCCAGGCCATGATTCAGGTCACACTGTCTTGTGTAAGGGTCTTGGTCCTGTCTCAAGCACTGGGCAGGTTCTAAGGGCATCCGGTTAAGCAACGGTGGTTCCAGTTTTCCCCTGAGCCCTCCCTGATCTGTATTTCCCAGGCAGCAGGTCATGTATTTCCAGGCCACACCAGCTTGCCAGAGCATCTCAGACAACTGTGATTCGAAACAAAGCCAGTGTTCACCTTGCATTCATTTTTCTTTCCTATTCCGTGTATTCTGTTCCAACGTGTCTCCACGAGGACCCAGGATGTTCACGTTTATACTGTAGGAATAACTGATTTTCAGAAGAATAACTTTCCTCCCATTTGTTTGATTATTGTGACTCCTGGTTCTATATTCCCTAGTCCTTTAGTGGGGCTTACGTTACAGTGTGTAGTGAGTGTGGAAGGTGTTGTGGAGTTTGTGTTCCAGTTTGTTGTGGGCTCTGATTTATATTAATTAACCCTGTTGATTTTTATCTCCGCTCTTTGAAATATGTGTGGGGCTGGGGATGTAGCTCAGTGGTGGGACACTTGCCCAGTGTGAGTCATGTTATCTCTTGTTCGGTCCCCAGCACAGCAAAAATAAGTAAGTAAATAAATGATCACTAAATCTCATCGATAGCTTTATTTTCATTATGTTTCTGGGATAAGGTGAGATGTAAGTTGGAAGCCAGATCAGTACCTGTCTCACACCCAGAATAGGAGTCCATTGATTTACTCACCAGTCAACTTCGCCAAGATACATCCAGTTATTGAAGTCACCACCACAGATACATTATTCTGCCCAAACCATAAGATGCACAGGCTCCACCAGCAAGACACTTTTCTCTGAGGCCAGGGACACTAGGGTGAAGCCTGAGGAGGCAAAGCTATGGGGGGCAGAAGCCAAAATGAGTGTACACAGAGACATAAGGTCTGGACATGGCCTTGTAATTGGATGCAGGTGGAGAACGAATGTTTGTGCCCACCTCTTTTTTTTTTCTTCTTTATTAACTTGAGTATTACTTATTACATTTCGATTGTTATTCCCCTTCCCGGTTTCCGAGCCAACATCCCCCTAACCCCTTCCCCTCCCCTTCTACATGGGCTTCCCCTCCCCATCCTCCCCCCATTACCACCCTCCCCCCAATAATCACGTTCACTGGGGGGGTTCAGTCTTGGCAGGACCAAGGGCTTCCCCTTCCACTGGTGCTCTTACTAGGCTATTCATTGCTACCTATGAGGTTGGAGCCCAGAGTCAGTCCATGTATAGTCTTTGGGTAGTATGTGCCCACCTCTTATGCTGGGAGATACTTCGTGGTCTTTCTTAAAAAGGCTGTCCCTGAGGGTAGAAGAGGATTGTGCCTTGTGGTGCTGCTGAAGGAAAATGTAAAGACATAGGTTTCTTGTATTCCTGATGTCTATTTCTATGAACACGCAAGGCCTGAGAAGAGTAAAGGGCCTCAGCTGTACTTGAAGAGGGAAGGGAGCTGCCAAGACGTCAACACAGGTATCTGACTGAAAACCTGACTTTCTCCATGTATGGCTGCTATGAATACTTAATGAGTAGCTCTTTATGGTGGCATATACCTTCTGTGACCGGTGCATGAAACACACAAAGACCCTGGTTATGTCCTGTCTGCATGAGCCTGGCTTATGGCTAGGAGAGGCTCTAATATGTCTCTGAAATTAAATTCACTAGCTAAGTCAAAGATACCAAACTTTCACGTCTAATTTGCATGTCACATGTGGCATTTCTGAAAACTTGCTTGGTTTTCCGAGTCACCATAAAACTTACCAGAGAACAAGACTCCAAAACAGAGCTGTGTAGTCTGTGTTAGACCCCAGCAGGCAGAAAACTTCCCCAGAAATATCCAGAGTGGGGAAGCTTCTCTGTGTTACTCATTATCACGGAGGCCTCCACAGTGGTGAGGCTCTCAACCATTTGGCTGGTGTGAAGAAGCCACCTAGAGCCTATAACCATGGCAGGCCATTATGAACAACTTGTCCATGGAATCAGTAGTCTTTCTCTTAGAGGTAGGTACTGTGGGCCATGTAATGGCTTGCTTCTCTTTTCTGCTTTGGCCCCTGGAGACTCAGGTTCATGTGAGCTGCTCTGTCTCAGCAGCTTCTGAGTGCCTAGCACATGTCCGCCATCTTCTTCTGGGTTATTCTTTCTTATTCTTATCAATATTTCCCATGGTTTTCTTGGTTTTCTTCATTTATATGCTTTCCCAGTCTGTCAGATGGAGTGTTTTAAGCTATCCTTTGTATACTAAGAAGAGGTATAAATTAACCTTGGGAACAGATGAGCTGATAAGTGAGTAAATGTGAGGTATTAGCACTCGCCCATCATGCCTGGAGTAATTTACTGGATGTTTAATCAGTGACATATAAGGTGTGCTTTGCGCCATTCAGCAGACAGAAATGTTGGGCCTCTGTTCTATGCACCCCACTCCTGGTAGCATCTGATCTCAGCCCTCCTGGTACCTCTTGAGGAGATTTGTATTTGGTTTGAGCACCATTTTCTTGTCCTCTGAGATAGAAGAGAAGCTGGTCTTGCCAAGGCCACCAGAAGGGTATGGGGCCTGGTAGGAGAAAGCAAAGCAGTGTTGCACACAGAAGGGCAATTACAGAGTCAGATGAGATGCTTAAACTATGGAATTCACTAGGATGCTCTGCACAGGAACTGGGTACATGATCAGGACCCAAGTGTGGTCTCTGTGGTAAACCATGGGAGGCTTCACATGAGACTGTGCATCTCACCAGACTCTGAGTTATCTGAGGGGTTGGTGGGGTGGGTGGTGAAAGCAGGGCCAGAGAGGTTAGCCAAGGAGAGAGAGGGGATGCCAGGTAAAATGATTGAACACAAATGAATGGACACTTAGGGCAAAACATACAGGCCCTGAGCAGGTGGGGAAGGTAGAGGCAGAGTCTAGAGCAGAGCTTCATGCAGATCCTCAAAGGACCACAGCTGAGATGCAGACTGGAGATCAGGCCCACCAGGAACTTTATTGTGTGACCATCATAGGGCTTGTTGGCAACATTCCCAGACATGTATGAGGTTCTCTTAGCTTCTGGATCCTTCTCTGATATGATACTATAATTTTCAAGTTTCTGTATGTTTCTAGTCATCCTTTTACAGTGAAAAATCAACAACATCAGCTCCCTTAAACCAGGCCCAGTACGGAGGAAGGGGCTGCAGAGAAGGGTGTTTGGGGACAAAAAAACAGGGAGTGTTGCTAATGCTGAGGAATTGCTGGCAGCTCATTAGCTCTGCCCCCCTCAGATTAGCAGTAATTAAACTGTGAAATCAGACCAGTGCCTTACGCCCCGACACCATGCCAGGCTGTCAGGGAGAACGGGGGGCGGGGGGGAGGGATAAATCACCGACCGTACGTCGGTCTCCCCCTTGGCAGGGCAGGGCCAGCAAGAGGCAGAATAATGAGGACATTCAGCCCTGCTCTCTGGTGGACACTGGGCAGACAGGCTTTGGAAGTGTTGTCATGGAGATGGCAGGGTGCGGGTAAACTCTTCCTCCCACTCGCTGTGGTTAATGAAGACGATAATGAAAAATTATGCCAACATTACAGCCATTTTTTTATGCTGCTTGGCACATGTAACCTGACGCCCGGCGACACATACCATGGTGACAGTAATTGTGTGTTGATCGATGGGGTAGAGAGGCAAAGACACAGCTGACTAAGACTCACAGCTGAGTTGGCTGAGCGATTCCTTCTAGAGAGACCCCACTCTGCTTAAACCCTCGAAGGTGACATAGAGCACGGGTGCCCAAGCTGATTCCAGTCACTGCTCATGAGTCACAGAATAGACACCGCTATTCACACAGACATTGCTCCACCTGCCCTGCAGAACGAATATGGCCAAGTCAAATCGGAGTGGTTTTTTTTTTCTTTTCTGGCAGTATTATGTACTAAGGTTACTTCTAACTGCTTTCATGTCACCGTGGATCATCTGAGGTTAGGGTAGAGGGCTTGGAAGAGTATGCCACCTCTGTCACCTGCTCCGGGCCTCTCTGTGAGCTGGAGAGCTCTGTCTCTCTTATGTCTTCATAAAGACAGGGCTTCAACAACAAGAGACATCCTTAAGCAGGAGACAGGGCCATAGGTGTCCAGGCCACATCTTGTCGCCACAAGAGTCATTGCTGAACTCTGTCGTAAAGTGTTTCTGCAATGTGCTGAACTACTGCAAACACACCCAGGTCGCACAGGTTAATGCAGATGAGCACCCAGAGTTACATAGCCAGTGACTTATTTACTGTTTCAGGGACTTGCTGGTCATTTTTCTTTTGCTTTCTAACTCTGTCTCCTGAGGTCTGTGTCTCAAATTCGAGAATGTCAGGTTCATTGTAGAGTTCTACAAACACAGGGCGTTCAGCAAGACTGCAGCCTGGTTAGCTAAATCTCTTGATCATCTGTAGTGTCACAATCCAGGGAGAGCTCGCCTTTCTAGGTTTCTTACCTTGGGAGGGTAGTGTCAGTGTGCCCATTACAGGATGTCTAGTCCATGCAGTAATTCTACTGCTCAGCCTCCATGGGAAGCAGAAAGTGCAAACGGGGTATAGTCCATCCCGATACTACCAAGTCCTTGCTACCCCTAAGCTAAGCTCTGGAGCCTCCATCCTTCCTTTTGACCCAAATAAACAACCAACAGCCAGGAGCATAGAGCTGGAATTCACTATGCAGGCCAGAATCTACTGTGTTCTTTCCCTGAACTAGGCTGTGGGGACACTTGTTATAGCCACTACTAGTCAACACACACACACACACACACACACACACACACACACACACACACGTATACACACACACAAACATACATGCATACACAAATGACAGCAACCATGAACCACAATTCCCTGTCTACCCACCTTAGAACACCATGACTGAAGGAAAGCTGTCCTGCCCTTTCCTACTCTTCTGACCTCCATCCCATTTACCTTATCGGTACATCCATATGCCTGTCACATCAAATGTTGCCGTGAGAATTTTTTCCAGCCACGTATATCTGCAAACATCCCGGAGCTGCACGAGGTACACAAGCCATAAGTGAGGAGGAGGCAGAGAGGTATTGTCACAGTCACTAGGACCCCTGTCCCGTAGTGATAGGGACACTCAGACAATCACACAGACTGCCCTGTCTACACAGAGCTGCCAGGATTGGACTCCCAAGGGATGGCTTACATTCAGTGGAATGAGGTACAAGGACACCTGTGCTGACGGTCATGTGACACTTCACAGTACAAGAAGAGCCTATGGGGTCCAGTACAAGGACAGGTGCCTCCAAGTGGGTGACCAGGTAAGACCTGACCCTCCAGGAGCTCATGCAGGAAATCTAAACACAAGCCCAGGATCAGGGTCCTTGGGATCAGGAGCTACAGGAGCAAGGGAAGGAGAGATGGAAAAACCATCCAGGCCCACTGTTCCCACAGAAGGCTCTGGCAGGGCCATCAAAGCTCAAGGTCATCTCCACACTCTGTTAAGTCCTTGAACTTTTGTGATGTTTGGTATCTCCAACCTGCAACTAACTGCTGCGAGAACTGGAATGTTCAGCTTTCCCCTTGGAACCTGTTTCTTCCCTTTGAAAGGAGGATGATAGCAGGACTCACAGCCTTCAGAACCACCAGGGCAAAACTGAACCCCTGGAGCAGATGTTATCTGCTCCAGCACCTCCAGCTGGGCATTAGTCCCAGGAAGACTTCCCTCTGCCCTACCTATGGTCAGTGCAATAGGCTGATCCACAGATGGCCGTGGGATGACCATGGTGCCAGCACCTAGAGACAGTTGTGGCTGCCTGGCATCAGTCACAGATGTCACAGAGCTCTGTTCTCCTGTATGGCCCTTCATGGACTGTCCAAGGACTCTGGAATACTCTTCTGCCCTCTCTACCCCATCTTATTTAATTGGTCACCACCTGGATTGTGTGTTTGTACCTCAGCCAGGGAGGGCATTCTTAGGGAGCAGCTGGCGAGGCCATGAGAGGGAGACCACAGAGTGTCAGAAGACTGTGTTGTCTACATGGAAGGTCGGGACCCCAGGGTCAGCCTCACCATCTGAGAGAGACAGCTGAGAATGCAGGGTCCAACTAGGGCTTCTTCGTATACAAAAGACAATGACTCCGAGGCACCTGAGCAGACTGTGCTGAAGCCAGACCTTTAGCTAGTGATGCTCTGAATATAAAAAGATACAAGGAGCTAAGGGTCTGGGCTAGGTGCTAAGGGGACTTGTTGGGGGAATGGGGCTGCAGCTCTGAGAAATGTGCCTACATTCATGCATGCTGGTGATAAACCATATAGGAAAGGGACAGCAGGAAAGACCCAAGATCCTTTCCACACAGGACGGAGGACATTCCTCTTTTGTGGAGAACAGGATAGACAAGGCACACTGGAGCAGCCTTGTTTCCCTCCAAGAGACATTGTATGCTAGATTCCAGAAGTCTGTGCTTTACAGGAGAAAGAACAGAATAGATAACACTTTCTGTGACTGGTTCCTCTCACTCAGTGTGACACCCACCCATGTTATACCTGTAATAGGACATATAGGTTGCTCCTCTTATTTGAGAAGCAAGTTAAATCTTACAGCACATCAAGGTGGGGAAGGCATGGCAGCAGGATTGTGGGGCAGTTGGTCACAGTGCATCCCCAGCCAAGAAGCAAACAAGATTTCCCCCTGATAACTCATCTCCTCCAGCAAAGCTCACTTCCTGAAAGTTTCACAACCTTTAAAAAGAGTGCTAAATATTCAAATACATGAATTTCAAACCATTTCACATTCAAACCGTTGACTCAAGATCACCTCACATTTTAAGGTTAAATGTGGCTTATCTGTCCCCCTGCCACCGAATGCTTGGGTTACTTTGCCACTCAGGTCTTGTGAGTGGTACTGCTATGATGTCAGTATGCAGGTATCTCTCCAAATCTCTGTTTCAGCAGAGGTGGAACTGTGGAAATGCATGGTACTTCTACATTTAATTTTCCGAGAGACCACCAAGCTGTTTTCCAAGATGACTCATAGTTGGCACAACCCCACCCATGCTTTGTGTGTCTGGTTGTTTAATAACAGTCATCCCATCCGGTGGCAGCATGTCCTTTCATGGAGACACCTACGCGTCTCCATCTCATGAAGCCGTGATGAAAACCTCACTGAGTCATGAAGAAAGCAAGGGGGCTGGGGATGGGGGACCAGAGCCAGAAGAGATCAGGCTGGATGCTGGGTGCTCTGACAAAGAGGGCAAGTGTACCCTCATCAGGTGTACAGTCATCTGGAGGGGGAGCCTTAAGCTACATACTAGTGAGACTCCCAGAGCCACTGAAGAGACAAAGGTGGTGAACATCAGACCTAGAGATTAACCACACTCAAATTTCTGTGTGACTTGAGGGCTCTGCTGATCTTGATGCCGACTCTCAACCTCTATAAGGTAGAATGCCTTCCTTTTCTCAGTGTGAGGATGGAAGCCGGCATCACAAGGAAGAAGCTGCCTATGCTCCCTTCCAGACACAGAGTGTATCCCTGTGTGCTCTATACGACATTTCTTGCTCAGAGGTTCTCCTCTGTCATATCACAAGCAATAAGAGTCTCCTAATACATTACCATTCAAATAATAAGCTGTTGCTAATGAAGAAGAACTCAGCCAAAGAAGACCTTAAGCAGAATTTAATTTGCAATCAAACAGTGCATGATGGAGGTAAGGGTCTAAATCTTCCCCAGAGAGTATTAGGACCCCAGATCCTAAACTTCTAAGCAAGGGGTTCAGTTTACAGGGACCCTCACAGGAGGCATAAGAGGGAACCTAAGGTAAATAATAGAACTTGCAGGAGATGAACCTTAACTACGGTTAAGAAGAAGCTCCACATGGACCAAATGCCCACAAGGAAGATGCTTGCAATCAAGGCTCTTTCATAGCTGGGGACCAAGGTGTAGCATGTGATACAGCTTCAGCCTCACCTATGAAGACAGTGCCGTGAGCTTGAGGCTCCACAGGTAATGAGCTTCTCCATGGAAAGAGTTCCCTCACACTCACACAAGAACAACTGCACACTCAAGGAAGGCTTTCTAGTGTCTTTGAAGAAAGGGTTCTCTCACACCTGAAGGTATTATCACACTCAAGAAAAGGCATCTATTTGACTTGAGGAGTTATCTCTGTCACACTCAGGGCAGCATCTTCTGTCACACACAAAAAAAGAACCTCATTTGTCACACTTGAGACAGAGTCTGCCATGCTAAAGGAAGAGTCTTGCCAAGGAAGTAGCCCTGCCCTGCCACATTCTCCCCAGCCCTGCCACATTCTCAGGAGTACTTAGTTCCAAGTGGCACCTCCCAACAGCATAAGCCATCAGAATGCAGTGCCTGGATTCTCTGCTTCTTTCATTTCTTTGGCCTTTGGCAGTGACCCATGTTCCTGAGTAATTTGTCTCCGCCAACTTCTATACCCTAAAAATCTCAATGCTTGTAGCTTTTAAAGGTTTTTTTTTTATTGTCTAAACTTACACACAGAAGCAAACTTGCTGCTGGCTTCTCTGCATACCCTTCACGTCATCACAATAGAACCTGGCTTTCTAATTCTCACCTGAAAGAAATAGCTGACGCTACACGGCACACACAGTTCTTGCAGAGAACAGCATCGCTGTGTTCTCTCATGGGGACATTGCCTTCGGCAAATAAGTACATGAATCTCCTGAGCACGGCCTTCAGACCCTGAGTCACTGCCTTTCCATACTTCAATTCTCTCCTAGGACATTGGCAAAAACCCACTTTTGAGTCTGTGGAAGGTTCTTTGAGAGAGAATTGGGCTTGCAAGGCAGTACAAGTACATAGGGGACACTGATCAAAATCATCTCAATGTGGTCACCATCACAGCCATGGCAATCATCAGTATTAATGATCTCTTCTGTGAACCCCTCCTCTCCCCCCAGGTTTCTTTCTAAAGTATTGTAATTTTGAGTCACTTCCCCTGCCAGTCCTATAGGTCTACAGCCTGGTGACAGAGCAACTCTATGTAGGTCTACAGCCTGGTGACAGAGCATCCTTAAGTGGGTACATATCAGATATAATGTTGGCATGGTGACAGCATCTAGACACAATGGCGGTGCCTAGGAAGGGGAGTGAGCAATGAGGTCATGGGCCTCAGTTTCCGGACTTGTGCTAATTCCTTGGCATTCGTGTTTCCTAGAGTCATCTGGAAAGGCTCTGTCCAGGCTGTATCCTTGTACATGTAGGACATGGACCAGAACACGTTTAGTCTCATCACCAAGCTTAACTCCTCAGGCTGAGCTCTTCATCTTGGCTGCTGCAGGATCCCAGGCACAGTACCCTGACTCCCTGGATGTCTCCCTTTGCTGGGGTAGTGAGTCAGTCAGCCACACCCAGATCCAAGAAAGGCAGCTCAGCCAGAGAGAAACACTAGCTGAAACGGACAGTGGGCTCAGCATGCAGTCTCCAGAGATGGTCCCAGACAAGGCGCTTCCCAGAGTAAGTTTGAGTCTTGTTTCAGTGAGAATAAAAGAAGTGAACTATGACATACTGCAAGACAGCACATGTACAACACAACAGCATCAGAGATCACGTGGTACAGATTTAGAAAGCATCGAGGCCTAAGCATGCAGAAGACCAAGTGTGCTGACACTTGTAAATATATTTCCTTCAGGGACAGTACTGCTCAGCTGAGGGTGTAGACAAAGGCTGCCTGCAGGGGCAGGCTCAGTCGGAGACACCAAAAGTTAGGGTAGTTGGAATGCTATCCCAGATTCTGAATCTAATCATGGTGCCAATTGTACTTATAGTAGATTTTTAGAAACATAGTGCTGTCTTCTAATGGTGAGGAAAAATTGGTGAAGAGAAAAATTAATTACCATGAACTAGACACTCATTTATATGTCATTAGATATTTGCTTTGATATCTTGTAAGAGCACTGCTCTGTCTATGGGGCCCATGGAGCTCAGGAACTTATTCCACCTACTACCTGTTGCAAGGATGACCACTCCCACAACAACACAGGAAGGAGGCTGGCATTTGAGCACTGTCCTGGTGACCGGTCCAGCTGTGCAGCTGGTATAGTCCTGACTTCAACAGATAGCTTACTATTTCAACAAAGAAGAGATTTACAGTGGTTTTAATGGTCCCATGTACTGGGCAGAATTGAAGGACAGAGGGGCTTGCCGGTATGATGGACTGCTGCCTTCCTTGTTAGGCAAGAAAGTCACACAGAAACGAGGCCACCTATCCACATACCCAGGCTTGCCATCAGCCAGGTCAGCCACAACAGGGGCCACACTTGATTCTTCTATCAGCTGCTGGGGATCCTTAATAGGAGCTGTTTGTCACAGGGTCTGAATTAAGATGTCACTGTTTTTGAGTGATGGCTGTGGCCACCACTTATAGGCATATGACCTTTGAGCAATCTTGTTTTGGTTCCAGCTCTGATAGTCATTTCTAGCGTCACTAACCTACTCTGGTTGCCCCTTGTCTCAGACTTGGTAGCAATAGGTCCCAGTTGCACTGAGGTGGGAGGAAGAAGCTACAGGAAGGAGGCAAGGAACTAGACAAGTGAGACTACCTATGCATGGGATCAGAGACCTATTAAAGATCAGAGGTAGGGGCTGGAGAGATGGCTCAGCAGTTGAGAGCACTGACTTCTTTTCCAGAGGTCCTCAGTTCAATTCCCAGCAACCACATGGTGACTCACAACCATCTATAATGGGATCCGATGCGCTCTTATGGTGTGTCTGAAGGCAACTACAGTGTACTCATATACATAAAGTAAATAAATAAAATCTAAAAATAATCAGAGGAAGGCTGAGCAAAGGAATACTCAAAGGGTCACAAACTGCATCATGTATCTGTAATCCCAGTTAAAGCAAGAGAATCATGAGTTCCAGGACGACCTGGGCTGTATAGCAAGATCTTGTTTTAAAAAACAAATATCCCCCCAAAAGAAGGTAACTCTCCTGACTCCTCTGTATCTGGTCCTGCACAGGAACTATGGGAAACAAAGCTGTAGCAAGCACATATTCTCAGCCTTCCCACAATCTATACCTGCCAAAGACTGACCAAGCCTCTATTCATAGCACAAAGTTAGATCTGGATGAATTTCCATTTGGCTGAATAGGACAGGGCCTCCGTCTCCCACTGTACCTCTTGTTAAGGACAGTCAGCTTCCTCCTCTTTCTTGTGATGGCCACTGACATAAAAAACAAAACAAAACCATCCCAATGTGTGCTGTGAGAACTGCTGAAGGACCAGAGAGACCTTGCAGGAGTGCCAAGGAGCCCAAGTTATGCAGCAACCTAGAGCCTAGAGTCAGGCATCTTGAGTGCATCTCAACCTCTTTGGATTGCAGATCATGCGAGGCCCATGATTCCTAATATGACTTTGAGCCCCACTTTTCTATAGAACTCCATGTCTATCAGGGTGTCTATTTCACCTCAGAGCAGAGGAGCTCGCACCAATACTTCCCTGTCATTCCTTTCTCCCACGTTTTTCTCTCATTTCTCCTTTAGAAGCAATGCCTTGGCCACGTTCTCTCAGGCCACCGGAAATGGTGCCTTCTGTCTTGGGTAATATCAGAACAAAGGACTGGGATCCATCAAGCCGTGCAGTCAGCTCCATGCACCTTCATTAAGTTCCTGAAGTGAGGTCAGCTTCCACCCCTAGTCAGCAGGGAACAACCTCAATTAAGCTGCTGCTGGGGGCGAAAGGGGCCTCCGAGAACCGACCTTGAGTATTCCAGCAGCTGCCTCTGATCCTCACCTTGGTGAGGACCCTCCCATGAAGGGAGGTGCAGGCTTCCCTCCTGAATGGGATCCTTCAGCGGGGCACGGGAGGAGGGGGGCGGCAATTAACCACTCCGAGGAGCTGTCGGCTTTCTGCGCACACCCTCAGCCTCCTGATGCCTGGATGCTAAATTATATCTGACATTTAATTTAAATGCATGGTGCTTTCATTCAAAAATAAACCTGCCGCCGCCGTCAGAGTAGTCACTGTATGAATTTTCCTCTTGTTGCCTTCTCCGCCTCTCTGACCCCATCCTCACCTTGTGCCGCTCACGCAAACTGGAATTTAGCCCATCTCTTTAGTCTGGATATTGCTCCGTGCACCCCAACCCCTGGGCTTCCCTCTGCATGTCAGGATGTCTCCATTTGCAATTTGTAACAGAGAAAGAAATCAATTCTTTGGTATTACTGCTGCGCATGACGCCTCAGCCCATTATTGGGCATTTGGATGCCTTCTCCCTTTGGTTCCTCACAGTCAGTCAAATATAAGACTCCCCAGCCAGCTACGGCTGGAAGATGTGGACCAGATAAGACCGGGAATGTTCTGAGAAGCCTGTGGTCTGGTTTATCTTTCCACAGTGGTATGAGGTGGGTCCCAAAACACAAGCCTGCCTGAGAGAAAGACCAAACTGCTGTCCAGGAACACAGCAGATAGCCCTGCCTGGCCCCACCCAGGCAGCTTCTCCTGGGTATATGGTGCTATCAGAACCTAAACTTTGCTTGTTGCCAATATCTCAGAGTACACTAGACCACTTCCTTCTGACTGACTCAAGCAGGCTAAGGAGGCCAAAACCCTTCTCCATCAACATTCCCTGGGTAAGTCATTTAGGCTTGCTGTAGTGTTTTGAGAAAGTCTCCCAGAACTTGGCCCCCTGATGGCACCGCTAAAGGATGGAACCTTTAAGAGGTAGAGGCTGGTGGGAGATTATGAAGTCATGGGGCTGCTGGAGGACTGAGAATTCCCTGTGTAGGTGAGTTGTAATGAAATAGCAGGCCTGGCTTGTCCCTGGCCTCTGGCTCCTTCTGCCCCAGTCAGTTACTTTTTATTTCTCCACTGCAAAGCCACACAGCCGGGAGCCTTCACTGGGAGCCAGCACACTATGACTTATACCTGCCGCCACCCTATCATGATTCAGATGAACCTCTTTACACTACAAGTTATCCAGCTTCAGGTGTTTTGTTATAGCAGTAGAGAAAAGAGCCAGGAATAATAGGAGACAAGCCAGGCATCATGGACTTTGGAAATAAATCAGAGACATTCCAATAGATGTCAGGTAAGATACATGACATCTGAAGTCGTGGGCCCTCACTAGGAATTGGCTGTTCCTGGTTGTGGGGCAGGGGATGTAGCTCTAAGTTTGATTTCCATGAGCCTCCACACCACTGTACATCAACGTACATCTATAGCAGTTGGGTGTGAAGGGGAAAAGCACTCTCTGCTACCCTGCCCTCTATCCCTGGTCTTCTAAAAAGGTGGGGGCAGGGTGTTGTCTCTGCCTGCTTCTGCAGTGGCCTGCTATAGCTGCTGCTCCACGTAACTTCTATGAGGTTTGAATTCTGACAAGAAACAACCAGTTCGACAAAAAGATTTCTTACCAAGCAGACTGGGCTATGTGAGCCTTGTGGCCATCCCATACCCAACGCATACCAGAGGCATTCCCCACATATGCCTAAGCTCTACAAGAAAAAACATGACCAGAGTTGGGGCCTATGCCTGCAGGGGTGCAAGTATAGATGCAGCACAAAGTGAGGCAGGGTCCTCAGGGCCCCTCAAAAGCACTGGAAGCCAGGGAGGAGCCATATCAAACACCAAAAGTATTTGTCCTGGGCTATCCCTAAGAAGGTCTTTCAACCACTGTGGTTCTCTTCCATTGGCTCCACCTTCTTGTATCCAAATGACAGGGGCAGTGATAATTGCTCTGCTTTTCCTTCTGTAGTTGGTGTAGAGCAGACAGAAGGCTTCACACAGGCATCTTTTCTGTCTTTCTTCATTGAGTGTGCTAATAGCAACAGGTACCTCATGTGTTTAAATATAAAGGCTGCAGCTTCATGCTGTATACTTCATAAGCACGCCTAGACTCCTGTCTGGAACTGAGGGTATGAACAGTCACTATACCATAATTCCACTTGGTGATTTAAACAAAGGAGGACTGTGAGTTGGTTTTTTTTTTCTTTATTAACTTGAGTATTTCTTATTTACATTTCGATTGTTATTCCCTTTCCCAGTTTCCGGGCCAACATCCCCCTAACCCCTCCCCCTCCCCTTCTATATGGGTGTTCCCCTCCCCATCCTCCCCTCATTACCACCCTCCCCCCAACAATCACGTTCACTGGGGGTTCAGTCTTGGCAGGGCCAAGGGCTTGCCCTTCCACTGCTGCTCTTACTAGGATATTTATTGCTACCTATGAGGCCAGAGTCCAGGGTCAGTCCATGTATAGTCTTTAGGTAGTGGCTTAGTCCCTGGAAGCTCTGGTTGCTTGGCATTGTTGTTCATATGGGGTCTCGAGCCCCTGATTGTGAGTTTTTAATGTCGAGGCAGGACCCTACACATGCTCACTGATAGCCTCCTGCTATTTCCAGAATGGGTTGTACATTGTCCTAATTGACTCCAGAGCACAGGTCTCATCCACTGAACCCTAAGAGGAGTCCCCAGTCCCTGAGACACTAAGGTGAGTGTTCTACTACAGCCCACATTTTCTGAATTTCAAACCCCTTGAGACCCAACAAGATGTGGGTTGGCCCTGACTTTGGGGCCAGTCAGTTTCCCAGCATTTAGCAAATATAGATCAAATATAGCCACAGTCAGGAGTACCCACAAAGCTATCTCTAAAGCAAAACTGCTCATATGAAAATGGAGTATTTCCTGCTTGATCACCCTGAGAGTTGCATTCCCATCTCCCTCTCTGAGGCCTCCAAAGTACCATCTGTAATGTGTTGTGAGAGAGGAATCTGCAGCTACATGTCCCCCTCTCCTGGGCAAAAACAACTATTGTAATGGCTCAGATTGGTCAACATGGAGAATGAAGCAAAAGATACTGTCTTGGTTAGGGTTTCCATTGTTGTGAGGAGACAAGATGGCCAAGGCAACTCTTATAAAGGACATTTAATTGAGGCTGAGTCTTCTATTGGTTATTTTATTTATTTACATTTAAAATGTTATCCTCATTCCTGGTTTCCCCTCTGCAAACCTCCTATCCCATCCCTCCTCCCCTCTGCTTCTATGAGGGTGCTCCCCCATCTACCCACTCATTCCTACCTCATTGCCCTAGCATTCCCCTACATTGGAGTATTGAGTCTCCACAGGACCAAGAGCCTCCCCTCTCAATGATGCCAGAAAAGGCCATCCTGAGGCTGATTTACAGGTTGAGAGGTTGAGTCCATTATCATCATGGCGGAAAGCCTGGCAGTACCCAGACAACCATGGCACTGGAGGAGTTGAGAGTTCTACATCTTCATCCAAAGGAAGCCATGAGCAGACTGGCATCCTGAGGCAGCTGGGAGCGGGCTCTTAAAACCTACCCCCCATAGTGACACACTCCAATAAGTCCATACCTTCTAATGCAGTTCCTGGGCCAGGCATATTCTACCCACCACAGGCAGGACAAGCCCTTGCCTTCAAACCTTGAATGCAGTCAATACCTCAAAAAGCAACATCTGAGGAGGAAGAACATTTAGTTATGTGAGTACTGGCTAATACACTGCAATGCCCACACAGAAAGACTGTGGGCAAGGGTGCTGGTCTGCCCACACCTGACTGCTCATCACCTCTCACTAGCCCTCCACAGGCTGAGGGAGAACACAGGCTCCATCCTCAAGAGCCCAGTTGCAGTATGATTTATTTGGTGTGCCAGGCCCTTTAAAGGAGCCCCAGTTGCTAGCCAACTGGCCCTTTAAGAGAACTGCTTGATGCTATGACCTTCAGTATTGGTTGCCTCTTGGACTTTTGGGAACCAGAGAAGATTAAAAAGGCTAGCAGAGGCTGGGAAAGGGAGTGGGATTGGAGTAGGATCGGAGTAAGGTCCAGGTGGCAGAAGAGTGGGGTCAGAGACGACAGTTGAAACAGGAAGAAAGAAGATCCTCTAGGGCTAGAGGAGGGGAGAGTACAGGAGGGGAGGGGAGGGGAAAGGAGGGGAGGGGGGAAAGGGGAGGAGAGGAGAGGGAAAGGGGAGAGAAGGGGAAGAGAGGAGAAGAGGGAAAAGGAGAGGGGGGAGGAGAGGGAGGGAGGAAAAAGGAGAAGAAGAAAAGAAATTGAGCAGAGTAAAAATAGGAGACAGTTGAGGCAGGAGAAGCTGAGCTGAGCCAGAGGAGATATTGTTAGGTGACAGTTGAAAAAGAATTGGTCTGGCAGAGTGAGACGACAGTTGGTGACATTTGAGCCAGGTGAAACTGAGATGAACAGACAGGCTAGAACACTTGTTCCGGCTTGGAACTGCTAGCTTTGGAAAAGCTGGGAGAAGGGACCGTTTAAACAGACTGTTGGGAAACTGAGGGAAGAACGGTTGGTTGGGAGAAACATTTGAAGGCACTGGGCTGCAAACTGAGAAGAGGAGTTAAGAGAACTGGTTACCATTTGTAAGAAAAGAAGACAAAACTAAAGATTAAAAAACAAACGAAAGAACAACAATGACCCAAAAGACATACATTTTACACCCAGTCTTCAAAGAACTGTAAGCAGATACGTAACTATGGGGAGAGCTTAAAGATATGTGACTTCAAGGACCAGAAGATGGGACTTCTACAGAGCCCAGAGCACCTCCAGGACAGGCGGCTCTCTGCAGTCTTCTTCACTACACAGTAATTGTAGTCTGGCCATGTACGTGTATCTCTATCTCTCTCCTACTAGAACTCTATGTGCAAGCATTGAGACTGGTGTCCCAGAGAGGAGATTGTTTTTTTATACTTAGGCTTCATGGATGACTCTTGTCCTCTGCTCAGAGCACCAACTGTTGAGAGAAATGCAACAGGCCGTTTTCTGTTGCTGTAATAAAATGTCTGAGGCTAGGTATTTTACCAAAAAAAAAAAAAAAAGGAATTGTTCACTTATTACTGTGGCTGAAGAAAACCCAACAATGATGACAACATTTGGTGAGGTCCCATGACATCTTAGTGATCGCGTGGAAGGATGGCTCAGAGGTGAAGAGCACAGGCTGTTCTTGCGGACGGTCCCTGTTTAATTCCCAGCACCCACACGGTGGCTCCACAGCATCTGTGACTCCAGTGCCCACTTTGGGCCTCCACTAGCATCAGGTACTAACATGGCACACATACATCCATGCGGGCAAAATACCGATGCACATTTTACAACAACCCGCATGGTACAATAGGAAGCCAGAGATGGAGGAGTGGCCAGAACTATGCCAATCCTTCCTGAGAGCGACGCCCCTCCTTTCCTCCCACAAGACTCCATCCCTGAGAGGTTTTCTCCTTTCAACACTGCTTCATGAGATCAGGCCTCTATCCATGGGCCCGCAAATGTGTCCATACTTAAGTACTCTCAGACCACTGCAAGGCAGCCCGGCGAGATGACTTTTGGGTTGGTGTTGATAGAGGGAACAGGCAAAGACACTACGAATGGGTAGAGGTGTGAGCTCCAGCAAGTGGGTTCTGGGTTGTATTTCATGGTGGAGGTGGGTGGGAGCATGGTTTCCTCTCCTCAGGTTTGTTTTTATGCTGGCAAGAAACAGCCAGCCGAGGTAAGAAAGCCTTTCAAGCTCCTCTTTTAAAGACATGCAGAGACCAGTGTCAGTTTCCCCGTCCCTGGTTTTCAGCCAGTCCTTGTTGAGTGAGACTGTGCCATGACAAAGGCACCCCAGAAAAGCTCCGTTTAGGAAGCCTCAAGAACCGACTGAGTACCACAGAGCCCACAGAAGGGTAGCGTGGCTGCTTGGATGTGAGTTAGAAACCAGAGTTTATGATCTATTTCTAAGCCACAGGCTTCTCCTTCAATGTCTTTCAGTCTCCACATTCTGCAAGGCAGTTTACCTGATTGTTTTTTTTTCCTCTCTGGCAAGTGGGGAATTGTATTTCTGTCTCCCTCACAGAAAGAGCAAGATAAGTTATGTTTTCATGTGACATTTTGACCACCTGATCATCACACGGGCAGAAACGTTCAAAACAGTGAGTGGGGGAGCTTGCATTGTACCCAGGAATCCTGTGGTATTTTATTTCCACCTGAACCCTCTCCTAAAAATCTCCAGGCACTGTACACAGCAGATAAGACAAATTCGCTCCAGAAAGAAAGCCAAGCCACCCATGGGTGTAGTCCTCTAGCTCTCCCAGCAGCCTAGGGGCAGAGAAGGGGATGGCAACCTTCCAGCAGTTGGAGTGGCTTTGGACACTGTCCAGAAGGCATGCCAAGACCCTGGGCCATGCCCAGTTCAGCAGGACAAGGACAACAGCTCTGTAGTTGAGTTCCACTTTTTATCTATCTGGTATCGTGTGTTGTGGCCAGGCGATAGGCCGGAGGGGCCTGAATGGGCCCTGATTCACCTTTTCTGCAGGTGAATTTGTAGCCAATGACCTGATAGCTTCCATTGTGAAAACCTGATGCCCTAGGGAATATGTTAAATTAGATATATACTTAAAATGTTTCTATTCGTAGGAAAGGAGTACTCCCATCTCATACGTTTGCACAGTTGGTTTCCATTGGTAATGCTGTTTGGGGAGTTTAGGAGCTGTGAACTTGCTGTAGGAACTATGCCTCTGGGGGCAGAGATTAAACACCTCATGGTTCTTGCACTTCAAGTTGTCCGTTTCACGCTTGTGTTTGAAACGTAAGCTCTCAGCTCTCTGCTCCTTCAACATGCTTGCCTCCCTGCTGGGATAGACTCTTACCCCTTGGGATAAGCATAGACCCATGGTTCTCAACCTTCCTAATGCTGCAGCCCTTCAATACAGTTTTACGTGTTGTGGTGGTGACTCCCAAAAGTAACATTATTTTCATCGCTACTAAATAATTGTAATTTTGCTACTGTTGTGAATTTTAATGTAGATAGCCGATGTGTAGGTTTGTGGTCCTAGAACTATGCCTATGAAAGGGATGTTCAACCCCCAAAGGGGTCACGCCCCATACATTGAGAACCGCTGGCCTAAACAAAGTATTTTTCATCAGTAGGTTGTCTGGGTCATGACACTTTACCACAGCAACAGAAAAGTTAACAAACACCTTGAAGATAAGTAGTGTAACGCCAGCCACATGGCCTCAGTGGCAGAGCACGTAGCCGGAGACACACTCCTACGGCCTAGTCAGAAAACAGAGATGCAAAGTAAAATGCATCTAAACGAGGCAGAAATTATTTTTAAAGCAAGAAAAGCCATGATAATTGTTAAGGCCCGTGCCATCCTGAGCTTATCCCCAGAACCTCAACACAACTGTATGAATCCAAGCGTAACTACCTCCCCTGCTGATAGCCATGAGCAGACTGTGTGGGGCTGCAGATTTCAGACCTGTGAGGATCCAGTGGGCAGGGCATCCTGTTCACGACTGTAGACCCCCACAACCACTGTTGATAATGTCGGTGCCCAGATAAGGGTAGTTTGGAGTTCATGGGGATGACGTTGAAATGAGGCCAGACCCCTGGAGCTGGAGCTGTCCCCTACACTGAAGGCTCCACACGTGACCCTGGGTAACTTGAAGCTCTCTGGCTTTTTTCTGCTCAAGAATAGTTTGAATAGTGAGAGTAAACTCCCATCTTACAGGGACTTGGGGGTCAAGAAATGAAAGCCCATGAGGGTGCTCAATGCTATACTGGTCAGGACATTGCAGAGCCAAGAAAACTCAGGAAATCGCACAGTTCCAGGGTCTTTTCTTCCTCAGCTGCATTTGCCAATCCCAGCTCCTTCCCATCCTCAGGAGTCTCTAGGTTATGTGGACCGTTAGCTATAGGCCCTGTCTCCTCTTGATTTCTGAGAGTACACAGCATCAGTGTGATCAGAAGTACATGTGAGCATGGGAGCCATATCTGAAGCAGCACAGAGCTGTGTTCTTGCCTCGGGGACTTATGGGTATTTCTGAGCCATCAGACACCCACTGGCTGTATTTAAAAGCTGGCATCCCAAGCATTAGCTGCCTGGTACTAAAGGGCCCAAAACGATCTGGGGCAAGACCAGGCAGCATTTGTTCTGCACTTTTTGTCCCCTGCGGTTTTGGTATAGACAAGAGGAGCTGCCAACCTGAAGCAGAAAGCGTTTCGGCATCTATCTGTACAGTCCAAGGCCGTACGTCCCACACATCCCACATCCTGCATCCAGCATCTCCTCACTTCCTGGAAGTCCTGCTGCAAAACTCTGTGGTGATCTTGCCTTCTTGGAGAGCCCCTTCTCCTTTCTCTCCTGTTGTCTACCCTAATGCCAAAACTGTAGTGTTCAAGCTCAACCCACCTAAATGTTGGCCTCCTGGGATCCAGGAAACAAAGCACCATCCAAGACCGAAAGAAGCACGCCGGGCGCAACCAGAGTCTGTCGATTCAGCCTGCGGATGTGGAAACCTCGTTTCAGTAGTTTTTGTTTTTTAAATGATATACTACCAAGAGAGCCCCACAGTGTTTAAAAGTGAAAACGTTTGTGTTGAAATAAAGTTCGGAAGAACTTCCATCAGGGCTAGAGAGATGGCTCTGTGGTTAAGAACACTGGTTACTCTTCCAAAGAGTCTGACTCCCAGCGCCCAAGTGACAGCTCACAACTGCCCAGAACTCCAATTCCAGAGGATCTAGCGTACTCTTCTCAGATCTGCAGACACAAGGCACACGTGTGGCACATGGACATGCATACAGTAATACACCAATGCACACAAAGTAGTAACTTTAAAAGTTTAAAAAGAGTGTCAGTCACCAGAACATCAAGGCTCTTTAGAACTTTAAGAAGAGCATGGAGGAGCTACAGCAGCCAGGCTCTGTGTGTCCCTGTGTTTCAGGGGGGATTATAGCCCCTGTTTAGAACTCCTGAGCCAATCCTCACACTTGCCTTAAATACACTTTCCAGGTTATGGGACATCTTTAGGATACCTGCAGTCGCAGCCGGGTTATATGCAGACATTGTAAAAGGACTGCATACTCAGATGTTTCTGCCCTGAAAGCTACGCCTACTTAGACCTAAATCACAGAAATGTTCCAGTATCCCCACAGACTGAGCCCACCCTTGTGTGGCCATGCAGGGCCCCTGATAAGGGAGAAATGACTCCTAGCTGTATTTGTGGATTACATATCTTGTTGCTGTGACAATATATCAAAAAAACGAAGTGGAAGGAAGGGAGAGAGGAAGGGGGAGGGGAAGGGGAGGAAGAGGGAGGGAGAGGGGAGGGAGGAGAAGGGGAGGGAGGAAGAGCAGGAGGGAGAGAGGGGAGGAGAAGGAGGGAGATGGAGGTTTTAAAGGGCATGGAGGAAGGCTTGGGTTTCTTTGGTTTTGGGGGGGTTGCTTCATAGTTCAGGGGTACAGTCTGTCATGATGGGGAAGTCACACAGCAGGAGCTCAAGGCAGCTAGTCACCTCGCATCAGCAGTCAGGAAGCAGAAAGAGATGGATGCCAATGCTAGGCTTTCTTTCTCCTTTTCGTTCAGCTCAGGACCCCAACATGTGGAATGGTGTTGTCCACAGTTAAGATGAGTCTTCCAACCCCAGTTAACCTAATGTAAATAATCCCTCACAGACACAGTGCTAGAGCCTCGTCTCCTATATGATTGTAGGTCCTGCCAAGTTGACAATATTAACTTTTACATTCTACATGTGGTTCTTAAGCCTCAGCTCAGACACAGAGACATAAAGGAACCGTTACTGGCAGAAATGCTACCCCACCCTACCCCACATCCCTGAGACAGGACGTAAAGTCAGGTTTCACCTGGACTTCAAGGGACCGTGTCTGCATGTCTCATTGGTATATGTGCCCAGCATGCTCAAGGATATACAGGCTCCCTGACCCTGCACTGAAGCAAGCCTGTCTATGGTACCACAGAGAGAGAAGAGAGAAGAGAGAGGAAAGGAAGAGAGATGAGAGAGAGGGGATGGGAGGAAGAGAGGGGGGAGAGGGAGAGAGAGAGAGAGAGAGAGAGAGAGAGGGAGAGAGAACACAAGCCATGTTGGTAAGTGTTCATGTGACACCATTGCCTAGCCACAAGTAGACAGCTCTGGCTTCTTGCCCCATCCACAGAAGCATCTGGCCAGGTTGTCTAGGGCAGTAGATAGACTTAGGTAAAAAAAAAATCAGTGGACAATTCAGAATGTATACAAAAGCATCACAAGACATTGTGAAATTAACTTTTCAATGAGCAAATGAAATAAAGTACAGCTGACCCAGGAATCGGGCTGATCATGTTTGTCTACGATGCTGGGGTGGCCCTACTAGGGCTTTCTCTCACAAAGGAAACACACTGCTCTGGGAGCATCATGGAGCTTCTGCAAAGGGCACTGGCTAGGAGTAAACTTATTCTACCCTTTACAAATGTCAAGTCATCACACCAGGACAGGAGGGGTACATTTGTAGAGGAAGACTATTACCTGGCTTGCAGAACTAATGCTTCTCAGCTGGCCCTTATCAATTATGTCCTGCTCTAACTATCTTCTTCTGGAATGATTGGAACCACATGTAAGGTACAAACACAATACCCTGTGCATAAACAAGACCCCAGGAGCTGGTAAAGATACCCTGCCATCTTCTTCACCAATGCTATATTTCTAGCCACCTCTGCCTTGCACTACCAATAAATTAACCAGACAGAATGGGACTCCTCTAAGAGGTACAACGCACTTCGTGTTTACACCTATTGAGTCTGAAATCCCTACTTCCAGTGTCACAGGGCTGACTCCAAGACCTCTAGCATGGAAAATATCTGTCGCATACGGTCATGGTTTTGATTTCTCCCTCACTGAACCTTTAAAGGCTTTATAAGTTTGTACATTGTGGCTTCAATGCACAGATTGGACACAGGGAGTGGTTTAACCCATAACTCCCGCTAGGTGTTTTCAACAAGAACAGAGTGAGTTCCTGAGGCCCTCTAGGTTTAGCTCAGAACTCTCCAATCTCACTGAGGGCCACGTTCCTCTGAGCAGTGATAGGAAAGGAGTGGGTGTTGGAATCAACAAGGAAGATATTTCATGATGAGTGCCAGTCTGTGATCTATTACGTTTAGAGACACCTAGCATTCACACATGCTGGAATGTAGAGCTGGGACCCACACAGGCAGAACTAGAATGTGCAGCTCATTCCCACAGCACTACACCCATGGCTTAGGACTCTGCAATGGCTGCCCTAGGTTCCTCCTTGAAGAACAATCTGGTGAGCTACAAGCTTGAAAACCATTCACCTTCAGCTCTGAGAGGGCTAAAGAGATGCAGGAGAGCTTCCCCAGACATAGCCTCATGCTATCACTCTTACTTCCAATACTCATGCACCTGAGTCATAAAATCCATTGTCAAATGTACCCTTAGCCCCTGAGAAGAGCTAGGCACTGAGAAAACACTCTGCATTTGCTTGCAGGGTGAGTGGTTGAGCAAAAGAGATCTTTTTCCACACAATGCCACACGTCTCCCATGAAAAATCTCTTACAAGTGAGACGAAACACACACACACACACACACACACACACACACACACACACACACACACACACATCCCTGAGTTGAGGATTCAGTCCAAGAGTTAGGTCAAGTCTTCAGTTGAAAGTATGTTATTCAACACCTCACCCTTTAAAATAGGCTTCCATAGTTTTATTCTACTGCTTGCTTTGAAGTGCTCTCTGAGTCTTGGGCAACCTAGTCATTTCTGAGGAGGAGTGTTGAAGCCTTACTTTTAAATCCAGATCTCCTGAGACTGTGTGTGAGAACAGATAAGATTCAGATCCCTGGGAAAATCACACCCTTGTTGGTCCATTGGTTCCTGTGACCTGTGTGCCCACCACACAATAAGACTCGGCTGGTTCCAAATGCACAGGTAAATTTGTCATATTTACCAGCGTAGCCTCAGTCTAGTTCCAAGGTGTAATGTGATGGGCTATCTAGTCAAGGTCAGCGAAAGCTGCCTGACCCATCTCTAGTCCAGCTAGGCCATGGGAAGTAGGGCCAGAAGAAAGCTAGATACCAGCCACTAGAGCCATTTTAAAGCAGCACAAGGCACATGGACTTGCTGGTACTCAGTAGAGTGGGGTCCATGGTCCCTGGGAGCCCCAGTGCATCATGAACACTGAGCTGCCTATGACTCTCATAGGATAGTGACACCTTCACAACAGGCCACAGTAGCAGATGCTGAACAATCGCCAAGGTTTGCACACCCACACCATGAAAGGTGGGAACATGGACAAATCTGGGGTCAAACACTAGGCCCTAGTTCGGATGGCTTCAGATGGCTAACCTGTTGGCCCTTACTTCTTGTTCACAGAGGTATGATCTCGTGGCCTAGGGCTTCATCCGTGGAACAAGCTTACATTACCATTTCAAAGCCCAGGGAAAGGGCATTGTTCCAGGAATAAGTATAGCCTGTAATATCTTAGTAAGAAGGGAGCATAGTTAAGAATAGATAATTCTATTTATTCTAGCGTCTTGGCTGAATCACTGTTTAGTCATTGGGATGTTGCTAAAATATTTGCACATCTCTGGGGATGGGAGATGTTGAAAGCTGGCCTTTCCCTTTCTGTCTCTTACAAACCCAGACGCCTACCAAGCTTACAAAGAAGTACATCTGCTACCGAGAGTGTACATGGTTCTTGTATTAGAAGGTGGGTTGCATTCATGGAACATGGCTGTATGCCCATTGTGGTTGAAGCACACAGGCATGGGGAATGAGTCCTGAGTTCCCACGGAAAGTACATTGGCTGTTTGTTCATCTGCTAGTGAGTCATGACTGAACCCCTCTGTACTTGGTCCACGATCCCCCCAACAAACAGGCAGATACAACAAGGCAGCCATATCGCAACAGAGCTTTGTGTGTGGCCTCAAAGGACAGAAAGTAACCTTGACCTCTTGGGAAACTTGACGTAGGCTTGGTAGAACATGGGGAAAGGGTCAGGAATGATGCTAAGAGATGTTATAACAACAGAACAAGCTATACAAGAACTTCAGGCAGGAGGCACCACGGGGACCAGCCATAGGCCATGACCAAGTGATAAAATAAGTTCACAGGAGCGAAGTGGTAACTGAGATGACATCTGTGGACATGGGTGGGGGACTTCGATATAGGGTCGCCAAGATATGATGCGATGAAATTCCACTAGACAGGCCTCTAGGGAGAAGTACATCAGGAAAAACTACTGAGGACTGTGACAGGCAGTCACACAGAGAGGCAAACCGAAGAGAAGGCATCCCAGGATCCTCTCAAAGCAGTGTGAGTCCTCACAACTGGAGGGACACAGAGCAGTAGGTGTCAGGAAGGAAAACTGGAATATGGGAAATAGGGTTCCATGGTTGGAAGTTCAGGGGTTATTTGCTTTAGAGACAGTAAATAAGAACAAAGGCAGACCCGAGAGCCTCAGGAGACCTGTGCTGAGCTGACAGCAGTGTGAGGAACACCCTCAGCCTTCCTAGAGACATCAGGCACTGGACTATGGTATGCTCTTCAGTGATGTCCCAGCTTACCTGCACTCTCATATTCCCAGTATCCAGTTACCTACCATCAACTGTGGTCCAAAACCGCTAAGCAGAGGATTCCAGACCGTCAGTACATTTTAAGTAATTTTCATGGCAGTATAGTACAACAATCTTCCTGTTTTACTGGTTATGACTTGCTCACTGCACATAGAGTCTGATGCTCTCTGTGACCACAGGCACTCTTGAGGACAAAGTCCATCACGTCCCCTGAGGATAAAATGGGGGAGGAGCCATACAGTGTTAGCCCAGAGACCCAGGTTCCAGAGAGTAAAGACCATTTTGCCACTGTGTTCTGAACACTTTGCTCTGTCACTTGACCCAGTGTCAGAACAGAGAAAGGAACAGGGGATGCAGAAAAATGGAGGTGGGGGGTGGGGTGGGGAGGGGGGCTGTGCTGTAACAGAAAGCATCCTGGGACATTGAGGATAAATGAGAGGACATACCCAGTAGTCCAGACAGAGGGCGCTGACCCCTCGCAGAGGTCAGTAACATGAGGAGCCACCCCATGTACCATTGCATTATCTTTGGAGTAGAAGTGAGGTTCTTACTACGATGATGGGGCTGGGCTCCAGTGGGGAGTTGGGAGAAGTGGGAAAACACGGGGGGGGGGAGAGAGAGAGAGAGAGAGAGAGAGAGAGAGAGAGAGAGAGAGAGAGAATATAAAGAGCCACACAGAAGCAGGTTCCCATGCTTCCTCTCATGGCTAGCTGTGCTGTGCTTCACAGGGGTGCTGGACTTTGTGGGATGGGATACAACCAAAACCCAGAGCCTAAAGTGGAGGATGCACAGAACAGAGCATGCCAGCCATGTGGCCTCAGTTACCCTGTGTCCAGGCCCTGCAGATGCTGCTATTGGAGAAACAGGGACTCCCCCCCCCCAACTTCTGCATAGTCCAGAAGTCATGCCCTTACCATGAAGCGGCCCTGGGGAAGTTAAGGATCTGTGTGAAGCCTCAGCTTTCGCCATCCCCACAGGTGAAAGGAGAAGTGGACCCACATTTACCTTCCACCATACCTGCAGCAGCAGTGGCCTCGCCACCAAACTCGAAGGTCACCATCTCACACTTTACACCCATCCAGTCTCCGAGCAACTGCAAGAGGAGGCTGGCCATCAATTTCCGAGTTTTCGAGTTTAGTGGTTCAGTCAAGGTGGCTAATGATTACCACACAGTTCTCCCCTTGCACTTCACCTGCTCCCCTGCCCCCAACAGGGCAAACCTGGCGCATACGGGGCAACCTGACCACTGCCACTCCCTACGGACCACCCTCTTCCCTAGAGAGGAAGTGCTTTCCAGTGGCCGTGTGGGTGCCCCCTCCAAACTTGCAAGTCCTTGGAGGCTTCTATTTTCTTCCACCCTCCAGCTCCCTAGGTAGGTGGAAAACAAGCACTCACCCCACCAACTACCCCAGAACGTCTCTTCTGAGGAGCAGAACTACCAAACCCCACCTGTTTTGGATGATGTTCTTTAACCTTGAAGTTCCCTATAAGCCACACAAAAACTCCCTTTAAAGAAGGTCAACTCTGGAAAAACTGAAATGGGTTCAAGACTGAACCATGCAGTGGGCACAGCCCCTCAAGAACAGGGGTTCAGGCAACAGACAAGTCTACCTGGGCCTCCCGTAATTCCAAACCAACCACACAGGCGGTTTGTGGTACAGCTCTCTTCTTTCTCTAGATAAGGAGATCAAAGAGAGGTAGCATACAGCAGTCTGTAACGCACAGCACAGTTTCTGTCCAAAGTAACATTGGCTCACTAGTGGCTTTCTGAGTTTCTCAGGTCTTGGTTCTTATGTCCCAGTATCCCTGTCTGGATTCACAAGGCCAGGGGCAGTAGAACACCCTGTCTATAGACAGCATCCTTTTCTGAACGCTGTTGTCTGAGTCTCCCTCCCACATCCCTGGCAGGCAGGAAGCTCTCTGGGTGGGAGTTGAGGGCCCAGACCCGAGCTCAGTGGGTCTGAGGGTCTGATTCAGGGTGTGCAGGGCTGGCCTGGGTGGGAAATCCATCCTATTTGCTCCAATTTCATTAACCTCATATAAGAAGCAGGTGAAAGCAATTTATGCAAATCCTTTTTCAATAGTCTGAGACATTTTACCTTTTGATAATAGGCAGAGAGGCCGAGGAAAGAGCTGCAGACAAGCAAGTTTTGAGGACCCAATTTAAAATCTGAGCTACCTTTCTTCCCTACCTCTTCAAAAGCTTTTCTGAGGATAAAGAGTATAATCCCTTAGTTGGGTACAAATGTTTGAGATTTTGTGTTTCTAAAATCCAATTTGAATGAGTCCTGAACTTTAAAGCTGTTTTGTCTTCTGTACCAAAAGGCACCAAGTGCCTCCGTCCTGGAGAAAGTAAGCACCTCTGTCCTCGGCCCAGCGCCTGGAGGGAACAGAGGCTCGGAGCTCCATCCTCCAGCTTCAGAGCTGCCGGCTTCTTCTCAACAAAGGCCCCTGGCTTTCTGCCTGCCAGCCAGGGAAGCCTCCCTGCCCAGAGCAACCCAATTCACAAGCACCAGGGAGCTGAGGCAGTGATGCAGGAAGGTCCCTGGAGACCTTCCTTTGGATCTTGGTACAACACCACATCTGGATCACTGGATTCCAGAGCTGGGCTGAGCACCCCCTCTACAGGGTGCTCACTGCATGCCTGTGGATGCGAGTATGTAACCCTCCAGGGGTAGACAGGGCCCATCCAGAGTCACAGGGTGAGCTGGGGCCACAGTTCATGTAGCTAAGAGGGTGGCACTGGGCTAGTGCTGGGCCGTGACATTACCATTGGTTGAGGAGGAGGAAGAGCCTCTAAGCAAGGGGATGGATACCAGCTTGGAATGTTACCACAGCATGGACCCCAGATTTTGCAGGGCTAAGTTCACAGCCTACAGCATCACACTTGATCATCGTAGATGCTGTCCCATCCCTCAAGCCTTTTTCTCAGTAGCTCACAATCCCAACAAAATTTACCATCAGCCACTACAAGCTTGTCGTGTTCAGCAGTTCACCTACATTAAGTATGTGGTGTTATACGGTCATCCCTACTATCCATCGCTAGAGCTTTCTTGACTTCCCAAACTAGAATTCTGCGAGGACAGAATTAACAGTCGCTCTCCCGTTAAACAGTTATTTTCCAGGCTCCTTCTAAGCTCTGGTGCCCATCTTTCTCTCTGTGAATGTAATAGTCCCAGGAACTTCCCAAAAGTGGGAGTATACAGTATCCATCCTTTGGTGACCAAGCGTAGCATCTTCAGGGCCTATTGTGGAATATGCCAGAATCTCCTTCCTTAAACACATAAACATTTAGGATGTAGATGGACTACATGTTTATCCACACATTTTAGGAGGGAGCCTTATTAGCTGCTGGGAACAGTGCCTCTATGACCATACGTGCACTGACGTCTATTAGGGTCCCTGTTTTCAGTTCCAGAAGAGGAACCACTGAATCCTTTAGTGACCCACACTGACCGGAGGACCCCGGCTACCATCTGCATCTCCATCAGCACCCCAGGCTCAATTCCCCGTCCCCTTGCCAGCACCTGTTACATTATGATTTTCCCAGTTGCCATCCCCAACAAGTGGGTTCTCAGTGCTCACTGGCTGGTTTCCCACATCAGCAATGCTGGGTTTCTTCTTTGTGTGCTTGCTGGCATGCATGCACATTTTTGAGAAATAGACTGTCATTTGCCCACTCTGAACTGAGGTGCATGTATATGTGTGTATGTGTGTGCATGTGTGTGTGTATGCATGTGTATGCATGTGTTTGTGTGTGTGTGTGTGTGTGTGTGTGTGTGTGTGTGTGTGTTTTAAAAGCCCCCTGTATACTGTAGATAATAGTTCCTTGGTAGTGTCCATTAAAGGGGTTTTTTTTGTTGTTGTTGTTATTTTAAATTTGATGAAACCAAATTCATCTATTTTTTTTTCTTTCTTTGCTTGTTTTCAGTATTATGTCAAGGAAGTCATTACCAGATCTGATGCAGGGAAGAAGTCAGTGTTTTCTCTGAAGTCAATAGTGGTTCTCTCTCTTCCACTCTATTTTGAGTTATTTTTGCAGCTAGATGAGGGTCTGAATTCTTTTTCCGAGTGAGGGACTCGTTTTCCTAGCACCATTTATTGAAGAGAATGCCCTTTCCCATGGATTTTTTTAAGGTCAATTTAATTTTTTATAGAATATGGGGAAATGGCCATTTTAAGTAAAATTTAAGTGAATTTCAGATCAGCACCATTTTTTGAATTATATTTAACGTGATCTTTAAAATATTGATAATATAAAGTCAAATATTGACTCTTTTCAGTTTAACATGTGATATGTGATTTTTAATTTACTATAGATTAATTATGTAGGAAAATGTGATCCATGAAAAGTAAACTCAACGATAATATATCATGTTTAGTTTGGGAACTAAATACATATTAAAACGGAAATGGGACTTTAAGTAGGTACTGCGTCTTCACTGATAAACAAAAGATGCTTTATTGATCTGCCCCTGGCTATTCTCACCCAATCCATGTAAAAAGTTCCTGCTTTAACTGCAGAGTTTTGTTTATAAGGGGAGAGATAAAAGGAAAGGTGTCAGACTGCTATTTGTAAGTGAGCTTTGTTAGTAAACACATTGCAGATTCTGCCCATCTAAACTTTTAATACTTTAAAAATTGGTTTGGGAGCACCCATCCTAAATGTTCAGTCCAGAATAAGCTTTAAAGTGAGTCATTTTGACCAAGTAGCTGTACTGTCGGGTGCTTTGCAATGGATCTCTGAGTGTGAAGACCTTAGTGTGAAGACCTTGGTGTGAAGACCTTAGTGTCAAGACCTTCCATGTGGCTGGCAGCAGTGTGAGTATCAGAAGGCTCAGTCATAGCTGGTTTGAGATAGGAGAGGCACCTTTCACTGGCCATGGCTTGGACAGCCCTGGAAGAACTCACTGGGTTGAGAACAAGGACCATGAAGCTGGGAGTATGTAAGTCACTTTCAGGCAGGTTGGGACAGGGAGCCCACACCTCACAATTCTCTCTTCTGTCTAGGACCTGAAATGCTGCTGTAGTGCTCCATGGGTGAACCTCAGGTTGGGGTAGAAACAGGCCTATATAAAAACATCTATGGGGTATGTCAGTAGAAGAGGGACATGATGCCCATCACTGGTGGGAAGGCAAACTGAGCCTCCAAAGACTTGCTTTCTCTGCAGCCAAGAAGCCTGAAGCATTTGGGGTGCAGAGGCTAGTCAGGGAGCTTGCCTATTACTGTGGGAGAGCATTTCTGAGTCTGTCAGGAGTTGGGGAACAACTGTGGTATGTCATAGCCCCAGGTCAGAAGTACAGTCTAGCAGCCACAGTGGAAGCTCAAGTCGGATTCCTTCCCTCACCCTGAAATCTCCACCTGGAGCAGGTTCTACCAACAAGAAAGAAAGAAAACAGACTCTCATTCTGGCTTTGAGAGAAACCATTGACATGTATCCCTTCTTCAGCTTCCCAAGGAAGTCATGTGGTCACCTAGGCCCAGGGATCACTATATAGCCTTGAATAGAACTGTGAATATTTGGCATGGTCCATTAATGTCTGACCACAGAAGTTAAGGCCCAGAAGTTAAGGACTTAGAACTCTGAGAGGGACTTGTTCATCATCTGTGAAAATTCAGCAGTGCTCTCAGTTGACATCAGCACCTCTCTCAGGTCCAACTCATGGGAAGTGACTTGTGTTGTTAGCTGTCTACCCTACCAACGACAGCCTCATAAACAGGAAATATCTTGTAATATTTATGGCCACACTGTAGCTGTTATGGTCCCTTGAACTTAATAAGAGCCCAATAAATGTTCGATGATCTGATGTTCAATTAATTAGTTGAGGGTTCTCAAGACCCTCTCTACAGATGATTATGTGTGAAGGGGTGGAGATGGGAGGGAGGGTAACCCCAGACAAACCACATCCATTCTGTTATGAGATAGGGGACAGCAGAGGGCACCCGGGAGAGCCAGAGCTAAAACAGACTGGCTAGGTTTCTGTCTCTGTGACCCTCTCCTAGCCCATGACAGTCTAAGGAGAGGGGTTACCACAGTTCCCTGATGACAGCTGCTTCTGAGTAGCCATCCCTAAGAGGCTAGTACCCTGCAAATTGAGACCCTCCTGAGAAATGCCCACCAGTTTAAAAAGCAGTTGAGGACAAACTACCTTTTCTAGAAAGCATTGCTGACCTTTACTAACTTTTTGGATAAAGCTGAGTCATGGTTGTGCAGAAGCATTTATCACAATAGTTTCTGAACTTTGAAAGTTTTTTTCTCTCTCTCTCTTCTTACTCTTCTTCTGCAAACATTTCAAGTGTAGGGGCAGGGGAAAGAAAGATAGCTTCTTAGAAGTCAAATAATAAAGTTTAAATACTGGATCACTAAATAGCTCATTTTCATTCAGGAATCCCAACGCCGTCCAGTTTAAGAATTTATCTCTCACTGGATTTTCAGCTGACTTCAAATATTTGCCTCCCCAAATTACTCAGCAGGTAGACATATCCTAGAGACCAGCTTCCTTCCTGCGTGAGCCCCCTGTGGAGGCTGTAAAGTCCCCTAAGCCCAAAGTCAGAGAACATTTCTGTCACATTCTCTGGGAGTGTGGAGTCTGAAATAAAATGTGAGCGAGGCCCATCCCTGCCAAGGACCATTCCCCTCTCTCCCAATTTCTGGAGGTTTGCAACCACCTTTGGTGTCCCTTGTCTTGAGATAGATGACTCCAGTCTCTGCCTCATTGTCCCATGAGCTACCACAGAGACCTATGCGTCTTCTTCTACTGCCATCGTATAGAGTCCCAGGGTACCTTAGGTCAGGCTGCCTTTTGTAGATCGGTTTCCCCTAACCTGCAGCAGCCACTGCCAAAGGCTAAATAAAAGCTGATGTCCAGGAGTTGGGTTTCTGCTTGCCTTTTAGGGCAATCACAATCCACCACACAACTCTACTTAGAAGTGCTATCCACTGTGGGAGATGGTAGGACAAGAACATCTAGTTGTTCTCACTGCGGGTGCAGGGGACCTGGCTCAGCAATTCCCAGGGGCATTACCACTCGGGTCTGACTCACCTGCTTGTTCAGTGCCATCTCAGGGACGGTCACCTACAGGGACTCTGTGACCAATAAGAGTTGCACATGCAACTGAGCCTCTGGCCCTCCCAGCCACAATGAGTGTTTCTTCTAAGTCCCCCAAGGAACCAGATACATCATTTAATAGCAACCTATCTTGCAACTCATGGGGGCCGTTTGTGTTTCTGGCTCTCTACCTCACCAATGACAGCCTCATAAACAGGAAGTGTCTTGTTATTTTTATGGTCACATCGTAGCTGTTACAGTGCCTTGAACTTAATAGGAACCCAATAAATGTTTGATGATCAGATGTTAAGCTAATTAATTAGTTAAACGTGTGCTCTTCCTTGAAACAAATCTTTTGTTCCAGCTAGAGTGTACATTTGAGAGAGTACACTTTGGGGAATTTCTAGAAGGCAAAGCACGTGGGAAGGTACCACAGATGTGCAGAGCGTTCTCCTCAGAGTGTCTCTGCCTGTCCTATGTCAGGCCTTCAAAAAGCAGAGCTCTCTTCTCTCCAGGGAACTCTCACTTCCACATATCCTTTGGCTGCTGTGATGGTCTCTCTCATCCACCATGTTGCTGAAGCCCCTGAATTCACACCGAAGATCTCACACATTGAAGAGGAAGGGCTGCTCCACTCACGCCAGACTTGTAGGGGAAGTTATCAAAGCTAGAACAGATGCCCACTTCCACACTGAGAAGAACAGAGGGTAAAGACAGAGGTGATTGGTATTCAAGATGCATGCAGAGGGTCCTTGCATCTGTGAGGAGGGAGTTCTCCTGTGCTCCTGGCAAGAGGGGGAATTCTGGGGCCCTCCATTGAAGTTCCCCACCATTACCCTCATCATTACTGAATTAGAGGTGGAGACAAGCCACAGGAAACCCGGTCTTGAATACCCTGTCAGCTTTGTGGGCATCCTAACTAGCAGTGGGGCAAGGAAAAGCTAGGAGGTTTCATGGCTATCAAGGCTGTACAATACATTGCACCTGAGATAAATAATAAAGAGACTTAAAGTGTGTTTGGCTCTCATGAGGCAGATTCATCAAGGTCATCCTGAAGTTAGGTTCCTTTGCAAGCTAAACAGATCAGGAGCTGGCCTGTGGCAGGTTGCAGAAGCCACATGTGTGTTCCCAGGAGGGCCAGACAGTGGTGACTGCACAAAGCCTGAAGTTGAGGTGGCAGTTTGGACTGGTATCACTGGAAATTGAATACTTAGGCCCCCAGCAGGGACTCTGGGGTCCCAACTCTGTGTGACTATGGAAAGAAGCAGCACTTGGAGGTCTGAAGAATTTCATCCAGGATAGAGGACCAACATGGCCAAGACATCATGTTTCTCAGAGTATAGGATCTTGCTGGGGACTCCATTCAAAGTCAGAAGGAAGGGCTGTGGGATGAGGCAGGCATTTTTCCTATGCACCTGCTGAAGCTACCTTAGATGATCACCCAGCTTCCAGCCTGGCTTGGGCTGCCTACCCCTCCTGTGCCCAGAACTGTCTAGCTTGCAGATGCCTTCCTAACTAAGCCCTTGACTGAGGTGACATGAAAACAGAGAAAATGAATTACTTTAAAAATAGCTTGTCCTTCTCTAAGCCATTGTTTGTCAAATTAGCGGATGGTTCAAGAGCTGTAAATTCATTTGCCAAGTTCATTCAAATTATTCTCGTTTTATCATATCTCCCAAATCTCACACTTATTGCAGATTTATTTATTCTCAGTCGCGCGCACTCCCCCCCCCCAAAAGCATCCACACGATGGCTTAGGAGAGATTACAAAAGGAATTTATAGCAGGTTAAAAAAAGAGACGTCACCATGGCAAGGCCACCCACAGAAAAATCAAGGACAAAGCATTTCCCTCCTAGAGATGCAATGTGGTTTTCTGGGGGAGACAGCCCAGGGCTGGGTGGCTCATCAGCATGGGAATATGGTGGCTTAGAGGGAAGCTGATGAAGAGCACCATGTTAGCATCTTGAAGCGATGTAGTAGGGGAAGCAATTGACGTTCCTCTGCTCTCAGGACCCCACGGCCTGTGTGGGGTGAGTAGCTAGAGTTTGCTCTTGAAGAGTATGCAGCAGGTGCTACAGTGAGTGAGACACGAGCAGGTGGCCAGCAGTCAGGGTCCCTGCTGGGCTGTAGCCACCCCAGGCCTGTGTCCACTGACAGGGAGTAGCCAGTGCTATAACCGCAGGATGAATTGGTCCACTGAGAACTGGGCTGGCTTGAAACAATGATCTGTCTCCGTGAAAGGACCTCCCGTGAGCAGCTTGTGGCCCTGAGGAGGCTTCAAGAAAAGCCTTCTTCCTGCGTAGATTAGCAAGTGGGACTATGGAGAGAGTGCCCACCTCGCAACCAGGAGCCAACTTAAGGCTTTATGGGAGTTTACTGAAGAAATCACCTTGAGTAGGTCAACGAAACCTTCTGAGCCCAAGGACCCATGCAGGTGGTGGTAATGGTGACGTCCACGCACCGTTGGTGGAAGTGACGTCAAGGTGCCATCCCTAGGCTGATGCCTCATCATGGAGTCAGCGTTGAGCACGCACCAGCTGTCACCTCACTTGATGTTAGGTCCTTACCCCCTTCCATACCCCAGTGGGACTCAGGACTAAATACACATTCCGTATGGAGCGACCGGTTATTGTTCCAGAGTTACATTAATCAGGAAGTTGATGCGGGGATGCTGCAAATGGTCACCATCTCAGCAGCACGGGCTGAGGAGCTGAGGAGCAGCACCTCTGATGTTCACCCTACCCCTACCACTTCTCAGGAGGAGGCTCAAGGCAGGCATTTTCCTCCTAGTGCATCCAGCATGCTGGCTGGGTCTGCAGACTCCACCAGGAAGGCAGGCCCCAAGCAGCCCCCTGCTTTGCTCAGATTTCCCTCTGCTGTGTGAGATAGGGTTTAGCCTGTGTTGAAGGAGGTTTTGTCAGTGTTGGAGCAATCCACCCCTACAGTGCTGGACTAGCCCTGTGGCTGTTCTCTGGAGCACCATGTCTGCTGGATCTCCCATGGCAGGCTCCTGTGAGCTCATGTGGAGCTCTTAACTGTGAGCTGCCTACTTCCTCTGCTACACAGGAGCGGCTGGAGAGGCAAGAGTAAGGTTAGGGCACAAGCCTGCACTGTTGCCTGCGGGTAGTAGAACCCGTCCCTTAGCTGCCTTGGTTCAGGCCAATTCATCCCGACAGACAGCTTCTGCCTGCTGCAGTGGGCCAGCGGCTTCAACGGTGACATCCATCAGGATGGCTGGGACACAGCACCATGCTCCAGGGTAATGCTGGCCCCTTAGCAGAGGGTTGCAACATTGTCAGCTTAGGATGCCTAAAGAGGCACGCTGCCCAGCCACACCGATTCTGTGGCTCTGCCAGGCCACGACAGCTTCTCCCACTGTACAGGTAACTTTACCTTAGCTTCTTTTCCTTTTCTTCTCCCTCTCCCTTCCCTCCGGTACTTATTGTCACCACGAGAGGAATGTCCGTGTCTGACATCCCAGCATCTCTAATCTTGATGGTCTGTCTGCTAGGTCTTCCCAAGAGGACCGCATGGCACTCAGTGTACCACCTGTTCCTGTGAGACCCACCCTCGGGCTTTGCCCTACAATCCTCAAGCTTCTTCATACCTCTCCCTTGTGTGAAGGACAGAATGACCCTAGAAAGCTCATCTTAAACAGAGAAAAACTGCAACTTCTCAGTGAAGGTTACAGGAGAGCCCCCCTCCCCCAAAATAGTGAGAGGCTAGAGTCTCCCTAAGGGAGATGTGCAGACAGCTGACAAGTGTCCGTAGAGCAACCTCCCCATCTCTGCTTCTGAGTCCACTTATCCTACCAGGTCTGGGTTTCTTGGGTCGGTAGGATATTGACTTTCTGAGGAATAAAAATAGCTGGTACTTTTTTTTTTTCTCGGAGAAATTATGTATCTCGATTTCTAAGCTCCTGGGTTTTCTCAGTATTGAAGCCGCCCTTGGGCCGATCACCCCATGCTCACTGCCTTGAAAGGGGTCCTTGACATACAGACCAGCTTTCTGGGGGACATGGCTAGCCCTGTGCGATGAGGAAGAAACCACTGTGTTGTAATGGCTGGGTTACGCGGCCACCACTGTGGAGCCAGTCACCGGTCAAAGGATATCAATCTAGCAGACTGCATGGTGATGGAGTAAGGTGAACACCCTAGCACCCTAGCACTGTGCACAGCACTGGCTGCACTTAACAACGACTGCAGGCTGGAAGGTACATGATCTGTACTCCTGTTGTTCATAGCATGACAGTGTGGCTTTGAACTCCGGGGGTTTCTCGCCCCTCGGTCACAAAGATGAGCTGTGCAGAAAGAAGCCCGGTGGCTGCTTGCAGCTGTGTGCCTCAAAACGTAGGGTCCTGGTATTTACCTACCTCTCTTTAGAGCAAGCCACAGTCAGGCCACTTGGGCCGATGAGTCATCTCAGCAGCAGTCAGACACGGGTACCTGGGTGTGATTTCTACCCGGTTAAGCAGGGCACACTCACCTCGCAGAGCGAACGAGTACGTGGCTGTCGCGGTCAATGAGAGAGCACCGCTAAGCCGGCACTTCATTGCATTCTGTGGTGGCTGTAATGCCAGTCCAGATAAACGGCATGATAGGACTCACGGCTTAACGAGATCACAACACTCAGGTCAGGGGTGCCCCCGAGATTTGAGAATTGCGAAGGATGTCAAAATGACAGCACGTGGTAAACGTTTGCAAGGGATGGAGGGTAGATTGTGGGGACGACAGACAACTGTTCCTACGTAGCCCCTGGTAAAATGCTAGGACTCACGACCACACAGATGGGATAGATTCGCACCACTCTTTTCTAGGTGTCTGCTGAGGGATCAGGGAACTGCCCCTGACGTGGAGGCTCGTCAACCTTGAGGAATTTGTGGAGGCTTCTCTGGTTTGGTTGGTTTGCTGGTTTTACAATATCCAAAATAAATAAATAAAACTGAGAATGGTCCTAAAGCAGCATCAGAGGGGAAATTCCAAGTGGACGATTCCCACTTGATGCTAGTTAAGACATTCACTGAAGACGAAGGATAGCGTAAGCTGGTAACTGTTTGTAGGGGCACGCCATGGGGCTGTCCCTCCATCTCATTTTGTTCCACATTTTGTTGCGAACATAACATTGCTGTGGCATATGTAGGAAGAGGAGAAGTGATAGTCAGGTGAGGACAGAAGTTGACTCTCATATTTATGGTAGAGGAAGAGAAAGCCCAAGTGAGCCAGGGGGTGAGGTGGCCTAAGCTCTATACATTGTGCCAAGTCCAACACATAGATATATGGGTATGCACACGGCCAGCAAGACAAGCCCATAGCTGTGTGTTCTTGTATGGTAATGTGAACTTCCTTGGCTTCGAAAACAGTAGCACATACCTGACACTTTAATCAACAAGTCCTCAAGTCAAAGTGCACCAGGCTTAGCTCCTTCCAGGAGCCCAGGGAAAGGGAAGAGTCTTTCCCAGTGTCTTAGGGTCTTACTGCTGTGAGCAGACACCAGGTCCAAGGCAACTCTTACAAAGGGCAACGTTTAATTGGGACTGGCTTACAGGTTCAGAGGTGACAGTCCGTTATCAACAGGGTGGGAACATGGCAGCATCCAGGCAGGCATGGTGCAAGAGGAGCTGAGAGTTCTACATCTTCATCTGGAGGCTGCTAGTAGGAGACCAACTTCCAGGCAGCTAGGGTGAGGGTCTTATAACCCAAACCCACAGTGACACACATGCTCCAACAGGGTCACACCTTCTAATAGTGCCACTCAGTGGGCAGAGCATACAGAAACCATCACACCCAGTGAGAGCCCTTTGTCCATGGCCACGTGTCTCCAGGCCGTGCCTCATGCTAATTTCTCCCTGTGTGTTTTTCCATTGCCTTTGCCTATGTGTCCCAAATTGCCCATTCCAAGGGTACAGGCTGTGTGTTGGGGTCACCCTCGTGACCACTCTGGGTTTGGCTTCACCTGAAGATCCTGATTCTAAATGGGTCATGCTCTGAGGCCTGCAGGGTTAAAGCTACAGTGTGTCATTGAGGGTTTTTTCCAGCATTGAAAAATGTTGCAAAAATAATCTTCATTAAACAGCGGTCCAAAGATCTGAACAAGTGCTGGCCCTCGTGTCCTCCTACAAGTGCCTAGTTGTTCCATGGTAGAAAACCTCCTCGGCCTCCATCTTCAGATTTTATATTTTGAGCAGCCTCACCATGTAGCTCAGTCTGACCCAGAACCCTCCCTTTGTCTGCTTTAGCCTTCTTCTAATGAGCCCACCACAGCATAGCCTGTGCCACTGGCACACCAACAGCTGGGAGGCCGCACTTGTTCCCTCTGTTCCACATCCGAACCAAGCACCTTCTTCTGAATGGTAGGGACATGTGTGCCCCGAAGCAGAGCTATCTGGACCTTCCTGACGGATGCCGCACGTAACTAAGCCTCTCCGGAGTCACACTTTGCAACTGCCTCTCTCTTGCGCCGTGACTCTCTCTGGACCCACGGTTTGAGGGTGCCTGATTCTGGTACCTACGATTGGAGCGCACCCCTCTCTGGCATCGCGTTCTGCGCATGCCCCACTCTGGCGCCACAGCTTGCACACAGTCCTCTCTCCAGCATCCAGTTTGTTCTCCACTGAGAGCTGAATCCGGTAAATTACGATGCAAACTCTCATTTAAGAACCCCTGTTTCTTTTTGAAGCAAAGTCCTGCCAGACTTCTTTGTTATTCATGTTGACTTTTTCCTTTCCTGGTTTTCATCAGCTATCCAAGGAGTCTAACTTCCCAAACCTGTGGGTATGTACCCTGGACAATCAGGGACACTGCTATCCTCCAGGGCTTCTGGATCCCCTGAAACTCAGACTATGCTTCCAGTAAGCCAGGAACATCTTATCCCTAAATCAGGCACAGAAATCTTATACTCTGTCTGCTGAGCTGGGGTCCTCCTTCCCACAGAGCATGTGGAGAAAGACACTTCAGGAAGTGGAGGTATCTGCTATCCCTCAAGGATCTTGCCAGGAATGCCCTTTGGAGAGGACCTAGGCTTCCATTTCTTCACCCCCAGGATCTCCAAGTAATCAGATTATAAATGGATTCTGAAGATGGTTTCTCTATCCCTCTTCAGCTTTCTATCCAGCGTGAGGTGTTCTTAGTCCCTTGTGGAGGAAAAAGCCTGAAAGGACTCTCAGAGGCCAAACTCATCTTGGTAATTTTCTTAGAAGTAGAATTTCTCATTTTATTTCAGGCATTTCAGACAGTGTAACCATTAGGAATTCCTTTACAGAACTGGGTATCATTGTCGTTTGTGATGCGTGACCCCATCAGAGACCCCACGGTGCCCTCTGACCCAGCACCCCCTTCATGATCACAGGAGAGAAGCTCAGGACTCCTCTTCCGCTGTGCAGGAACCAGATCTTAGTGCAATGTCCCAAGTGGCCCCTTGCCACATCATTCTGGAAGGGTGTCAGTTCTCGGGTGGCAATTAATCTCCATCTAAAACCTGTTTGGTCGCCAAGCTCTGGCAGAGAAATAAATGGAAGAACATTTCCAGCTCCTGATGGTGACTTTTATTGAGCCTTGCTTGGGTTGTTATTAAGTTGTGACTATGACCCATGTTATGTCCATATAAAGGATAAGAAAATCACGCACCTGTGAGTAATGACATTACGGTTTTTAGTTTATGAACCTGTAAGTCCCACAGAGAGAATTATCAATCATGTGGCACTGTCATGTCTGAAGCTTGAATTTACAGCAGTAAATCACTTTTAAAATGAGTCCAGACCTAGATCCGCTTCTGAGGATGCATTGCGTGGTTTTACAAAAGTTTGAGCATGCACAAGGCATGTCCATCGATGGCTATTTCAGACCAGAGTGCAGAGATGGTTAACATCCTCTTGGCTCACAGCCCAGACAGCTGCTACTCCCTCTCCATCCACTGAACCTTTGGGGGGGTTGTGATAACAGGAGTAGCTGGCTGTTCACCCTTCAACCCTGTGGTCAACCATAGACGCCATGTAGAAGGTGAAGGAGTGGGTGGTGGGGCTACAGTTCAGTCCCAGAGGACCCAGATGAAGGTATTCAAGGTGAGTGGCTACAGAAAACACTGTGTACCAATGAGGGCCTGGTCTAGTCATGACAACCTGCAGGGAAAGCAGGGAATGAAAAGGAAGAATTTGAAGTCAAGAGGGTGGACACACGGGCAATAAGACCACCAAGGATCACAAAGCGTGGCTCCTGCATTTAAAAGCAACCACAAGCATACAGGGCAGAATGTACCCTCCTGGGAGAGTTTGGAATGCCTGTGGCATTCAAGTAACATTACAGAGAAAACGAAGGGCCAGGAAAGGCAACATGGCTCAGTGGTAAAGGTGTTTTGGGTGTGTTTTTTTTTTTCACTAAACATGATACCATGAGTTCAATCCCCTGAACCTGCATAGTGAAAGTAAAGAAGTGACTCTTCAGGATGTCCTTTGACATCCATGAATGTCCCATCCTGCATGTGCATGCTGTGAGCATGTGCGTGCACACACACACACACACACACACACACAGACACACATACACAGACAGACACACAGAGACAGACATACAGAGACACACAAAGACACACATACACAGACAGACACACAGAGACAGACATACAGAGACACACACAGAGACACACACATAGATACACACACACACACACACACAGACACACATACACAGACAGACACACAGAGACAGACATACAGAGACACACAAAGACACACATACACAGACAGACACACAGAGACAGACATACAGAGACACACACAGAGACACACACATAGATACACACACACACACACAGAGAGAGAGACAGACACACACAGAGACAGACACACAGAGAGAGACACAGAAGCACACGCACAGACACCAACACTACTACTAGAAAGATAAAAAAAAAAGGAACAAAGAAGAAAAGAAAAAAGGAGAGAAAACAGAAAAAATAAAAGCTGCAAGGGAAGCAGACAGAGCCAACAGAAATCCATCACCTGAACTGGGGCTTTGCTGGGCGACGCATGACAGGAAGGCAGAGGACAGAGTGCTGCTGGGGAACCGGTGGGCTGAGTGGGCGTGGCAATCCTGCAGGAGTGTCCTGCACAGGGTCCGGATACACTCACCACCCACTCTGCAGGGGTTTTCATTAACTGGGATGAGTCTCTGGAGGGTCCTAAAGTGGTTCTAACGGGCAGTTCGTTTAGGTTTATCCCTAGCGCTAACAGTTATCCTTTGCTGTGTAACAAGTGTTTCCAAATGTAGCAACTTAAAGTCAGGCAGTCAGCGTGGACCAGGGATCTGGAGCAGACCCGGAAGGTTTCCCAGCTGCCAGTATCATTGGAGGTCAGTGGGTAGAGAAGCCCTGGAGGTGCTAGGAGCCAAGTATGGCTCCATGGGGTTTTGGCCCTCAGTCCATGCCGGGCAGGTAGTTTACTCACAGCTGAGAGGACACCAAGGGACTTATCATCTCATCTTAAAAGTGACAACCACCATGCTTACCAAAGTCCTCTACTCTACTAACTGTCGTGATGCAAGATCTCAAGACCAAGAGTAGTTTAGTGTGATGGCTGTGCCTCAGGCTGGTCATAGTAACATTCCTATGTTCCTGTGAGTCCTTCTGTGCTTTCTATAACAGTTATCCTTTCTTTTTCACTCTACTTTAACTACTGTTTCTGTTCAGAGTGTGCGTTGGAAGGCTCAAAGCCAGCTTGAGATACGTAGCAAGACCTTGTCTCAAAAAAAAAAAAATTGTATGGCTTCCCACAAGTTCTGTCTCCAGCTTTCTCTTGAGACCAATATATCTCAAAATGGAGCTGAGTATGGCCATGATCCCACAGTATGGCTATGGGTGGTACACCTGTGGGTTTGTATTTGTGTCTGTGGTTGAATTAATTCAACAAAATCCTCAGGTATTGCTGGTAACACTCAGTTTATCAAAACCATAGAAAATCAAGAATCAAAAATTGTTGAAATGGTGGGCTGAGTGATCACCTACCTTCCCCATCAAGTGCTATTATCCAGCACGTGCCAGCAATTGAGTGGGAACAGAAGTCCTGATCTCTTATCAATATTGGACCAGCCACTCATCTTCCAGATAGACAAGTCAGACAACACAGGACATACAGACCACATGCTGTGGGCATACACGCAGTATATGGTCTGGCTGCCATAAAAGGCACACATCACAGAACCTTTCTAGCTTGGTGTGTCATCTCCCAGCAAAGACATCATTTCTTCTAACTATGTGGCCCTATCCGAAGTGAGAACTTTCTCACATAAAACCTACATCACAACACAGGACAAAATCTGCATTGTGCGTTCCAGAAATAAACACAGAAAGATGGAGCAGTGGTGATGAGGCTGACAAAAGATACATTCAGAAGGCTAATGCTTCTGGTCAGCAAGAACATCAGAGGAGCCTCATTCGCAAAAGCCCTTAAGCACATCACACAGAGATCAGGAAGAAACTTTCTATCTCGTTCCCAGGCAACTGTGACTATTGAGTTATTTCTCAAATAACACCTGGAACTGTGTCAATAAGGGGAGAGTTGCAGGATCCAAGGAGACCAGGGAGCCCATGGCGTCTGTCAGAACTCCACACTGCTCACCTGGTGCTGGCTGGAGAGTGCGACTAAAGCAGAGATCTTCCCTGGTAAATGTGTGTGGGAGCCATGTGTATGTTTACCAAGGGTCTGGTGATGATAAGTTTAAAATTTTTCATTTATTTCATAGCAGACTGGTTTCCTCATCTGTAAAACTTGAATAGAAATGCACAAATCACATGATTCCCGGGAGAGAGAAAAAAATGAAATCTGAAACAGCAGCTAAAGGGACACAGCTACCGTCCACCCGTTTGCCCACGTTCAAATGATTAACAGTGCATGGGATGTTTAAAGAACATGCATGTGTGTTAAGACTGAATTAACGGCATGAGAATGCATTCAAACTTGTGTGTATACGAGTGCATCTGTGAGTATGCGTGTTAGCCGCATGAGTGGGCATGTGAGGTACTGTTGCTGATCTTCACTTCTTTGTGGGTTCTTCATTTTCCCACCCTTTATCCCCCGGTTTCACCCCCTACCCCTAGATAAGGAGAAAAAGAAGGATAGAGAGGAGAGAGATAGAGATCTCTAAATCTAATTCCTTTTTTCTTTGAGCGTTCCTTGCTTCTTTGAGCATGACTGCTGACAGACCAGAACCAACCTCCCCAGATGACCACCAACCCCACCTATCATGGCTCTAGCATTTATACACCCTCTGAATAATCCCCACAATTCCAAACATCACACAAAGAAACTACACCACAGCTAGCAAAACCACACCTCTACTAGGGCATGGGGCAAATCATAGTCAGCTACTGTGGAGAGTCCAAAGCAGCCCCACATCCCCACACCACCTGAGATAAAAGCACAAACATATTCTTATAATAGTGTTTCTGTCTTTTTTTTTTTTAATTTTTTTTCTGTCTTTTTTTTAAAAAAAGAAACCAAAATTCCAGAATTTTCATGGCGTTTCCCCCTTTCTAAAGTTCTAAGCCATTAATTATGCTGGGTGTATGAAGAAGCCATAAGGAGAGACATTTTTAGTGAAATACGCGACCAAGGTTTTCAGGAGACCTCTCCCACTCTTTCTGCAGAAGCAACTTTGCCTTTGATGGAGGTGAACAGCCCCAGCTGAGCATCCTATCGCCTGCGTTAAATTGCATCTCTCTTTTTACATAAGCCATAGTTTCGATTTCTCCTTTGAAATCTTCATCTGTAATTCCTGGATGAACCATGAATCCTTGGGAAGTTGGTCCACTCCTACCCGAGATCATCACACTGAGCAAAGGACAGCCTTGTCTCTGAGAGTAGCATGATGTTCACATGGATTCTCTGCAAGGTGTGTCCAAGGTCTTTCACCATCAATGTCAGTTTTACTCCCACCTTGAGAGGAAGGCAAGTCTTGACGGCTCCAATACTTTATTTTGAGGGCTCTCGACTATGAGAGAACCATCACTGCTACTCTGTACATCAGACAGAACCAGATGAGCATCTCTCCACAAGCATCTTGGGCCTTGATGTCCCTTTAGTGTCATGGACTTATGGACTCTCCTCTCTGCAGCTGAGGACCCTCTCCCCCGCCTTGGTAGACAGTATTATTTGGCACGTGAGAAGGGGGAGAATGCATGTGAGGTAGTGTGGATGGGCTAGTATAACGTGTAAGCTATGTGAATGTATGTGGAAAGCCTCCGAGTTATAGTGTAGATGTGAGCTGCATGTGTATGTATGTGAGATTAAGGGCATTAGCACAACTATTGTGTAAGGTATGTGCGTGTGCCTGTGTACAGCGGGAAAGGAAGTTGTGTGAGCGCTAATGTGAGCGTGTGAGCTCTATGGGCACTGTGAATGGGAAGTTGTACGCATGGTGTACAAGCACATGTGTGTGTATGTGTGTATTGAGGTGGTATATGTCTCTTAGTGTGAGCATATTGTGCATGTATGTGAGCATGTGAGTGTATGTGTGTGTTTGCGTGCATGTGTGCATGTGTGGTAGTTGGTATAAAACAGCTCAGTTATCTACTAATGAACTCTTTGGTGCACTCAGTGGATACCTCAGCTGGAGACAGTGTAGAACCCACTACACTTTGTGCTGTACTTTGTTCCTACCACAGATCTTAGCAACCTCTGCATATGATACTTTTGTTCCTTATCAAATTAAGAACTTTTAGCTTTCACTTGAAAGAAGAGTTTTTATAGCTTTTCTCTCACATATCTAAATGGCCAGCACTGTGGTTTGGGGGGCGCTCATTAAGTTAAATGAGGCTTACTTGAATGCAAACACGAGAAATGAACTGTAACAGTTAGGTGGCTGACAGGGTGTAGCACAGTTTGGATACACTGGACAGAAGACTGAGCCATATCGAGGGCAGTACAAAGTAGGGTGGCAGGAGAGGTACTCACGTTTCCCCAGTGTATAATTTTAAAGTTACAAATTGTTTCTACTTCTGGAACTTTCAGTCTAACCTGTCCAGCCTACAATTCGCTGTAGATAGCAAACCACAGAAAAGGAGACCACAGACACATGGTACCAAGCCCGTATCATGCTGGCAAAGCCAGAGGATTCCACAGCAGATGCCACAGTCCGGTTGGCTAGAGCCTGGGTCTGGGAAGAGAGTGGTTGCAGGTGGAGTCCCATAACTGGCTGACACAGGCTTTGTGTGGAGAACAGTTGACATGAACGGTCCGGAGTACCTCCTGTGCTTTAATGAAAAGAGCCAGTCTGAAGAAGAGATGGTAGTGGCCTTGCTGAGAGACATGAGCTGGTCGGATGGATTGAGACCACTAGGTACAGGGCAGTGGATATTAATCTGGACTGCCTGCACTGACAACTTCAACTCAGGAGGATAAGACGGTGTGTCTGACTGGGCGCTCTCCTGAAAACATGACTGAACTAGGTCATGGAGAAGGCAAAAGAGAGTTCCGATCATGGCTGGACAGCAGGTGAGGATCTTCGATGTCACCCAGAGAAGCAAGTCACCTTCTCGGTGAGGTTAGGCACACCATACTGAGCGCAAGTCTTTTGAAATGATTTACTAAAATAATGGTAAGAAATGATCTTTCTTTAAAGATTTATGCTTTAAATATACAGAAGCCACTGGAGATGAGGGCAGAGAAACAGGTGACTGGGCACACAGTTTGGGACAGCCGGAAGTGGAAAACAGTTTTAAGATATTAAATTAGAATTCTGAGGGTAAATCTAGACAGGACTAAACAATGTTGAATAAGGATGTAACTTGCCACGGGTCATAGTGGACCACTCTTAAGATGTCCTCCTGCACTCTAAGGTGCCTGTAGGACCCAGTGTTAATGTGAACCACACCTCCAGAATCACCATGAGCCGTGCTGTATCCTTAGAGAAGAGTGATGGACATTTAAAGTTATTTCTCAGTCCACTAGAATATCAATTAATTGTGCGTGAATTTCTTACAGAGTCCTGGATTACTGTCACTAACGTTTTCAGAGTGACAGCTAAGCCTGAGACCTTTTTAATATATGTCAGGGAAGTACCCAGCTGCCCACCACCACCAAAGTTTTATTCTCATTCAGTCTAAATATTTGCCAACTTACCTGCAATATAATATCAGAAACAACCACATTATAGTGACTCCTTCTTTGCGGACCCCCAAGGGAAGGCAAGCTAGCTGGACTGCTCATTCATTCAATCGGAGCCTGTTTCCTTACACTAAACTACAGATGTTTGTTTCCCTTAAAGAATATGTGAAGAGTGCATTGCAGAATTACATGACTGTGAAACAAACATTTACCTCAATTGCTGTTCTGCATTTAATTCCAAAGCAAGCAACTCAAGGGGAGAGCTGTTTCCAAACAATTATAATGGCCCTGAGATCCATACCTGACAAAACACAAGAAGGGGTGGATCGGGAAGAGAGAGAGAGAGAGAGAGAGAGAGAGAGAGAGAGAGAGAGAGAGAGAGAGAGAGAGAGACTGAAATTTTTCTACAAAAGTATCTTGTTTCCTTTCACTGGAACACAATGGTCCCACTTAGCCATGTTCAGAAAACTTAGGTCCCGTTCCTATGGCAATGAGTCTTTCTTTAAAAGGTTCAGTCTGAGAAATTTTAGCCCAATTTTGTGAGGAATAAAAATCTAGTCGTGAACATACAGTAGACACACTATCCTGAATACCAACCATTAAATATGCATTTATAGCATTATTTGTGACTAATAAGTGGCTAGATCTTCCCAAGGAGGGAGACAGAAACTCATTCATCTTGTAGACTCTCTGGAATCTCAGAATAAAACCAGATGAACCTCCGGGGAGACTGTTCTGTTTGTGGATGCCTGCCCCAAGAGCACACATCCTTTAGAACACTGCTTTTAATGGGCAAATCTAATAACAGCAATAAGGAAGGCCCGGGGCTTGTCATGTCCTTTGAATTATAATTTCAAAGTTTCTGGAAAGAAAAGTCTGCAAGATCGCTACATATTTGCTAACCAACCTATCAAGAATAATTTTTTGATGAAAGGTACTTTTTATTTAAATAGCTTTCACACTTGTTTGTTGCAGGGGTGGGGGCAGTTGGGAGGATGCATGGGTGCATACTGCACCCTGAGTTGCCCGAGGACAACTTGTAGGAGGTGATGCTCTCCTTCCACCTGGCTTGGCCGAAAACACCTTTACCCTCAGAGGCACCTCCACCTGGCCAACCAGTACTTTTTACTTTTAAGGACACCATTTAGAGTAATTGTGTTGGACCACTGAGGGGACCTATTCGAAGTTTCTATTTTTTTTTCCCCCTTTACAAAACTTTCGACTCTGAGAATATGAGCCAGCACTAAAACTAATAATGAAGGAGGAGTTGTGTTGGCAATACTATCCCCAACCAAAAAAAACAAAATTAATTTTTCTGCTGAGTAAAGGTTTATGTGTTTCCCCTTAAAGTCAAGTGGAATAGTTGAGTGAATTATTCCAGGATGGATCAGTTCCTCACAATTTTAAGATGGGGCACTGTCTTAAGAACCATACCTGACAGCTACTCAAGAAGAAAAAGCAGCAGGCTCAAGCCCCGGGGAGCACCTTTTCTTGAACTGACTGATGATTCTGTATGGTGGCTAAGCCTTCTCGCCCGTAGACTGGTCTGCTGAAACAAAACAAAAAACAAACTTCACTGGCAAGGGTTTGCAGCCCCCAGGCTGAGCTGTGCCTTTTTTTTCAGAAATTGGCAATGCAAAACACCATAGCTGACCCAGCCAGACATTCTGCCCCCCGCACCCCCAAAAGTCCACTAAGGCATATCACAGAAATGTCACTCTCTTTCATGAGTGGGATAAATGTGCTATGAAAGAAAATTAAAACCGAGGTTCCACTTTTAACTAACGATTTAAATTTGTTTTTAATAAGTGGATTCCTAAATCGAAAGCATGTTAAATGCTATACGTGAGCTATACATATAAATTAGTGCTTGCTTTAAAAAAAAAAACAAAAACACAATTGGTTTAGTTTCTTGACATCAAGGACTTTTAAAAAATCATTGTCTACTTTTACCACACCACTTCAACTTCCTGAGATAGTGTTTTGCCTGGCCAAAACTGTGTCTCCCATAACAGCCTTTCTCTGTTTTGCTTAAAAACTACATTTTCTTTAATAAGTCCATGTGCTGGAGAGTGACTGTAATCACTTAGCTGAGTGCTCTTCAAGGCTACGCTAGTCCCTAAATTGAAAATGAGATCTTATCTCACACATGGCAAATGTAAAATGCACTTTAAACAACGAGGAATTAGCAGAGACCAACAAATCATTTAAAGCTATTTATATTGTTTGGGATTCTGTAAATTTGGGGAGTTTTCCATACACCAGACTTTCTACTTATGCATCAGCCAACCATTCCTAATTTCTATATAAATAACCTGTTTGTCATCTATAAAAGATTTCAAGCAATATATTTCTCATACATATTTTGTATTGTTTATTTTTTTTCTCTCGAAATGTTACTGAGATCTCGTGCAATGAAATGAGATCTACGCTTTCATGATTCAGGGAGAAAAAAATCCCTTCCCTTCCTGAGGATCGTTGGATTTTTATTGTTGAGAAACTTTTGTAAAGGACTTTCGCTGCCCTAAAAATGAGGTTTTAAAATGAAGGTGGGGGAAGAACCCCGTGGGGTTGATTTATCAGATTCTAGACGAAAAGAGTGGTCATGTAAGGTATAAACTCTTTCTCCCCTAAGCCCCTGACAGCAAGTGTGTCTGGCTTCCAGAATGGACCTGCTCAGAGTTCTCTGCAGCCAGAAGGGAAGTGAGTCTAGGGCTCTCCACTTCAGGGCTGGCTACTGGAGGCAAAGTGAGCCTGAGGGTTACCGGTGAGAAAATACACTTCTCTACATAGGAACAACTGCAAAGTGACTTAAGGACATTTCACCATTGAAAAGGTGACCAAAATGCAACTCACTGCATCTCCACACCCGTCCTTCCCCAAAGACTGACGGAAGGAGGGCAGGCTATTGGATTCTGATTAAATCTGGAGCATGGGTTTTAGACAGGACAGGTAAAGGAGCTCTTTGAGACACAAGGAAACTAAAGAAAAGCAAACGCCTCTACTTACAGATTTCCATGTCTCTTGATGCTTGTGGAAAACCAAGTTGGCTGCCTGCAAGACAGCGCGCCCTGCTCTGGCCTGTATCTGCCCTCGGCCCTGGCCTTCTCTGGGTGTTCTTCCGAAGTGACCGCGAGGGGTCCCTGCCACTTGGAGCAGAGGGGTTGTATCCCACACCTGCTTGTGGCTCTGGACCATTAAAGGCGAAAAAAGCGAGTGAAATGTGACAGAAGGATGACTCTAGGCTGCATCCGGGGATGTGCCAGGCGCCGCAAGGCCTTTAGGATCCTCTCAGTGCACTGCCTCCCGCTGAGTTCGCAACGCTGGCTCTGGGGCTGGATTATAACGGGCTGCGAACTCCCTAGGCTGTGAGCGCTCCTATAAGCCAGAGCCCGCGCGCCCCCGACTCCGCTGCCCCGCCTAGATCTCTGGACGCCTAGTGCCGGCACCTTGCCCTAGGCTGCCAGACCCCTATGTTCTCCGCTGCACCTCTGAAATCTTTTAGGCGCTGTAGCTGCAGTAGGAGAGCCAGGTACCCTGGCACAGCAAAGGGTGAGCATGGGACAGGGCGCGCCCTCGCACTGGTGCTGAATGATGGATAGCTTCACCCTAAAGCTACACAAAATACCTGGGAGGCTGAGTTCCTCGTCATAAAGAGAAGTCGGTGTTCCGAGTATTCTGTGCTCCATTCTCCAAGTCCAGTGGGCAAGAGGACAGAGAAGAAGGGGAAAAGAGAAGAGAGGGAGGAGGAGGGAGGAGGAGGAAGAGGAGGTGGAGGTGGTGGTGATGGTGGTGGCTGGCGGCAAGCTTACACACAGACCGTTGCTATGGAGAGGCCCGGTTGCTATAGAGGCTGAGGGCGGCAGGTCCCCTCCTCCGGGCCGGCTCAGACTCCAGGTCCCACGTTCTCCTATACCAGAGCTCCGACCTGCGGGGCACTCTTCCTTCTTCCCTGTTCTCGGCCCAAGGCTGAACCAGGTAGCTTTGGGAGCTTATTGGTAATGAAAAGCAAGACACTAGGCACTCAAGTAGGCTGGACTCTGGGGGATGTTGTAGGATTTGAGAAGAAGCACCTCTGTCCTGGTCTTTGCCAGGACAGGTCTTTAGCCAACTGGCCACAGCGCCCTGCAGAGTCCTGAGCCTGCTGAGGGTGCAATAGAGAGGAACCACTCAGGGTCGCCATGCATCAACCGATTTTAAGGGAGAGGGTCTGCAGGGCCTATCCTCTGGCATAGGGGCATTCCATAGCCTTAAAGACTATTTGGAAAAGTCCAGTTTATCCTCTTTGCCATCCTTCAAACTCATTTTTCCCCATGAAGTCACCAGCTGCCTCTCGCAAACTACTCAGGCCTATAGGATTGGGACAGGTTGTGCCACTAGGGTCTCTGGGGAATCTCTCTCTCAGTCCCTGTAAATTAAAACTAAACAAAAGAGTTTAAGCTGGCAACCAGAAGAAGTCATCCTTGAGAAGAAGCACCAGGAGAAGCAAGCACTTGGTTGAACTTTCTGGGGGAGCCTGGTCCTCACTAGGCTGCTGAGCTCTAGCCCCTTGCCTTAGGCAGGCCTGGGGCTTTGCCCAGGTGGATGAAAAGGCAAGGCAGTACCAGCCTTTCCCGCCTTGGCCTGTAGTGGGGGCTGCAGAGTTTGTGCGAGGGCCCAGGAGTTGGTTCTGCGGCCTCCCGGTGTGCAGCGGCGGGGTGGGAGTTGGGGGGGGGGTTGTCGATGGTGCAAGCCTTCGTCTCCAGCTGTCCCAAGTGCCGGGAACAATGGGAAGGCGGCAGGAGAAGGGATGGGGGTGGGGGTGCGTCGGGGTTTCCTGAAAAAGAGCCCTCCGCAGACTGTCATCTGCGTATGACAGAATCTGCTCCCCCACACTTTCCTTTCTTCCCCTTGTTCCTGCAGCTGTGGGCCTTGAAGAGCGTATTGTACGCACAGATGTTGGGTTTCGCTCGTAGGCTCCTGGCCGCTCTGTGGGGGCGCAGCGCACCAGGGTGTCCAACCTGTGGCCGCGCCCCGAGGGCAGAAAAGGGTTGGGGAGGAAGATTGTGGGAAGGAAGAGTCCGAGTCCTGAAGCCTCTTGCTTAGAGTCGGAACCCAGAGGAGGGCTCTAAGAGACCTCTGGGCTAACACAAACCCACTCGAAGTCCCGCCTCAGGTCTGCGCTCAGGTCAAGTAATTGGGTATAGGCTTCACCGACTGGAAAGGTAGTCCTGAATCCTACACGCAGGTTCTCCCCGCCGGGGGGTGGGGGGGCGGTCGTCTAGGGTAAGGACAAGAGCTTAAAGGATGAAGAAAGAAATGCTTTTCACTGCTGCCTCAGTTCAACATACTGGGCTAGCAGCCCGGCAATTGGCCTGGACCTAATGGCGGCAAAGACTCATTAGCACTTGCTTTCAAGGACTGCTCCCTATAAGCATCTGGGTCTTAAAAACGAGGGTACAGTGTATGTGGGGGGGGCGGTCCCTTAAGTAATTAATATGCTTCTGTTTGGAAAGGAGAGAAAGGGCTGGGTTTGCTGTAATTTTTATTTCACTTGGAGAGTTTCTACCAAACACTTATCCTACCATGAGCAAAGGTCACAGTAGGGCCATTAGGGGCGAATTTTCTAGCTGAGGCCTCATTCCCTCACCCTAGCGCTACTCTGAACTTGGCCAGAATGAAGTGCAACTCGCGAATGAAAGAAAAGACTGAAAGAAAGAACCGGTGAAGGCCCTGGCTCCGGCGCGGTACCAATGACTGACAAAGCTTATGTCCATTCATAGTCTTGGGCGGATGAGGGTGTATGGAGAGCCGCGGCCCCTTAGCCAATTGCTGTCAGCAACATGTGGGGGGGGGGACGACATCGCTATAGCAACCGGTGGCTGGGCCGCGAGCCGCGCCGCCGTCGCCGGCCGGGTGCGCGCGGGGCCGGATATAAGGCGGGGCGCGGCGCCGTCGCCGGTTGGAGCTGCGCGCGCGGCCGGCCGCCTTGCGGGGACCGTCCCGAGCCCGGCCCTGCACCCGCCCACGCAGCGTCGGGACCCGGTGCGCCTAGCCAGGGGCCCGGGTTGGGGCGGAGCACGCCGGGCCGCGCCGACAGGCCTCGCAGAACTGCCTGCACCCTCTGGCTCCGAGCGAGAGCTAAGGCGCCGCCGCCGCTGGGACGCGCGGCACCTTTGTTTCCACCCGCCTCCTGAGAAGTTTGTGGTCAGAAGCAGAATGGCCCCGCTCGTCAGTGGCTCCAATGCAGGGAAGCGGTTGGTTGCGATGGTGGCGTTGTCGCCAGCGGCCGCTGCGCCCCAAAGCGGCTTAGCCGGACGCACACCCCCATCTCCTGCTCTCTTGGGCACCCAGTGTCCTCCCAGCTGCAGGTAACCAGGGACCGCCAACCCTGTCGTGGCACTGAGAGGGGCGGTCGGGTGGACCCTGGCACAAGAGTGGGGTGGGGCAGAAGGGATCAAGAGTAGATACCCCCAGGGCATCACCAAGCGCGGTGCTGGCCGGGCGCAGAATAGAACCTTCCGAGGGTTGAGGGTGTTGCTTGAGGGCCCCAGATATAGGACCTGGGCGTCTTGCCCAATTCAGGGGGTAACTGCACAGGACACATGTCAAAGATTCGGTCAACAGGAAAGACCCGCCTTTGGAATTATCTCCAGGTGGGTCTGAGGCGGAGTGCCCACGATGGCAGTTCTTTCTGAGCGCACAGATTAGAAGGGAGAGACAGATGTCCTGGACCCGCGTCTCGAGGAGACTTCCCCATGGGAGAGTGAGGTGGTGGTCTGTAGGACTTCTCTCGAGTGCTTCTCTCGGCTTGTCATAAGACTGGGTCTCTGAGAAATTCAGAACTTGGAGAAAAGGCCTCGAGGATGGGATGAGAGGAGATACGTACGGTATGACGAGGAAAGAGGGATCGTGGATGAAGGACAGGATGAGCAGCTAGCATAAAGGGGACTGGTCTGGGGACGTTTTTCTCAAACAACATTTTGGAGATTTCTTTACTCTCTCCTTTCTGGGGTCTCGGGATGTGCTTCTGTGCCATTCGAGCGTCCCAGCTGGAAGTGAGTTAAGAGGACCAAGTGGGCCGGGGCGGAGCGTTCAGAGAAGCAGGTGGGGGCGGCCCAAGAGAGTGTGGAGTCCTTTGACACCCCCCCCCCAAGTCCCAGCCTCTCTAAGGATCACCTTTGGCTTCTACCTCCCTTACCCCAAAGGGGACCTGCGTTTGCTCACATCCCCCAGTCTACAGAGACCCCCTGCCAGGTGGGGCGGTCGCATACTCGCCAGAAAAACTTCTGACTCAGAGCTGTTTAAACAAGAGCTTATTTATTTCATTTCTGACTAATGGTTTGGTTCCTAAAACTCGCCTGATTTGCGGTTAAAAAAGCTGCTCCCCCAAACATCTGGGTAGCCCCCTAAATCAGCAGCATTGACTCTTAAAGCCGAAGTCCCTTTGCGTCTTCGTTGCACCGCGACGCTCCAGGATGGACTGCTTTAAAGATGGGTCAGTATAAGGATTGCCAGGGCCCTGAACGTTGTAGAACTAGGTGTGTGCTGCAGTCCACCTGTCGAGCCTCACGGTGCCTCTGCCCGCCTTGGTCCTATCCCACTCAGTTTCTGCCGGGTTCTTCCGTTGTCCATCGAAGTCAGCAGACCTCGGGCTTTCTTAGGCACCGCGCGTTCCTGCTGGAAACCGAGAGCCTTCCAGATCTGGAGCAAAGGGATTAGTGGTCCAAATGGTTTTCACCAAGCCAGGATCGACAGATTTTAAGGATCAAGCAAATGTGAGGGAGCGGGGAAAGGAGGAGGAAATTCCCACCCGCCCCCAGCCTAGGTGCCGGACTCGGCTCCCAAAGAGCAACGTGGCCCAGTTGGGGAGTGCTGGTCGGCTATGGGAGTGCTGCGATGCTTTTGGTATTTTGGGGTGGGTAGAGGCGTCGTTGGAGACATTAACGGCTCCGGACAGCGCGCTTTGTGGCCGGGGAGGCTGGGCTGCGGCATTGTCCTAGCTTGGACCCTCTCGGGGCTGTGAATACCGAAGGCTCCCAGGAACCCTCGACCTTTTGTGTCCTGCGCCATGGTCTGATCTCCACGACCTCTACAGAGATCTTGGGAATTAGTGAGGGGGGAGGGACGGGGAAACCGGGTTGTGAAAGCCGAGACCTGTGAGGGTCAGCCTCCCGGTGTGGGGGAGGGGACTTGTGACTACCTCCATCCAGCTTCCTAGACCCGCGCTTGACTCTTTCCACAACCGGGTCCTGACCAGCTGGGCAAAGCCAAGGCCTTCCTGGCCTGAAAGCGGGTGAAGCTAGAAAAGATATTTCAGTCTTGAAGTAGTTGATTCTTGGGGTTGGGGCTAGTACAGGACTGGTTTGGACAGTATGGCCAAATATCCCACTCCAATAGCAGGACATCACCCTAGAGAACTCCTGACCACTCGGGGCCTCAGGGATAAATCAGGCCAAAACGCTGGCCTGCGAGTGCTTTGAGGGTACCCGCTGCCTAGTTTTGAGTTCTGGTGTAAAGAAAACGCAGCCAGTGGATCAGAAAAATGCAAGGGGGCTGGTTTCCTCTCTGGACAGATCCATTTAGCCCGTTCTCCACTAGCTTAGCTGGCTCGGAATCCCACCCTGGACAATTTGTGGTTAACAAGCGAGTTCACAGAACTCTCTCCTCCTTTTCAACATCAATATCATAAATCTTCCCTTATCTTAAAACAGAGCGTTTTTTCTAGAACAACTATTTTAGGAGTGCTTCAAGATAGCAAATAAGTTATTATCTTTTGTATATTCACTTATGTGTATGCCTGAAATTCTTCAACAAACAGCCTATCTTAAAAAAAAAACAGCATAACTTATTTCCATTAAAGTTTATGTTTAAAAGTAATTATTTCTTGGGAGATTCTTCTGTCCATATAAGCTTTTTTTTTTTTTTTGTGGCTATTTGAATGGCAGATTTGCAAGTACAATTTCATCTGTAGAGAGGAACAATAGCTTTCAGCCGCACAAAGGCCTTCTCCCACCCTGAATTCAGACCGCAATGCCTCTTGCTCTGATAATAGCTTCTGAAAAGATTTTGTAATGCAGAGAATTAATACATGATTATTTCCGCCTGACTTCTCTCATTTATTAGAATTCTGTGGCAAATTCCAAATTAAAAATAGTTCAGTTAACAGCTTTAAGAAATACTCTTAAAATATTTCAAGACACCCTTCTCCCCCTACCCATTTTTAAGTTTGGTCACTTGTCCAGGCTTGAAAAAATGTTTTGCTAAAAACCATGATTAGTTTTACAGTGATAGTAACTATATTTTAATAAATATATCTTAGTAAATTTAAAAAGAAATTTCCAAATAGTTCTCTAAGATGTTCATCTGGCCAGTCAAAGACAAACTTGTCACAGTAACTCATATTCTCTGAGACTAATTTCTGTTTCGAGGAGAACGGTGTGTGGGGGGGGCACGGTTTGCAGTCATAATAACATGTGTCCCCAAAAGAAAGGGAGGGGACATGTCCCTCATCTTAAGTAAGGACTTTCCCAAACTAAAGTGTGTGTGGCGGGTCACTAAAATAGACTGAAGCTAGGTTGCAAATCAAATTCCACAGAAATAGTACAATGAGTCAACAAGAGAAACTCAGTATCCATGAAGTTGAACGCTTATGCTCATAACTTTTTTCTTTTGTGCAAGCAGATTTTAAACTGCAAGTCAGAGGCTTAGATGTCTGGCTCTTGGGAATTGGTTATGTTACATTTTATCTTAGCATGCCTACAAAGGTTCACCATGAAGTTCTGTATAGCTGTGGCTTAGTTCTCACAATTAACTCTAGGCATAGAATCCTACACCCCTCAGCTTACCACACACCGTTTTAAAAAGTCATAAGGGTATCTGTCAAGGATGGCTCAGAAGACTTGTCACTGGAAGCCCTGTGCGCCCTGCAGGCAGAGGTGGGGATGCTGAGCCCCACCAGGATCTGGTCTAAGAGCGGCTCTACAAGTCGACTTCCCTACTCCCACACTGACCTTGCCTCGCAGCTTCTGCACTCCTGCCTATTCTAAATTTGAGGAGCTGCAGGTAGAGGTGACAGCAAGAAATGCTCAAGGTTAGCCGCCTCTGGGCTGGTGCAGCCTGGACCTGCTTATTCCTGATTATTCTTTAAAGCCCATCCTATTCCTACTTTTTTTTTTTAAAGTCTGCTGAGAATGTGACAGTAGTGCCTGTGAGTGTGCCTCCCGCTTTCTGGATGCACAGCTCCCCAACCCCCACCCCGCCCCCCAGCACCCCTAACCACCTCCTTCTGAGAATCTCTCTCTCCACCACCCTCCTCAGAGGCTGCTCCAAACTTTCAGAAAGAGCTTCCACTGTGCAGAAGGTGTTCTGCTTTTAAAAGACATCTGACTGTAAATGTCAAAGTTATAAATATTTAAACATCATTTTTTCTTTCAATTTCAAGTCAAGACTGATAAGATGTCTGTGACTAGTCCAGGCTGTCTTCCGGGTAGGCCCAGGAAAGCCGCCTGTGGTCTGCACGGTGCTGCTCGCCCTTGGGAAGTCACCATTCTGAGTGGGACTGGGGCACACTCCAGCCGCACCTGGGTCAGCACAGGTGCAAACTCACTTTTTAGCTTCCAGCAGATTCACTTCTCCCACTGAAGCTCCTGGTTAACAAGCATTTTTAAATTTGCTTTTTTAGCTCCACAAAAAGAAAGGAGATGTAAGGTTATGTTAACTCAGTCCCGATACCTAGATGAGGATGCTCAACTGACATTAAAACAAGAATTTCTAGAAATTTTATTTTCCCCCCAGGATCCTTACAGCCTGACCCACTGCTAGCACTTCTCTCTCCCTACCCCACCCCCTATTTCAGCCCTCCACTGCAGGGCATTTTGGTGCTACTATGAGGCAGAGAGCCCCTAAGAGATAATTTTCAGATTTGATAAGACAAAAGTCAGCTGAAATTCACACCTTAATATTAGATATACATTGACTCGAAGGGGGGTCCCTAGGTCCAGCATCTACCTTACCCTCTTCTGTCAGACGTCACTGCCTTCAACCTCCACTTTGCCAATCTCCCAGGGGGCCCTCCCACTCAGGCCCTGAAGCCCATAGCTTCAAATCTGCGTGCCTTCATGACTCCTTCCCCGCAGGTCTATGTGGGAGCCTCCAATCTGATGGGGTTCTGGGGCAGGAGTACAACTGGCACTGATCCAGGGCACCAGCCACTCCTCAGGACCATGCAGGGAAGCAGAGATGGGTGGAGCCTAGGGTAATCTGATGTGACTCTTGTGGAGTTGGCCCTGCTCTCCTCAGTTCTCCCACAGGAGCCCTTTGAGGATGAAGTCTTTGCTCTTGCCGTGACAATTTGGATCGGTCTCTGAGTAAATCCTAGCACCCAACTGGTTTAAAATAAATCCGACAAAGGACGAAGCTGGGACACCCTCTACTCTTCTTCCAGTGCAGTCCTGGGTCTGGTTGCCCAGCAGGCTGCCCCGCAGGCTTGGGCCGGGTTTACTTGTAGGTTCATCTGCCTCTTCCTTTGGCTCCACAGTGCCCAGTGCCTGTCACCTGACCGTGCTGTCAATCTGGCAGAGTTAGTACTCTGGTAGGCCACTGGTAGCTTGGTGTCCCCAGCCCTATGGTTCTTTCAGCTCCGTGGAACCGCGGGCCTAGTGCAGAGTGTGCTGATGGGCTGTCACACACCATGGCCCAGCATGACTGGTAACTTAGAGCTATCTGAGAACCTGAAGCCCACGAGTTTCACGCCTGAAGCTAGGTTAGGGAGGTCCTAGTTCCAGCGCCACGTGGTGCGCAGGTCCGCCCAACGCCTATGCGGGGCCTTGGCTCAGGGACCCTCCGGCAGTTCAGGGGGTGGGTAAAATGCACATGGCACTGCCGTACCACCACTGCCTTTGTCGTGGTCTGCTGAGAAGAGGCAAGACAGTCAGGGCGGCGGGAAAGCAGCCATTGGTCCGGTAGAGTGCGGCCAGCTCCCGCCCTGGCGTCCCAGAACCCTGGAGAGTGAACCGCTCTGTTTTGCGAACGATGCGGAGGCCCTCTGGTCGGGAACTTAAGGGAAAGGGTTTGTTCTTGTGCAAACTATTGCCAGCTGCCCGTCAAGCGAGAACAGCCTTGTGGGCCACCGAGACCCTGGCCGAAAGGGTTATTTGTGTGGTTTGGACTCCTGCCGGTGCTGGGGCAAAGAAGGGTAGCTTGGAAACTGGGGTGGGGACTTCTTTGACTTGGGGGGAGGGGCGGGAGACTCTGGTGTGACTTCTTTCTAGAAGCTCTTGTGTGGGGGGGGGGCAGGAGTGAAAAGGGGAGGGAACCCGGGAGGAAGCTAGGAGGAGTAAGGGTTCCGCAGCCTTCCCTTTTGCACGTGCAGGGCCCTCTGTGCTCGGGCCACCGGGCGCCGCCCACTCAGGCCTGGGAAAGGCATCCACGTCCCTGCTCCGGGTCTCCTGCTCCCCGCCCAAAGGTCCCCTCTGCCAGGCCTTGGAGCCCTCCCCTTCCTCTCCTCCATTCATTACTGAAGCCCAGGAACCTCCTGGGTCCAGAGCCAAGCAGAACCAAGCCGCGCATCCAGGCAGGAAATCCCGGCGTCTTTTCTCATTTAACCCGCGTTTCCGTTAACTCGGTCCCCGCGCCCGCTAATCCGCGCACCGAAGGCAAAAGCAGGCTAATTAATGACCAGCTTTTCCAGTCAAGACTAGCGATAATTGCTTTGGTGGCCTTTATGATTACAAGATAAAAATGGGCCCGGCCTGACATAAGAGACACTGTGTACACTCAGAGACTGGAGGAAACGAAGAGTTGGAAGGCTGAAAGCGGAGCAGAAAATTACTAATAGAAGAGAGATAATGAATAGGCCGGCCAGGCATTCATGGGGAAAAATCCATTTTGTTACCACGCGAAATTAGGTGGCGGAAAGGAGTTTGCTAATTGTTCTCCTCTTGTAGCAACCAGGACGGAGGCAGGGGCGTGCTCTTCCATTCATTTCCCGAGTAATTGTGGGGGTTGCTGGCCAGGAGTCGTGGGCGATTTGCCTGCGGCCCTTCCATTTTCCTGTGGCGTGTTTAATTGTTGCTAATACACCTCCTAATGAAGCTAATGAGGGGGGCGCTGTCTGGCTATCTGCCCTGGATTTGAGTGACTGAAAGGATTTTCTCACCTACTCCCCCAAGATGAGAAGTGAACTTTCCCAATCGCCTGTTCTCAAAGACCTTGTCCCTTTTGAAGGAACAATACTCAGGTGCCGGTCAGGTCATTGGAGTCTGTGCCTATAGAGAGTAGTTAGAACTGGTTGTATTATCCCACAGAACGTATTCTAGAGCAAGAAGCCATGTCCCGGCCAGTGCATTCTATTGAGACTGGGGACTATTTAGTTCTGTTAACATTTTACCCACCTCCTGCCAAACATGTACTGTGTTACATGCTCTGGACGAAGTCTGTATCTGATTAGAAAGGATGTACACCTTGTTTTACTTAAAGCAGCAAATTAGGTACTAACTACTTTGCATTATTAAGCTTGAAAAGCAACCACCATTTGGAGTTACTCTTGCCCTCTGCTTAGTAGAAATGCTGCCTGGAGGTGTTGTGGCGTTGGAACTTCCTTTGCAATGTGCGTCTCTGCACAACTCCCTTCCCCATCCTGTTGGTGCTAAGTATGGAGGAGGGGATGGTCTGCTGCAGTTCTTTGAGTAGTAACCTCTTCTTCCCCCAACCTCCTCCTCCTGCAGAAAGGAAAACTCAAGCTCCTACCCCATCGAGAAGAGCAAGAGGACTCAACCAAGTTCATTGTGCTCACCTTCCTCTCCATCGCCTGCATCCTGGCCGTTCTCCTGGCTTCCAGCCTAGCCTACTGCCTCCGCCACAACTCACACTACAAGCTGAAGGAGAAATTGTCTGGACTAGGAGCTGACCCCAGCGCAGATGCCACCGAAGCCTACCAGGTAAAATCCAACTTCTCAAAGTTTTCCCCTTGGGTTTGCCAAACTCGATTTGGGAGGGGCTGTGGTGGGGCAGTCTGTCCCCCTCCCACCTGTTCTATGATCTCTTGAGGTCACAGTGCAGGCTCCTTGGTGACAACTGTTTGAAACCTCTCATTAGCATTCATGTAAATACCTTGCAACCACAGTTTTATGACTATGTTAATCTTACACCTTTCTTGGGTAGTCTTAGGCGAGCTGTGAAAAGTGGGTTACTAATTAGAAGTGTGGAAAAAGCACAATACATGAATCATGCATTATCTGTTATCTTAGTCTGGCCACCATTAACGAAGTGCGCCACAGTCGTGAGATGGACCGGCTGTGTAGATGTTTGAAGATGGCTATGACATCATCAACTTCTATAGGGTCTTCTAGGAAGGGATCTTTTGACCTGATCTGTTGCTGCCCTCTGCTATTATTTGGGTAAAATGAAAGAAACCTAATGCTGATAGAGGGAACGTATGTCTTCATGAGTCAGCAGTGGTAGCTGTGTGCTAGAAACACAGAAAAGCACCCAACATGGCCTGAAGTAGACCAGGAGCCTGGAGACATATGAACCGCAGAGTCCAAACACAAGAGGCATAATCAACACCCCACAGGTTTTGGAAGTTTCGTAGTATTTGTTTCTTAATTAATGGCTTTCTATAATGAAACTGTAGCTCCACTCAGCTGCAATGCAAGCCCAAAATATATAGAATAGAAGTCAGGGAATCCAACTTTTTAAAATATAAAATACCATTTAACTCTAAATTTATTAATCTATTGAGGGTTATAAAATTACTTACTTGATTGCTATGTTTAAAATTTTAATCAATATGCAGTTTAAGATTCTCTCCAACTTATTGAATCTTTTGTCTTTTCTAATCACATGTCTGCGCTGTATAATGTCTTGTCAGTAATTCACATCACACAGTCTATAAAGCAAATGCTGTCTACTCTGTTGTCAAAGTTACTTCAGTGAGCTCTCTGGCTCTCTCAGGAAATATGGTGACTGTCCAGTAGTCACCCTCAACTAGTCTGAGCTGGCTGCCCCTTGCTCTGTGGCTGTTCTCCATCTGCCACATATGGTGAGTTGAGAAGAATGTATAAAGCCCCTTTGCTTAAAAGAGATGAGGAGGCAGCTTTTGGTCCCATTTCAAAATTCTTATCATCATCACCGAATGGAGAAAAACCTCTGGTTTTCTGAAGGGGGGTCACAAGCCTGGTCAGGATGATCTTTTTCTTATAAAGAAATGGCAACTTCAAATGCACTGAAGATGGTATTTCAGACACATGGCACATAGCTTTGCTTCAAAGCCAAAGGGAAAAAAAAAACCACGTTTGAAGAAACAGCCTGGAAAAAAAAAATGTCACATAAACTAGTAAGAATTTACCCAGAAATTCTATTGAGCAAGACCATCAATACAGGACGCCAGGTCCTCAGGGCCAAGCCAGTGTCAGAGCATAAATAAATAATCACACTCCACACTCTTCAGTTCTGTGTGTGAGAGACAGAGATCATAAGGACAGAGGTTTCCAGAAAGCATGGCATCCTTTGATATACTTTGAAATTCAAATATAAAATATTGATAGAATAAAAGGTTGGACTCGCATGCAGAAATGACTAATTTTTATAAGATTGTAGGTAGAAAACGCATACTTATGACTGAGTTTGTGATAATTAAAAACAAAAAGGGGGGAAAAACCCTCTTCCTGGTGACAGCTCTAATTAATAGTATCTGTGATTAAAATCATGTCCTTGCAGCAAGAAAACTGTTTGAATTTCTTAGAGTGACCTTTTTGTGTTCCTCCTGGGGGCATGGTGGTTAAGTTGATATTGATTTTATAATGAGCTCTGGTTTGTTTAATAAGAATCTGTAATCCCGACAATAAATGAAATGTGTGCTTTTCCTCAATCCAGATTAATAAAGAAAAAAAGAAGAAGAAAAGATGGGGAGGGAAAACTTTTCCTTCAAAAATATGATCTAGAAAAAGTTGGAAGTGAAATGATTTGGGGAGCATTTTCTGTTGGGCTTATTTCTGAGGTCGCTGACAAGTGTCATTCTAGCAAGTTACCCTGATAAGATGGGGGTCTGCTGTCATCCAGCCAGCAGGGTCCTTGGGCGTACCATGTGTAGGGCAGTCTTGCTACTCTGGCTTGTTTTCAGCAGGGCAGGCCTCAGCACATGGGGATCACGTGGCTGTCAGCTTCGGGTTTGGCTGGGTGCGTTGAGGGCTCACAGCTGTGGTTACTCAAGGTTCCTCTGGAAATAAGAAGCACCGTATCCATCAGTGTGGCCTTATGTCTTTGGATTTTTCACTGTTGTCATTGAAACCACCTTCATGTTTTAAAATTTTCCTAAAAAATACCCCAAAAACCAAAAGCTGAGAAGCCTGTGAGATGGCTTAGCTAGTAAAAGTACCCTTTTCCAAGAACCCGCATAGTAGAAAGTGAAAATGAGTCTCACAAGTTATCCTCTGACCTACACACACACACCATATGGCTTGACCACTCAGTAAATAAATGTAATAAAAAAATACCCTATAAGCTTGCAACTATAAATTTTACAGAGGGGGTCTTCGTGAATAAATGTGTCTACTACTCTTTTGTGATGTACCTCAGTGGTACCTTTTGCCTACCATAGATTTAATTTCCAATTTGTGTAAATATATATATATATATATGAATATAGACATAATGTGTAATATATAATTTGTGCTTCCGTATTTGCTTATTCTGTCATTGAAACTGTGATTAGAGTTTTTCACACTTTTCTTCAGTGATCACACGGGCAGTTGAACACTTTGCCACTGTGTTTTATTTCATGGGGACGTGATAGATAAAATAGTTCATTATCTTAAGTTTGTAAAGGGGGAAACGGTTATGCTGTGTGGGTTGAAAGTTACCCAGGGGTGTTGGTAGATGGCAGAACACTAAGCGTGGCCACTAACAGAATGCAATGCTACCTTGGAAGTGAAAGGGCTACATGCTTGTGTGGTGAGAACGCAGCACAGAGTCCACGTATTCTGACGGTGAAGAAAGGGGAGGGAGGCCTAGAGATGCGACGCTGTGGGCTGCACACACAGCCTCAGGCTGTACCTTCCCTTTCTCCTCAAAGCCCCAGAAGAGAGTCCTCCTGTTAGACAGCACCAGGGTCAGTGTGGTGGGAGGAAACTTCTCAGCAGGAGCTGGGAGACCCCTCCCGCGCTTGGCCTTTTATGTAGCACCTTCTGTAGTATAGGTGGGCAGGCTGTGAACTCCGCCACCTCCACCCATGCGCATAATCATGCGCCATGGGTGATGAATGAGCATCTTGAAACGGCCTCAAAACAGTCTGGAGTATTATTAGACTTGCACATGTTTCTAAACATGTTCACTTTTTCTTCTCATTTGTGTGTACGTATATATTGCTCTCCCCTGTGGGCAAGCGAGATGGGGGGGGGAGAGAGAGAGAAAAGAGAGGAAGGGAGGGAGAGAGAGGGAGGAAGGAAGAGGTAAGAGGGGGAGGGGGAGAGAAGGAGGAGGGAGAGAAAGGGAAAGAAAAAGAGAGGGGGAGAGAGGGGGAGGAGGGAGAGGTTGAGGGGAGAGGGAGAGACAGAGGGAGGGAGACAGAGGGAGAGGAGAGAGAGAGAGAGAGAGAGAGAGAGAGAGAGAGAGAGAGAGAGAACCACACATGTGTGTTGGAGCCCACAGAGGCCAGAAGAGGCTATTAGATGCCTAGGAGCCAGAGCTGTAGGTGGTTGTGAGCCACTCACTCAGTATAGATGCTGGGGAACAAATTCTGGCTATCTGAAAGAGCAGGGAGTTCTCTCAACTTCTGAGCGAGCTTGGGCTCTCTCTCTCTCTCTCTCTCTCTCTCTCTCTCTCTCTCTCTCTCTCTCTCTCTCTCTCTCTTCCTTGAAAACAAAATCTCCTTGGCAGGTTCTTGCGTTTGATCTTGCTCCAAGGTATTAGCCCCGTCAGATAACACAGCGAAGCTTGATGTGTTCATGCTTTTAAATTTTGGGTGCTGACAGCTAAAATACATGTTCGCAGGTCACCGTGAGCTTCGACAGAGCTTTCCTCATAGCTTTAATGTGTTGTTTTCCCCTAAATGTATAAAACATGCCTGGCTTACATCTGTCCTTCATGCTCTTATGCCCCCCCCATCACCCAAAAAAGCAAAAACAACTTTGTTTACTGTTTTTTTCCCCAAAATTACCTTCGTACACTATGTATGTGCACGCGTACGTGCTTACATGCCTGTATGAACACTTAGGTCTGTGTGCCCACTCATTGAATGGCACAAAACCAAGATGGTCAGTGACAGAGTACCTCTTGCCTCTCACTCATGCAGGTGTCCTAGTTCTGTGGGAGGCGATTGGGTAAAAACTGTGCCCAAAATAAGTTGTTATATGATTAGAAGGCATTCTCCCCTTTTCTCTCTCAGTCCCTTTGAATTCTGCATCCCTTTTTTTTTTTTTTTTTGGCTTTGATCATCTCTGAGCAGTGAGTTTAGTATTCTGCTGGCCCACTCTCCCTCCCCGACACAGGGGGCAGAGACTCCTACAGAATGTTCAGCAACTTCTCTTTTGATGGTTTATTTCACAATACCCACAGCAGGTTTCCTTGTGTACTTGGAAGGCCTTTTGGAGCCAAACCCAGAGGAAAGGGTGTGTCAGCCTATGGGCCTGCCCTGACATGGACTCACTAAATGTGCCTCCTGGTTGCCATGGCTTCCATTAGCCAATGATTATTAATGTAATGACAGAGCCTTGTGATCGCTGCACTTTAAGGATGCTCTGTGCACTTGTGCCGAGGGGCCTGCTCACCTCTGCTGAGGGGACGGGGTTCTGGAGAAGAGGACAGGTTATACATTGGTTCATTCCCCTATGAATTAATAGACCCTTCTTTGTCGAGGTGACTTCGGTCTCCCGTCATTGGTGTAATCACAGGTCATGAAATGGGGAAAGGATTGGATGCCTTCTAATTGAGTCAGAAACACCGAATTCCTCCCGGACGCACTTGACCCCACCACAGGTCTCAGGAAAGTTTTTTCCATTGGACTTGGCTATGTGTTTTGGGATAGCCGTCCCGGCATTATGAGTAAATTTTTAGGTTGAAATAATTTCTTTGTACAAAAATCCCAGAAGCAAAATCTCTTTTGCTTCAAAATGAGACAGACACCCTAACATGTAATGTCGTCAGGGGCAATTTTGCTTACTGAACAGTCAGCCAGGAGAATTGGAGTGTTTCTATTTTATCTTTGCAAACATTACAGAGTACAGGCAGGATTCTTAACACCTTCCCCTGTGCGAGGGCAGTCAACACTTCCAAGCGGGGTCTCTTCCTGTTTCCCCTGGGCCTATGATGTCCTGAAACATTGCTGGGCGGTGCTATAGATTAAGCAGATGCTAGGTGATTCTTTAATTGGTACCAAACTGCGTGTGTCTTGAGGTTGGAATGTGACCCTCCAAGGAATCGTGCCAAAGGGAAAGTTGCCTGTCAGTCCTCCATGTGTGATTCCCTGTCTGAAGCACGTGTCCCTCCCCTATCTGAAGCACGTGTCCCTCCCCTGTGTGGAGCAGGTGTCCATTTCCTATAGGCTGAGCTGCAGTGATCAGAGTGCTTTTGAGCACTCAGACCTGCACATTTTTCCAGAGGGAAGCTATTTGGAGTTCATTCCCCCCCCACAAGCCATAAACTTCCAAGCATGCAGTTCCCCAATCAGCGACTTCTTGCCTGTCCTACAGAGGTGCCTGGGCAGGGGATACTTCTTCGCGGCTCAGATCCCGAGGTGAGACAGCTCCTCAGAGAACAACAAAACCTGGAGGATGACCAGAGGGACACGTACGCAAAGTGCAGCGTGCCAACCATCCTAGACCACAGGACCCTCCTCGTAGTCAGCTGGCCTTTGAAATAGCGAGCCACTTAGCGAGACATGTAGAAGTCAGAGGGCCTGGAGCCAATGGTTCACGAGGGTCCTGAGGCCTGAGTTGATGGTTTCTTTTTGTCAATGCGGTCCCGTTTGACTTTATCTTGGGTGGTTTATTAGCAGACCCGGATATTTCTTAAATCACAGTTCCTAGAGAAGCTTTATGTGAGGGACAGAGAGGAATAAAGGGATTAATTCAGCTCTACCAGAGGTGGCTCTTCCGGGCTTCTTTCTGCTCTCTGGATAGGAGAGGGCGGGTGAGTATCATCTCTGGGAAATATGAGTCCTCTCAGAAGCATGGGTAGGCTTCTAACTTATCTTATTAATTTTACTGCTAGAATTAAAAAAAAAAAAACCTACCTCTAGCAAAACTGGAAGCTGCTCAGGTGGCCTCCGCCCACGCGGGGAGGCCTTTCTGGGGTTCCCTCTCCACATTCTCCAATTCTGTTCCTTCAGCCAGCTCTGTAAAGGACAGCCACAAGGATCATTTGAAGAGGTGAGGTCCTTGCCTCCCTGTTTGACAAACAGAGCAAAGTTGACACCAGGTGCCCCATGACTTACCCTGTATCCCCAGTGATATCCACTCGTGGACCATGTTAGGGCAACAGGTTCTAGGCTGGGCACATACTCTGACCACAGCACTCACCGGGCACCTGTGTTCATGACACGCTCACCCTATCACCAAGGTCCTCCCCGTGGTAGAACCTACAGAAGACAGGAAATTGGGACACCCCTCATCTCTTGGTTTATGACCATTTGGAGATGAGATGTCAGGCACAGCAAGCATCTAGGCATAGCATGGTACGATGCTAACATAACAGTAGCTTTCTGGCAGACGGGTCTCCTGTGGCCAGCTTACCAATGGACGGGGTCATGGGAAGACGGAGACCAGTCATGCAGGAGTGTGAGTAAGGCAATCTGTGGTGTGACCAGAGCCAAAGAACAATGTTCTGTCTCCTTCACTGCTGAATGGAATTCCTCCCTCTGTCTTGTTGAACCCTTTCTCCACTTTTCGTCTTGTAAATTTCTTTCTCATTATTTGAACTAATAAGCCAGAGATGATCTGGGGCTTTGTGAAGTATGTCCTGATACGTGATGCACCTACGCGTTGTGTGGACTCCTGACACACGTCTCTACTTTGTCACCTGTTTTCCCATTGGTGGGGTTTGTTTGGCCTTGGATCTTGATTCAGAGAGTGTCTCAGAAGTACAGTCTGCAGAGAAAACACATACGAAGGGAAACAGGGAAGACCCAGCACACAGACCCTCCACAGACAAGGGGCGAGTTTCTGTGGGAAGCTTGAGAGGCTAAGGTGTGCGTTTGAGTCCTGAGTCGAGGGCTTTTAGATAGTGCTGAGTGCTGGCCAGCCTTAAGGATCTATAGAGATATATCCTTCAATGCCTGGCAAGGTCACACCAAGGTGAGAGTGCCTGGGTAGGAAATAAAAGTGAGGAGAGTCCCACTGCCAACAGCAGCCGTCAGTTCTCTGGGGTAGAAGCCGAGTAGACAGGAACATAGACGTGAGCTCAGCTGGGGCTTAAAAGGAAAGCGCGGAGATGGCACAGGTCAAGGAGGGCCCTAGGAGGTGGAAGCAGGAAAAGAGAGTGTGGGTGAACTGTGTGCATCCGTGCAGAAGCAGACAGACCCATACAGCACAGCTGGACTCCCTCCAGGGCAGAGGAGCCTCCAAGGCAGGGCAAGAGACTCTTCCATATTCAGCTAAGCTGGCAACAACTCTCTAAGGCAAAGTACCTCAGGGTAGGAGTGAAGAAGTATCTGTGGGGTCTGGGTTTCTAGGGTGACCACAGCAGCTGCACAGCAGACCGTGGGCAGAGGCAGGGGACAACATGCTCCAGTGTGTGACGATGTCACGCATGGGTAGTGCTGCTCTTCAGGAAGCTCTCAGCAGATCTGCACCATCAGGGTAAGGGGCATGGTGAAGCCCAGGGACGGGAAGGAGAGCTTCCTAGCCATACAGAGAAAGAGCTTTTGAGGAGAGCAATTGCACAGTCAGATCAGAAAGGACTAGGGGTGAAAGCAGCTTGCAAAGGGGAAGCAGTATAACCGGAGGCCTGGGGGGAATTAATTGTGCAGAGGACCCTCCTTGATGCTGCAAGGGCCGCTGACAGGCTCCTGTCAGGCTCTGGATCTCTGGGACCTTCCTTGGGACTAGAACCCTTTATTCCCCTGTTCCTCTCTCCATCCCCAGGGTGGTCACCTCACTGAGTTCTGTCCTAAGCCCCTGGATACATTGGG